>NW_020172672.1:3620291-3675000 GCF_003031525.2 Neophocaena asiaeorientalis asiaeorientalis | reverse complement strand
TTTTTGCGTTACACGGGCCTCTCACTGTTGTGGCCTCTCCCATTACGGAGCACAGGCTCCGGACGCGCAGGCTCAGCGGCCATGGCTCACGGGCCCAGCCGCTCCGCAGCATGTGGGATCTTCCCGGACCAGGGCACGAACCCATGTCCTCTGCATCGACAGGCGGACTCTCAACCACTGCGCCACTAGGGAAGCCCTAACACAACTTTTTAAGACCCTTGCTGAAGCTTCAGCATGTCTCAGAAAACTGGATTGACTATAGCCATGCCTTCTGCGTGTCAATGTCTGTGCTCTGGAAATACTCACATGAAAGATGACAAGCAAAAAAAAGTCATGAACTGACAATATGATATGATAACTAGCATCATCTACCAGGATAAGAAAACATTTTCATCACAGCAGATTTAGTGGCAGCTACTCACAGATACCATTGTGATCCTGGAGTAGAACCCAATGAAAATGTCAGTACATCCTTCAAGAGACTTGGAGAGAGTGTGCAGAATTAATCCAGCCTTAATTTCCAAGCCAGGTGTAAATTCTACAAAGCATGAAATTCTAACTTTCTGAACATACTGAGAACTTGGAGAGATCATGGGTGACAGGAGTGTTTCTTGACCAGCTGACTCTGTACTACCAATGAGCACTAAGTAGAAGTACAAAATGACCCTCAGAAGGGCCTTGGAATGAAGCCTTTAGGAAGTCATTTGAAAAGATGTCCTGGATAAATAAATGGATAAATAAACTGTGGTACATCCAGACAACAGAATGTTATTCAGCACTAAAAATAAATGACCTATCAAGCATGAAAAGACATGGAGGAACCTTAAATGCATATTACTAAGTGAAAGAAGCCAATCTGAAAAGGCTATATGTTGTATGAGTCCAACTGTGACATTCTGAAAAAGATAAAAGTATGGAGACAATAAAAATATGAGTGATTGCCAGGGATTTGGGGGAGGACGGGATGAATAAGTGGAGCACAGAGGATTTTTAGTATAGTGAAACTATTTTGTATGAAACTATAATGGTGGACACGTGTTGTTATACAGTTGTCAAAACCCATAGCGTGTACAACACCAAGGCTGAACACAAATGTAAACTGTGGACTTTGGATGATAATGACATGTCAGCGTAGGTGTATTGAATGTACTACTGTGGTACAGGATGTTGATGGTGAGGAAGACTGTGTCTGTGGCGGGGGGGGGCAGGTGTCAAGGAGTATGCAGGTACTCTGTAAACATTCTGTTTGATTTTGCCATAAACCTAGGACTTCCAAAAAATAAACTCTATTTGAAAAAAAGAAAAGAATTCACTGCCCATGCAACTCAATAGCAAAAACAATGCAATTTAAAAATGGGCAAAAGATCTGAATAGACATTTTTCCTAAGAAGATGTACAGATAGCCAACAGGTACCTGAAAAGAGGCTCAACATCACTACTCATCAAGGAAATGCAAATCAAAACCACAATGAGATATCACCTCACACCTGCTAGCATGGCTATTACCAAAAAGACAACAAATAACACGTATTGGTGAGGATGTGGAGAAAAGGGAACCCTTGTGCACTGTTGGTGGGAACATAAACCTGTACAGCCACTATGGAAACCAGTATGGAGGTTCCTCAATAAATTAAAAACGAAAACTCCCATATGATCCAGCAATTCCACCTGTGAGAATTTATCTAAAGAAAACAAAAACAGTAACTCGAGAAGATACATGCACCCCCCATGTTCATTGCAGCAGTAGTCACAAAAGCCAAGATATGGAAACCACCTAAGTGTCCATCAATAGAAGAACAGATAAAGAAGATATGGGGTATGTATACAGAAGAATATAATTCAGCCATAAAAATGAAGGAAATGGTGCCATTTGTGACAACATGGATGTACCTTAAGGGCATTATGCTAAGTGAAATAAATTGGACAGAGAAAGATAAATACTGTATCTCACTTATATATAGAATCTAAAGAACAAAAACAAAACAAAAGAAAAAACAGGCTCATAGATACAGAGAACAGTTTGGTGGTTGCCAGAGGTGGGGGCTCATGCAGGAGCATAACCAAAGACCCTACGACACCGTTCTTGAAGAAGCACCAGATACAAACTAGAATACTCCCTCAATATATCACACAGTCCAGACACAAATATGCCCACAGTAGCAAACATTCTTTGCATACAACGGATATATATCACAATGCCAACATATATGATGGCACTGCATTTATTACAGGTTAACACGAGAAGGAGATGTAATTATTGAGAGTGATTATGAGGTTTGCACAGCAAAATATGGACACAGACATCCTAATGATGTTTCCTTGACAAGCTACCATGTGCTCACAAATGGAATGGAAACTTAAATGCACGCTGTGTTTCATGTAGATACACACAACTGTAGTACGGTCACATGAACGTAAATTAAAATACATAGGTCAAAGGCCCAGATTTCATGGTAAAGCCCTAATATGGGGAGGAGAGCATGCACGGAATACAGGGTTTGAAAACGTGCACAGAAATATTTCCATCCACTTGTGCATGAGTTTAGAAAGAATTCTTAAAGTTGCAGGGAAGTCGGTGCCAACTAAAGCCACTATCAAGGGCCTAGTAAGAATACAAAAATACAACACACCGATTTTTGCTTTTTCAACCTGTTTTTAATAAAGTCTTTATGTACAGTTTCCTCAGAAAACATAACCCACCTCAAAATCAAAATCAAGCATCTGAGCCAATGGCAGGCAGCCTTACTGTTGGTTACCTGTGGGGACAGGCGCCCAGAGACAGTCATTTATGCATACGTCATGCTCAACGCTTTCCCTAAACAAAAAGCCAAACGCCATAAAGCCATGAAGTCACTCTGCCCCTCCAAAACCAGACACAGGCACCTGAATCAGACATCAGTCACTTTGACTGCCTGGCAGCCCCCAGCCTCTTTATTGGGACACATTCCCCCTTTTTCACAGGAAAACTGCTCCTTTCTCCCTTTGCACCATAAGGCTGAAGATCATAGTGCCCCACCTTCTGTGCAGCTAACTGATCCTGGGTCAGGCATGGAGCCAAAACCAAGCCAGAGCCTTCCCAGGGTGTACGCTCCGGAGCTGGGAAAGCGATATACTCCTGTGCTGTGCAGGACAATGCAGCACTCCGGTCCAAAGGCACACCTGTCACTAAGCGGGAGAAGCCAGTCACAGAAGGACACCATGGTGCAGAAAGGAATAGAGGCTTGGGGTCCTGAGTGCTGACAGGTCCCTGAGCCCCAGCTGCACCCCACCCCGCTCTTTGTTAAACCCTTAAGTTCCCTTCTGCTTGCTCGCCTTGGTATCCTCTCCCTTGCAACCCAACGTGTCCCAAATAATCAAAACCCAGAGGTAAATGAAACTTAGACATGCAAGTCTCCAATGAAACATCTGCTCTTGGTTACAAACCTACAGAATGAGGCACACAGGGCAGCCCAGGGCCACGCCCAGAGTGCGGTCTACACGATGGTCCACAGGAATGAGGTGAATTTTGCTAGGACATTAAAGGTTATTTATTTATTTTGGGGGTGGGAGGGAGAAGTGGGCCCAGACGAAAAAAAGAACATTTAAGTGTAGAGAAGATAACACACGTTCCAAACTCTGGCAGATTTCCCCATGTGCTGGGAGTCTTGTTGGAGGCGCGCTGGAAGTAGGGCTAAGGACAAACAGAGCAAAGGCTTGACCCCTTAGCAGCTGTGTGACCTGGTCCAGGTTTCTCAACTCCTCTGAGCTTCCCGTTTGTTCCCTCATCTGTAAATGAAAATCCGATCTAAACTGCAGGATTAGAAGGAGGGAGTTTTTCTCTAAGGGTGCTCCTGGACCAACCTGTGTCACCTTCACCTGACATCCTTGCCAGAATGTAGATTCCTGGGCTCAAACCCAGACCTTTGGAATCAAAGTCTGCATTGTAAAAAACAACCAAAAAAAAAAAACAACGTCCCAGGAGAATCTTATGTGCACTAAACTTTGAGATCCACAGTTGGAAGCATAAAATAAGCGATAAGCACAATTGATAGCCCATAATAACTTTCACTGAATGTGTCTACTATTTACTTCTACTGGCAACAGACACACACACATGCGCGCGCACACACACACACACCCCTCTCAAAGTTGGCTAAACTTAAAATTAGAATCAAGAGAATGCTCCAAAGCAACACAAAATTTATACTTTAGAAAACTGAAAAAGTATGGTATCAGACTGCCCTGAGCTTACACTTATTTTTCAAGATTTCTTTAATTGAAAGCAGTGATTCTCAACCTTGATGGCACATTCAAACCTGCTGGGAGGCTTTTAAAACTCCTATGTTCAAGGCTGCACCCCAAATAAATCAGCCTCTGGAGGTGGGGTCTAGGCATTAGTACTTTTTAAAATTTCCCAAATGATTACATGTGCAGGCAAGGCTTTAATATTTTTAGCAAGTATGGGGGGAAAATGTCAACTACATATCGATATAACTGGGAGAAAAATGTGGTGCCATTAAACTAAGCCAGCACTATCAGGTAATTGCTCTCTAGCCAATATACATGAAGGGAACCAAATCGTATTCCCTGACTTTTTTCTAAGTGATGGACAAATTACTTTAAAAGTATATCAGTAGATTCATACCCAAAAACTTAGCTAAATTAAATAAGTCTGAAGATGCAAAGGGTTGGTGAAGATCTGGATTAATAGAATCATTTCTGCACTGCTGCTGGGAGCATAAGTTGATTCAATAACGTTGGAAAGCACTTTCATGTTATCTCGTAAAGTTGAACAATCTCACATCCTGCCACACAGCAGTGGCTGCTGTTCTACCTTTAGAAGAGAAACCTCAGCACAAGCATACCAGAGAGCAGCCCTGGTCATAGAAGCAAAAACTGTAAACACCCTAAATGCCCAATGACAGGAGTATGGATAAGTCATAGTATAAATTACACTATAATTTATGGATGAACTGAAGTATAATGACAAAATATTACACAGCAGGGGCTGCATGGATGAATCTCAGGAACATGATGTAGAGTGAAAAAGCAAGTCTCACTAGACTGTATAAGCCAGGGATGACACCTCTTCATAAAGTTCAAAGCCAGGCAAAATGAAACAATGTATCACTTAAGCATACATGTAGATAAAGAGGGGGTAAAGCAAGACAGCAACAATGTTCAGAATAGGGGTTACCTCTGGTGGTAGAAGGATGGAGAGGCAAAGGAATAAGAAAAGGAGAACTGTCAGGCTTCCCTGGTGGCGCAGTGGTTGAGAGTCTGCCTGCCGATGCCGGGGACACGGTTTCGTGTCCCGGTCTGGGAAGATCCCACATGCCGCGGAGCGGCTGGGCCCGTGAGCCATGGCCGCTGAGCCTGCACGTCTGGAGCCTGTGCTCCTCAACGGGAGAGGCCACAGCAGTGAGAGGCCTGCATACCACAAAAAAAAGAAAAAAGAAAAGAAAAGAAAAGGAGAATTGCAGAGATGGATGTAACAAATTAACAATGTTCTGATTCTTAGATGAGGCAATGTGTTCACATTTAAAATGTCTTCATTTTTAAAATAAGTAAAATAATGAAAGAAGGCATGGACAGTTGGTGGTATGTCATGAACTAAGAATTAAGGTGGTTCTAATTCTGTGCACTAGAGTTCTAAAGAATGGAAGGAAAAGAAAATTCTATCAGTAAAGACAATAGAACCCAATCTAATAAGAAGGAAATTCAAAGGACTTTCAATGATTCTAAGTCAAATACTCATAAACTAGAATCACTCCATCTTGCAGGCTCCATCTCACTTTAGAAGCAAGAATCTCAAAGTTGTCAGGCCATGGTACCGAACTGTCATCTTGGAGCACGGGGGCACCTTCACCTTGCCGGCCAAAGGTGCCTCTGGTGTAGCTAATTGGGAATACCTAGGAAGGAAAAAAGTCTCACAGACCATACCAAAAAAAAAAAAAATACAATTATTAATGTAACAATTCCCAGTTTTTTTTTTTTTTTAATTTATTATTTATTTTTGGCTGTGTTGGGTCTTCGCCGCTGCGCACAGGCCCTCTCTAGTTGTGGCAAGCGGGGGCCACTCCTGGCCGCGGCGCGCAGGCCCCCCATTGCAGTGGCCTCTCCCGCCGTAGAGCACAGGCTCTAGGTGTGCAGGCTTCAGCAGTTGCGGCACGCAGGCTTAGTAGTTGTGGCTTGCGGGCTGTAGAGAGCAAGCCCAGTAGTTGTGGCACACGGGCCCAGTTGCTCCACGGCATGTGGGATCTTCCCGCACCAGGGCTCGAACCCGTATCCCCTGCACTGGCAGGCGGATCCCCAACCACTGAGCCACCAGGGAAGTCCCCCCAGTTTTTTAAGGGTTATATTCTTCATAATTCTATAAGGAATTAATGTAAGTTATCTATGACACAGCAGGACTCATTAGGTAGGATGGCTATATCTAGTATTTATTGTGGCTTGGGGAGACAGGAGCTACTTATTTCACGATACCCTCACTCAAAAGGTAATTGATAGCAGTTATAGGAATTTTTATTCTTTTCTTCCCTCTGCTCTTGAGATGTAAAATTTATCTGAACCATTTTGTCTTATCTCAGTTTCTTCCTTTTAAAACCAAGTGACAGGCTCAGTTCTTTCCCATTAGAAACTTTGGAAAATATATTTTGACTTTCAGGAAGCATTTGAATACATAAGCCTAAGGTCAGCAATTCTGACAGGCAGCAGTCGGAGAGAGGACAGATTTGTCTAGCATTTGAGTCAGCAGGTCTTTTTAAGATCAATTTCATAGAGGAATTTTGAAGAGATGATTTCTCCTACACAACAAGGCTCTTATTAATTTAAAGACAGTGTTCCAGTTTTACCAAAAATAAATTTTAAAACTCCTACTTACGCATGACATAAAGTGAAAACAGAAAATTAGTTTTGCCTGCGGAAACATAATGGCCCTTAGCAGTTATTCTCAAATTTGGGATGCCTACAAACTTCCCGAGACCATGCTAAAATGCAAATTCCTAAGTATCACCTAACCTACTAAATCAGAAACTGCGGCATAGGACCAAGAGGCTATACCGCAGACCACACCTTGTAGGAAACATTGTGTCACAACTTACAATGCAAATCTGAACACACAGTTTGTCCTGGACATCAGACACACTGAAAGAACCCTTGAGGGTCTGACACGTATCCACTCAATTTTATAAATACATTTAAA
Organism: Neophocaena asiaeorientalis asiaeorientalis; assembly: GCF_003031525.2. Lineage (NCBI taxonomy): Eukaryota > Metazoa > Chordata > Mammalia > Artiodactyla > Phocoenidae > Neophocaena > Neophocaena asiaeorientalis. Next base: position 3,667,817 of record NW_020172672.1, on the reverse strand, counting down.
AAGATACTTTTGCAGCCTTTTAGAGTTAATGCCCTTGCAAAAATGTCTCAGCTTTCTTACCTATACAACCTGATAGCAATGCTTAAGGAACTAAACAAGAGCAAAAATACAGTGTTGAGCCAGTTTTAATCACTTGAAAAGGCTACTTTTCTTAGCTCTCCTGATGTTTGAATTCAAATAAATCATTGCCAAATAAGGGTATTTAAAAATCCAGTAAGAAAAATTCCTCCTGCTGGGGAATCTAGTTCCTTGAGATCCTTACAGACTAAGACACCAAAACAGGTACAGTTCTGCTCACTGATCTGCCCTATTTTCAGTCCATGTGTTGAAATACGCCTTGTATACCAGCTGGTATCAAGTCCAACCACAGTGAGCCTTCTTATCATTGCAGCCAGACACCACGGAGGCAGGCACTCAACTAAGTTATCTCCTCTGTATTGATTTTACAAATGTTTCAAATCAGTAAATTATGAATAGTGTGTGTGGGGTGAGGGTAAGGAACTTCTTCTACCACGCATGATCATTCTAGTTGTCCATTAATAAAGTCTTTTAAAGGTTTTTGATAAAACAATACATTAACACGTTCTATGTTTAGTGCCAAATGTACTAAAAATATTTTTTGTCCGAAGATTGTAATAAGGTCACAATGCTATTTGATTAAAAGGTATACACCAAGAGGCTTTAAAAATTAAAAAAAAAAAAAAAGTGCTCTTCTGGCTTGGATGGAGATTTCTCTTCCAAGTCTTTAGTGCTAGAAGAGCTTTTCCCTGATGCTCAAAGCACATCTTTCTCAGTCTCCTGCCTGCTCCCCTTCCTCTTCCTGCTGACATTTGCTCAGATAGCAAGCCAACCTTCTTTTGCTCTCGATCTTCACTTGCATTAGAGGAAACGAGCCATGCCACTAAAATTGCTCTATTGGCTAGAATCTATAGAAGCAGGAAGGGCAGTAGGGTTGCATGGAGAAGAATGAAGGTCAACAGAATCATTTCTTGGTTGGGTCAGTCTTGCTTCTCAGTGACCTGGTGATAAGAAGAGAATTTATAGCTTGCATACTAAAAATCATGACAGTCTCTTCTGATACCTTTATCTCAAAGTTTTCAACTTCATGGAATTTTACCATGAGAAAATGTCACGGAAATAAAACTTTTCATTCCTTCTTCTAGAAAGTGCCTGAAACCTCTGAGTAGGATAAACTGCCTGTACACTTCTACACCTCCCACTCCCAAGAGCCTTGCCTTTCAAGATTCCTTTGTAGATGCAGACTTCTTTTTTTAAGTATATTCTGGTTTTGTATATGAAATTAAGCCACTTAACTGTTATTCTGATTTTCTATGTGCTTCCTCTTACCTTACAAATTCTTTTAACTGCAAACAATATTTGCTTCAGTGCTGTTTTTCCATATGTAAAGATCCATGACTGTACCAACTGCTTGGTGTAATAACTTTTACCATTAAAAAAAATAATCCCCTCTTGTCCATTAATGCTTTTTGCCTTGAAATTGTCCCTGCTTTGTTTTTGCTTTCACTTGCCTAGATTCTGTGCCTGTCAATTTATTGTCAAACTTGGTGCCCTTCTGTTCAGGTACTTCTGTAAACAACACGGAGGCAGACTGTGCTTTTTTTTAATTGTATCTGAGACTCTGTGTCTTCTAATAGGGAAATTTAGTGAAGTTTTGCTAGTGTTATTTCCTATCAGTTTCTTACAGATCATGTGTTTACCTTGTTTTTCTAATTTTGAATGATGTATACGGGTATTTCTTTTTAATTTGAACAAGGGCATAGAGTGAAAAGTATGAGCTTGCCTTGTCCCGTATGCCTCTATAAACTTTAAGCAATTTATGCTGATTCCGTACTATGAGAGAAAAAAGGCTTTAGGATACACTGTCTTTCCTTTTTGTCTCCTTCATGTACATATAATCTTTTATTGGCTACCTTAATCACATAATCATACACCTAAATCTCTATTTCTCTCCTTAGCAAGATTAGAGTACCATTCAACTATACATCATGAGGTAGGAGAAAATGTATGCCTTTATGCTTCACTCTACCTTGTAGCCCCTTCTATTTCTTACATTTTAACACCTATATCATTATTTCACAATGTCAAGCTTTACAACATTTCCATTTTATTCAGTAAATATAATTTATCTTTCATGTTCTACAAATAGGTTAATTCTGAAAACTGAAAATAAAATGTTTCTAATATTACAATTAGGTAAGTATTTTTATTCAGTACAGATCCAGATATTGAGACTAGATCAGCTGAAGAAGATATAATCCTTTGTCACAATACTAGTTCCAAGAATCAAGTTCAAATGTATTCTTTTCTCTTTATACATCATCAATTACTCAGAATTCTGTCACATTTTAGTTTACTTCATAGTTGAATTGGGATTTCCTTTGCAAATGTTTGTTTTTCCAAGAATTTCTACTTGCCTTTCTTTTCTCTTGTTGACAGAATAAACATGTCTTTACTCCATCACCAAGATCACCTTAGCTGGTCAGTTTTAGACAGGACTACTGTTCAGCTATAGTTTTGGCTTTTTTAGTGTCATTTTTTTGTTTATTTGCTATATTTTCCACTTTGTTAAACTGCTTTTTTGATACAGAAAGTCATCAAAGAAATCTTCAGAGACAATGCGTAGTACGTAAAATTCCAAGTCCTTTCCTGTCTGAAAAGTAGGGATGGGTCAACGGAAGATTTCCCTTTCAGAGTTTCAAGAAGAGAAACCCATCAGCAACTGAGGCAGATGACTGCCAGAGGACAAAGCTCAGAGACAAAGCTCCAACTATATTTAACTGCGATCACCAAGGGCATTTTAAGGGTAAATGTTGTAGCCAGCCACGCTGTGTTACCTGTCGCAGTGCCATGTTCAAACCCATTTGTTTGCTTCTGGCTGACTGCTCCTGACTCACCCACTCCTTCACTTTCTACTGGTGGGAACTTAGGGGGTTTGCAAAAGACTAGATCTGTTTTTACCATAGGAAAGTTGTAAGTATAAAGGTAGGTATCATAAGGGACTTAACACCATTTTGCTGAACTTTCCCAATATCCTGACCTGTGGTTTGAAGCCCCTCCTTCATTTTGAACCTAATGCCCTTAAGGAAAACAAGTAAAACCTGAGTCCAATGCCATGGCCAGCTCTCTGTGTTCCAAACAATAGCAATTTCCAAATTAACATCCGTCAAATTTGCCATTATCCACTTACATATTTCTCCTGCTATCACAGTGGCTCTCTCCTTAGGGGTTTTCCAAGGTTTTGCTGGGAAACAATTCTACTTATTTGTAAGAATGAATCAGGAAAGCAGGAGTTAAAAACCTTTCTCTGTCTTGAAATTGGAACCACCCAATACAAATATAGAAAAAAATTTTTCATGGCTACATTTTTTTTGATCAGCTCTCCAACTGAGAAAATAAAATCCTGACTTTCTATTGTGGCCGTAATTTCAAATCTCTGTGAATTAGCTCTGGGCGATTATTTACAAATCATCATCATAATAAAAATAATATTAGTCTCTCAATATTTAATGAGTAGGCAACATAGAATACAATAGTTGCATAGGACTTGTGAGATGAATGAGGTCAGACCTTATCCCTGGGTATTGGAATTATAGAGGTTTTTATTTATTTTTTAGCTCTTCTCTATTAAAAACAAATGTCTACAACTGCCATGTATTGTTGGTGAAATTCAAAAGTTTAACAAATAAAATAGGAATGACGATGGTTTGGTCTGTTATTTTAGAGATTGAGGAAACGATTTTATATCTCTACTTCCTCTGCTTAAGAAAAAATTTTAAAAAGTATCCCTTTAACAAGGGACAGTCTAAAAATAAATAAATAAATTTGTTTTTTAAAAAAAGCAAGGGACAATCTATATGGAGAGCAGGCTAACCTCATTACTTGTGAGAACCACTGATAAGAGCACTGGTTGCCTGAAAACCTGTGAATATTTAATGACCACAAATCTCCATTCTGATTTAAAAGGAAAATCAGCCCAGAAGAGTCCCCCATCTCGTACTGCTGCATGATTCCCTTCCCTTTCTGTGGCACTGCAGGGGAGAGAGAAGGCAGCAGGGTATCCAGGAAAATAGGTGCTTTGCACTAAAAAGGGTGTGAGAAGAAGGTAGCATGGATGCACCCATGGCAAAGACAGGACTGCAGGGGTTGTGATACCTGAAGAAATTGGTTGAGGGCCTCACTAATCCTAGAACAGACTAGGAAAAAAAGGTATCGTTCTGAAGCTTGACAGAAAATCAGAGTTAAAGTGCCACTGGGTAACTCCATTAAAGTGGAAACATTTAAAGCTGGGTGATAATTTAGTTATTATTTACTCTAGGATACACTGTGATGACCTGTTCTGAAATATGACTACATGGAAAAATCTGAATCAACATCTTCCTAGGTTCCCACTTTGCCCAGAGAACTCCTGGTTCACTTGAGATCCTCGTCCAGGTACCGTGTCATGTGTCAGCTTAACTCAATGGTGGCTTCATACACATGAGACGATACCCCCCAGTCTGAAGTTTGCAAATTCTGACCACGATGGAAAGGCAAAGGCCAGATATCACATTTGGAATACGCCTATTAAGCACTGTTGCTGCCACATCTGTTAGGCATCATCTCCAGTAACTCCAGACTCGCACTCCTATACGAATGCATCTTTCTCTGCTCTGTGTCCTCAGTCACCACTTACCTCTCCTTTGCCCCAGTCCCACGGCAGTCACGGGACTGGCTAAACAACCTAAAAAAGTATGTCTACAGGATGGAGTTAATAAATGTTAGTGGCTAGAACAGGACTTACTACCAGCTCTGCTTATTAGCTGTTTGACTTTTGGGTCTTCAAGTTCAAAGGGGGAATAATACCTCCCAAGTTTGTTGTGAGGATGAAACAAAATAAGGCACATGAAGCCCTTAGTGCAGGACCTGGCACATGGTAAGTACTCACTGAGTAACAGCCATTTCTGTTGATTCCATCACTCTTTCCAGAAACAACACAGTGCAGTCATGGACTTCTATGGCTTAACAATCCAAGGCAGCGAGGCAGAAATTCCAGACACCAGAGTTTGCCAAAGTAGAACACTATCTGGGGCAGCCACAGCTCTTGTTATATTATAAGGTCATGGGAACAGCTGCCTACCCAAATTACTATCAGAGCTGGTATTTGGGGTAGAAAGCATCTACTGTAAAGAAAACAGGGATTTACTATTTGTCTGAACATCAATCCTCAGGCATTTTTCAGCGACTGGATCATCTAACAAAATCAGAGGACCATGAGACTAGGTGAATAAAGGTGTTATTATGTAGAATCAATTTTTATTATTTGTTAATATCAGGAGGCCATGAATTGTTCACTGTGGCTGAAAATGAGTATGATTTCAATAAAGGGAGATATATTTCTTCTACGTCTGAACTCAGAGTCTGATTCTATGTGACATTTCTCCTAGAATCCCCCTGTAATCAGCTACCAAATTCTGAAATAATAATAATACCTGAAAAGTACAGTCATTAAGGGATATTTCTAATGCCAGCATAACTCCTTGGAGTGGGGGATAAGGAAAAGAAGGAGTAGGAAGAGGAGGAGAAGGATGAAGGGAGAGGGGAGCAACTGTTCACACACACACACATGCACACGCTACACAGCACATTGGAGCTTGTCAATCTCCTCTTCCCACATCAGCCAAAATAGGTTACTTACTCTTAAAACATAACACTAGGAGTTGGATCCTAGACTCTTCCTAATTGATGTCTTCATCACAAGCCATGTAAATGCTATACAATTAGAGAATTAAATTTAGAAATGAAATGCTTCAGGCTACCAAATATAAGATTAAAAACAGATACTGGACACGGGAACTTAAAAGCAATTAAGATAAAACGAGAGGTGTGTGTATGCGCAACACCTAAAAGTTCAACATTACAGTCATGATCAGGTAAGAAAAACGAAATTTATGGAGTGAATCTGTGCCTAACACTAGCCTGGCAGTTTGAAAAGAAGAAAAAAAAAAAGATACTCCCCTGGAGAAACACCTACTAACATTTTCACCTGTGTAACCAAGAACAGATGATGTCATTGAGATTCTGGGACACAAAAGGAGAGACCTAAGACCTCCAAGAACTTCATTGCCACCAGGCTCTTTGGAGAACAGTTTGAATTTCCCAATACCCGCCCAGCAACACACACAGACACACACCCTCGAAGGTACACACACCACACACTCCAGGATATGCCCTAGAACCATGATGACCATAGATTAAAACAGCAGCACTTGCTTTCATTCTTTAGAGCAGCAAGACCTCTGAGAACATATCAAGATACTACGTGGATGAGCAGAAGCCAAGACAGAAGCAAGCTGGCAGCTCACACCAGAGCTTAAGCAGATAGAGTAGTCTGATTTAAATTTAGGTATTATCCTTACAGGAGCTGCTGGGCAGGGCTGACTTTCCAGCTTCCACTGCTACTTTCTGGTCTCCCGCTTTGTCTCTAGACCTGCTTCTGGGTTGTCTGTGTCTCACCTGCCTGCCTTCTGTTACCTGCTATCCACCTGCCTGCCTGAGTCTCACCCAGGGTCTGCCTGACTCTGGGCTCCTACAACCACATGTGCTGTTTGTGATTCTCCGTGTACCCACCAAGCAGTTCATGGGTTCAGAAACTTCACTGAAGGCTGGGGGTGGGGCCCACACAGAGGGTCATATTCCCTGCTACTGGGCCCCCCTTCGGTCCCCTTGTCTCTCCTCTCCCCACTGCTTCAGAAGCCAATCAGCTCCTCTTCATCATTCTGAGTCAGCCCTTTGGAGGTCCCATCTGCTACTTCAAACTGACTTACCAGCACATTTCTTCCAAACAAATAGATTAAATCTCCCTAAGAAGAAATCCTATAATTAACATTTCTCTCCATATTTTTTTCTGAATTTTCTTCCATGCTTCTTGAGTGACTGTTCAAACATCATCTCCTAAGAGAGGCTTTTTCTGACCACCCTATCCCAAAGCTTCCTTCCTCCCCATTAACTACTCCCTCCCCTGCCCCTATCACTTTCAATCTCCTAACCAGGTATTCATGGCGTTTATTACTCTGTGATGCTATTTTATGTGTGTGCTTATTGCCCCATGAGACAAGAACATTGTCTGATTCACATTCTCCCCAGAGGCTAAAACAGAGCCAGGACACTGTAGGTCTCAATAAGTAAATTGTCAAATGCCAATTATTTGATAGCCCATTGTACTATCAAATAATCCATGTAACACAGAGATGAACTAGACCAACAGACAGTTCATGATTTAGTATAGAAAAAGAGACAGACACACATGTGCAGTAGATGGTGGGAATGTGTACCACAGAACCCAAAGAATGGCATATTAGTTTGGTATGGGTGAAGGAAATAAATAAGAATGGTCTTTCTATACGAGAAGACTTTTTTTTTTTTTTTTTGGCTGCACGGCTTGTGGAATCTTAGTTCCCTGACCAGGGACTGAACCCGTGCCCTTGGCAGTGAGAGCATAAAGTCCTAACCATTGGACCACCAGGGAATTCCCAGGAGAAGACTTATGGACTGAATTGAAAGAGGCCCAGGATCTCAGTGGAGGAAACGAATTCTAGGTAGAGAATGCTGCCTGCACAAAGATATGGAAACATGGCACCACCTGCACAATGGGAAGCTTCAAGTGGTGGGCACAGGGTGTGTGCAGGCAGGATGGCCAAAGACAAAACTTTTCAGGATGGAACTTGGTGCACATGGCCAAGCCGGTATATCCCAGGCTCTGACTAAAAAATTTGGTCTCACCAGGTCTTACCTGCCTGGACTTCTGTATCTTAGCCCTCAGACTTTCTCTTAAATATATTGAGATTCTGTTCTTCTTTCACTCGTATGGATTCCAATCAAGACTGCCATGTTGCATGTCTCCAAGGGGCACAATTCGTGTGGTGGCTCTGATTCACTTCTCTTCTTCACTTCTTATCCCAAATACAGACCTCTTGTCTTGGATCCTCTTTTTCTCTCATTTTATATTTATGTTGTGTTTATTCTTGGTGCCTTTGCCTTCCTCTTCTACTATTTTATGGCTCCTTTTGCTCCCCCTCTACTGTCTCTGGTTGTCTTTTGATAACTTTGTACTATCAAAGGGTTGAGGGCTATCATATGTCCAGTTTCTTGGCATCATCCACTTTTATATTTTAACAGGGTCGTGTAAGCTGGAGTCATGAGAGACTATTATATAACCCTGAGTTACTCTTAATTAGTTATGATTTAACTGTTCAGTTTGTACCAGAAACTTCTTCTCATGGTGTCCAATTAAACTTTGACTACAAATAATAAGCCACACCCATTGTGTACCTCTAAAGCACTTTACATATATCACCTCTAATCCACAAAAGATTCCTGCAAGAGTCTAAGAAAAATGGGGTTCTGAGGAGTTAAGTAAATACCCCAAGATCCTACAAAATTCAAACTCAGAACTTTCTGAATCCAAAGCCATGTTCTTTCTTCAACACCGAGTCACTTCCCAAAGCAAGTTTCTGGTCCAGGACTGAGGTAGAAGACAAGGGTCAAAATGCCCCCAAGTAACCTGAAAGTAGGGACAATTAGGATTTGGGGGAAAGGGGCAAAGTCTGGAGGGAAAGTTAAGGTGGTCTGAACCCCAGGTATGGTATCCCATGATTTATCGCTCTGCTTACTTTCCACCACCACCACCCTAGCCCTATCTAGTCTTTGCCTTCCTCTCCCTCCATCCTCCTGTTCAATTACTATCCTCCGCTGGTCCTTCATGGGTGTTTTTCTGTTCCTCCAACACATCAAATTCTTTCCTTTGCCTTCACTGTTCCTTTTGTTGGGAACGATCTTTCGTAATCTTGAGATGCCTCCTTTGCATTATTCAAGTGGCTCAGGGTGGCCCCTCTAGGTGACCTCCCCCCAGTGACTACTGCTTCAGGAGCACCGATTCTAAGTCATTCTCTACTTCATTCCTTTTTTCTTTATCTTCTGCTTATCTTTCACCAAAATCATCTATTTGTTTGTTTCTCCCACCCACCCATGCCCCCATCCCCGTCCAAGCCCCCCTCACCAGACACAAACCGGAATATGTGGTTCCAGAAACCACTAAAAGGTCTCACTTCCCCGTCTCTCCCCAGCAGTTGGCATAATGTCTGGCACGTGTAAATACTCAACAACTACTGGACTTTTATGCCTCCTGAGAAGTTGGATAAATATGCTGAATTTGCAATAAACTCATTTGGCAAAGAAAACTTCAAGTTTCTCCTAAATTTATATTTTAAAACTTGGTAATAGAACACCCAGCACCCAGATCTTAGTTTCTAAGACCATTCTCCAATAAAAGGAGCCAAAATTCCTTAAAGAAATGGTAGATTGCAGAGCTGGGCAGATAACATACAAGACGAGCATGAGCATCCTCTAATGCAGGAAAGTAAGGAAGTGCTCAACACACGCACACACACACGCACACACACACACACACACGCACACACACAAACACACACACACACACACACAATGACAGTGGTTTGTCAAAGGGACATAGAAGCCAACTGAAAGAACTCCCAGCTAGAACAACTGGAGCAACCAAAGAAAGTGGCATTGGAATTACAGCCCAAAGTAAAAAATAAATATTCATTTGTCCATACTGATATAAATAAATTGTTAAATAAATAAATGGTTGATAAATGGGGGAGGAGAGGCAAAGCTCCCATGCAGAAGATTTCCAATTAATTTATGTAGCTACTCTTCCCTTAAGGAGAGGGAACATAAATCTCCATTCCTTAAATGTGGGCAGCACATAATGATTTCCTTCCAAAGAGGACAGTATGAAGGGGGGGATACAAGTGTAACGTTACAGTGGAGAAACCACTATCTCACGACATTTCTGCAAAGATGTTCATAGCCCCATATTTATAATAAGCTCCCAAAACAGAAATATGAGATATGGTTATATGGTCAAATAAGGTATTAGAACAATATGTAGCTACTGAAAAAAAATCACTAAATGCTTATCAAGAAAAAAAAGTTCATTATATAAAGTCTGGTGATCAGAGAGTAAACAAAACTGTGTACAAAAACATTTAAAGTTATATAATTTTGAACCCATCATACAGATACATACAAAAGGTAAAAGAAATACTCCAAAATGTTAATAGTTATTACTCAGGTTGAATGGGTTACAGATGATTTTTAGAGAGTAATTTTCTAATTATGAACTTAATGAATGCTTATTGTAATATATTATATGTAATACATATTTTTATAATAAATGTATATAAAGCTATAAGCATTCATTAGATTCATAATTAGCAAAATACTAAAATTATTAAAGGAATTTTTTTTACTATTAAAACTCTGAGAATACGCAAAAAATAAGCAATAAAGTCCTTCAGATTTTATAGTTTCAACAATATGATATTCTATTCTAGCACCATTTAAAATTTTTATAAGATAGCAGTAGTTCTACCATTAGTTACAGAAACAAACATGGAACCACATCTCCTGGCTTTCAATACAAACAACCTTTCCACTGCCCTACACTGATAGGTTTAAAATTTGATCTTCCTGGGAGGTGATGTCAGCAAGATGGCAGAAAAGGAAGCCCAAGATATTATTTCCCCATAGAGATACTGACTTATCAATGGTCCAAAAGCCTTTATGAGCTCTCCAGAAACAGTTAAGAAGTCACAGTACTCCAGGCAAACATAAAGCCAAGAATAGTCTCACCAAAATGGGTAAGAAAAAGCCATTGCATTTCACCCTCAATAGGCTTTCCCTGGCACAGATTAGTGTGGTCAGGAGAAAATACCCAGTTGTGGTTCAGGAGGGAAAGAGAAGAGTAAAATATAGATCCAACATTCTGACTTTCCAGGGGGCTACTACTGAGCACTAATGGGGAACTAGCATAATTAGGATGCATGGGGGCTACCAAGAACAAAGGAGAGCTTGGTGGCTTCTTGCTGTACCAAAGAACTTGCATGATTGCAGAGAAACACCAAAGGGAGCAAGAGATAATGAGCTCTAGGAAAAGAAATCACAAACCTCTCTAATTGGGAAAGTATACACACAAGCCTAGAGAAGATGCATCCCAGAAAAGGTTGGAGGGGACTCCAGATTCTCTAGCCAGACTGACTGGGGAAGATCTTCTCCTATATGAAGCCAGTCTGCAAAGACTAGGTGAGGTGGCTTTTTTTTTTAATGGCAAGTCCCAGCAAAAATAAAAAGGCATAGGAAGAAGCAGGGAAACACAGCCCAATCAAAGGAACAAAATAAATCTCCAGAACTGATCTTAAAGAAATAGAGATATACTGACTACCTAAAAAAGAATTCAAAATTACCATAGCAAAAATGTTCAATAAGCTAAAAGAGAACACAGATAGACAACCAAATGAGATAGAAAAATGATGAATGAACAAAATGAGAATACCAACAAAGAGAAAGAAACTATAAAAAAAGAACCAAACAGAAATTCTGAAGCTGAAAAATACAGTAACTGAATTGAAAAATTCACTAGAGGAGTTCAACAGCAGATTCAATCAAGTACAAGAAAGAAACAGCGAACTTGAAAATAGGTCATTTGTAAGTATCCAATCAGAGGAGCAGAATAATAAAATTTTTTTAAAAAGAAGAAGAAAAGTGAAGAGAACTTGAGGGGCTTATAGGACAACATCAGATGTACCAATAAACATATTATGGGAGTCCCAGAAGGAGCAGATGGAAAGGGGCAGAGAGATTATTTGAAGAAATAATGGCCAAAAACTTCCCAAATTAGGAAGGAAATAGACATCCAAATTCAAGAAGCTTAATGGACTCGGATAAACCTAAAGAGCCCACTGAGACACATTATAATCAGCTATCAAAAATAAAAGACAAAGAGAGAATCTTGAAGACAGCAAGTCAGAAGTGACTCACCATGTACCAGGAAGCTCCTAAAAGATTATCAGTGAATTTTTAAGCAGAAACATAATAGGCCAGAAGAGAGTGGGATGATATATTCAAAGTGCTGAAAGACATAAATTGCCAACCAAGAATACTGTATCTGGCCAAACAGTTGTTTGAAAATAAAGAAGAAATGAATATTTTCCCAGGTAAACAAAGCTGAGGAGAAGTTCATCACCACTAGACCTGCCTTACAAAAAATGCTAAAGGGAGTCCTTCAAGTTGAAATGAAAGGATGCTAGACAGCAACATGAAAGCATATAAAAATATAAAGTTCTCTAAATATATTAACAAATATAGAATACTGTAATACTGTAATATATTAGAAGAAATAAATTAAGCAAAGTTGCAGGATACAAAAAGTAACATACAAAAATCAGCATGCAAAAATCAGTTGAGTGTCTATATACTAACAATGAACAATCTAAAAAAGGAAACTAAGAAAGCAATCCCAATTACAAGAGCATCAAAAGCAATAAAATACTTAGGAATAAACTTAACCAAGGAGGCAAAAAATGTATATACTGAAAGCTATAAAAGATTGCTGAAAGAAAGTAAAGACGATACAAATAATGTGAATACACTCCATGTTCATGAATTGGAAGACTTAATATTGTTAAAATGTCTGTATGACCTAAAGTGATCTATAGATTCAAAGCAATCTCTATCAAAATCCCAATGCCTATTTTTGCAGATGTAGAAGAAACAATCCTAAAAATTCATATGACTCTCAAAGGAACTGAAATAGCCAAGATACTCTTGAGAAAGAAAAACAAAGCTGGAGGCTTCATACATCCCTATTTCAAAATCATTTTACATAGCTACTAATCAAAGCAATATGGTACTTGCATAAATACAGACATATAGACTAATGTAACAGAATAGGCCAGAAATAAACCCTATGGTACGTACATGCTCAGGTGATTTTCAACATGGGTTCCATGACTACATAAAGGGTAAAGAACAGTCTCTTCAACAAATGGTGCTGGGAAAACTGGATATCCACATGAAAAAGAATAAAGTTGAACCATTACCTTATACCATGTACAACAATTAACTCAAAGTGGATTAAAGACCTAAATGTAAGAACTGAAACTATAAAATTTCTAGAAGAAGACACAAAGTAAAGCTTTATGACATTGGATTTGACAATGATTTCTTAGATATGACACCAAAATCACAGACCACCAAAGCTAAAATCGACAAATAGGACTACATCAAACTTTAAAACTCTGTGCAGGAAAGGAAGTGATCAACAGAGTCAAAAGGCAACCTACCAAAATGGAAGAAAATATTTGCAAACCATGTATCTGATAAGAGGTTATCCAGAATATATAAATAACTCCTAAAACTCAACAACAAACAAATAACCTGATTTAAAAATGGGCAAAAGGGCTTCCCTGGTGGCGCAGTGGTTGAGAGTCCGCCTGCCGATGCAGGGGACACGGGTTCGTGCCCCGGTCCGGGAGGATCCCGCATGCCGCGGAGCGGCTGGGCCCGTGAGCCATGGCCGCTGGGCCTGCGAGTCCGGCGCCTGTGCTCCTCAATGGTAGAGGCCGCAACAGTGAGAGGCCCGCGTACCGTAAAAAAAAAAAAACAAAAAAACCACAATGAGAAGTCGCCACCCTTCAACCCATTAGGATGACCACTATCAAAAAAAAAAAAAATTACCAGTGTTGGCAAGGAGGTAGAGAAATTGGAACTCTTATTCGCTGTTAGTGGGAACATAAAACGGTACAGCTGCTATGGAGGTTCCTCAAAAAATTAAAAATAGAATTACCATATGATTCAGCGATCACACCTCTATATATTTTGCACATATATCCAAATGATTTGAAAACAGAATCTTAAAGAGATATCTGCACACTTGTATTCATTACAGGATTATTCACAATAGCCTAGAGGTTAAAGCAAAATAAATGTCTATCAATGGATGAATTGATAAGGAAAAAAAAATATATATATATATGCAATGGAATATTATTCAGCCTTAAGAAAGAAGAAAATACTATCATATGCTACAATATGGATGAAACTTGAGGACATTATGCTAAGTGAAATAAGTCAGCCACAAAAAGACAATTACTGAATGATTATACTTATACGGGGTATCTAAAGTAGTACGCTTAGAAACAGAAAGCAGAATGGTGGTTGTCCAGGGCTTGGCGGGGTGGGGGGAAAGGGTTCAATAGATACAGAGTTTTCATTTTGCAAGATGAACAAGTTCTAGGAATCTGTTGCACAACAGTGTACATACAGTTAACGCTTTTGTAGTGTATACTTTAAAATCATTAAGAGGGTAAATTTTATGTTATGTGTTTTTTACCACAAGAAAAAAAATGTATGAAAAACAGTCGTATTGGTAATCAAAGATATGCCAATTAAAATGCTGAAATATTATTTATTTTGCCTTTCCATTTAGCAAAGAAAAATTACCAATGATAGCAATAGGCAGTGAGTTGACTAACCCTGGCAGACTGACAGGTTCATTGCTTTAATCTTTTTGGAAAGCAATTTAACAATACACAGAAAAAGCTTTAATAATAGCCTTTTCATTTTATCCTCTGATAAAACTCTTCCCTCTCTCCCAATTTATTCATTCCTTCAACAATGAATATTTAGCATTTATTATGTTCCAATTATGAAACTTACAGTGTGGAGGCAGAAATTAAGTGCTACAAAGTAGGTGTACAACAGGCCATTAAACTATATAACAGGGAAATTAATCTAGTCTGTAAGCTATAAGAATTTAAGTACCCCAAAAGGGGGTAGGATGGAGGTATGATAACATACCAAAATGTTCATTTCAGCATTATTAATAAAATATTGGAATTGGAAACATAAATAGAAGGGCTAACTCTGTAAACTAGGTGTTCATAGGAATATTATCCCAATCATTTTTAAAAAGTGCTTTCAGTGGCCATTTGGGGTAGTCATTAGAGCTTTTCCCAAATATCTTAGTTCTCTTCCTTCTGGACACATAGTAGGATTGCACTTGTTCACCTTCTTTGAAGTTAGCATGGCCATGTGACTTGCTTTGACCAATGAAATGTAAGCAAGTGGTGTTTCCCTTCTAGGAAGAAGATTTTAAAGCTAGCGAAGAGTGACCACACTCTCTTATTTTGCTTTGATGACTGCTAATGCTTGTGTCCAAATGGAGCCCCCATCAGAGTCATCATGGATCCCTGAATTCATCCTGGATCCCTGAATTTGAATGAACAAAGTTTCCCTGTTGAACCACACTAGATATGTAACAAGGGCAAAAACTAAATCTTTGTTGTGTTAAGTCACTAAGATTTGAGGAGCTGTGTCACAACAGTATCTAGACTGATGCAGTAACCCTACTCCGTAAGAAGAATGCTAATTACATTAAATTGTTAGTATAAAAGAACACAATAAAAACCACATATGCTATGAGTATACCTCTACTTTATAAACATCTTATTCCTAGAAAAAAAGACTAAAAGTACGCACACCCAAATATTTATTATGATTATCTTTTGATGGATATGTAGGAAATTCTTCCTACCTCTTTTTTTTTTAACATCTTTATTGGAGTATAATTGCTTTACAATGTTGTGTTTCTGGTTTATAACAAAGTGAATCAGCTATACGTATACATATCCCCATATCCCCTCCCTCTTGCATCTCCCTCCCACCCTCCCTATGCCACCCCTGTAGGTGCTCACAAAGCACCGAGCTGATCTCCCTGTGCTATGCAGCTGCTTCCCACAGCTATCTATTTTACATTTGGTAGTGTATGTATGTCAATGCTACAGCTCTCACTTCGTCCCAGCTTACCCTTCCCCCTCCCCGTGTCTTGAGGTCCATTCTCTACGTCTGCATCTTTATTCCTGTCCTGCCCCTAGGTTCATCAAACCATTTTTATTGTTGTTAGTTTTTTAATAGCATGCATTCATATACGATCTCTAATGGGTAAAATAACATTCCTTAAAGAGCATCAAGTCACAAAAAATGTTCAGAAGGAAACTTTATCATGTAAAATTTCCAAACTGGAAGTTTTCCAGAAAGAAGAGATTATCCCTTCATATGAACGTGCTGCCTTTAAAAATGGGAGCTATCTGGCCAATGCTTTAATCTATGGAGTATATATTTATGCTTATCCACAAATTTACAACCTAACACTGTGTGTCCTGTATCCTGTGCTAACTAATTTCAAACCCTAGAAGTTTTTTGTTGCCAAAGGTCTTATTTCTTATCCTTTCTAGATTCTCAGCTCAATACCCAAATCCTATTCAGGCCCCAGAATTCATATCAGCTACAAATGAGCCCAATTAAATCTTGCTTTATTTAGAGACCACCACTGACGTAAAAAATAAGTCACTGGTCAGGAAAGAAACAACTCTACTTTGGGCTGTAGAGCCTATTCCCCAGGGAATCTGATTTCTACTGCATTCTCCCTGCCCCTTCAGCATTAAGATAATGATATTGTTAACACAAGATGTTTCCAATTAAATTACAATGGCTTAAACAAATATTATGTTCCACTTATCTTACATAATGGTACATAGTTTACATAATGGTTGAAAGACTCCTGATGCAGTAAACACCTACATGTTTATCAAAAAGAAAAAGAAATTAGCTACAATTATAAAATATGTTCTATGAATCATAAAATTTGATCATTTTTTCTACCTACAAGAAACTCTGATTATGAAAACATACAACATAAAGCACAAATCCATACCATAATCAACCATGTCCATGATATGATCAACACTGATACCAAGCTACATCTACTTTCCTTGGGTTAGTATTTGCATATTATATTTTTCCATCTTTTTATTTTTCAAAATTTTAATTCTTTATCTTTTAAATATATCTCCTGAAAGTTTTTAAACTCTGACAGTCTTTGTCTTTTAATTGCAACATTCAGTCTACTTATATGTAATATAATTACTGAAATATTTGGGTTTGTATCTACCATTGTGTGCAGTGCTTTTGTCCCAATGTTCAAATTCTCTTTCTCCTTCATTCCCATTGGCTTATTTTTAATTATTTTGTTTTCAACCTGTTAGCATGGAAATTATACACTCTTACTATCCTTTAGGGGTTATTCTAACAATTACAATATATATCATTAACTTATCAAAGACTAATACTGACTTATATTTATACTTCTTCCCAGACAATGCAAAGACCTTAGAACCCCTTATCTTTTAACCCTCTAGAATGACTGAGGGAGCAATAAACAAGACGAAGAATTAAAGGAAGAGAAAAGGCTAGATATTTTTGCCTGTAGCTGTATCTTTTTTTTTTTTTTTTTTTTTTTTTTTTTTTTTTTTTTGTAGCTCTATCATTTGCGAGCAGACTGCTGGCCTCCTCAAGGAGGGAAAAAAAAAATTCCATCACTACTTAGACTTCAACACAAGTGCCTAGTTTAAATTTGATACACAGCATTCACTTTCAGTTCTGTAATGAGCTAGTTCTCATCGCAGAAAGAATAAAACACTTGATCACCTTCTCCCCATCTTGAGGCCCAAGAACATCACTCTTTTCGTATCCAAAGCCCCTCTCTCTATCCAAAGAAAGAGAGAGAAATGCTTTTCATCACATGAAGTTGGAGGACCCTTCCATGAGGCACTGCACTGGAGCTTACTTATCACATCATACCACTAGTTAGCAGGAACCAGGAAACACATTTCCCACCACATCCGCGGTTTGGTTCAGTTCCTGAGCCTGCAGCAAAAGAGAGCACTTATGGGTGCTGGATGCAGGCTGTGCAAGAGGAAGGGCCTCTCTGTAAGGATGAAACTTTAGAAACCCAGCAGAAAAAACCTCAGGAACTTTCACAGTAGTTCACATTAGTGAGCATCAGGTGATGTTGATACCTCCGTAACCAAGAAACCCAGGAGTTGAATTATATTCAGAAGACACAGAGTCTGATATACATCAAAATACAATGATGGCTTCAGTTTTCTCACATGGCCAAGTGACAAGGTGAATGTATATCAGTAATCAGCAAGGTCACTATTATACAATTTCTGGCAAGACCTACGGTCTTTGGGTGACAAGGATTATGCAGCTGATGCTTCATTGAAACTATACTGTAGGTCTCCATGATAGAGACCCAGCTAGTAATAACTGCAAGAGGGATCATGAAAAACTGGTTCCTGCTACAGATGACACTTAATAATGTTTACAAGCGCACTGTGACTTGCAAGCAATGTCCATATCCAACACGTTATCCATCCACTGTTGATTATTCCCAATGACAGGAGATTCTTAACAAATTATAATCCTGACTAACTTAGCAATGGAACCCCAGCATCAAGAGCCAGTACGATGCTAGAAACTGGCTCATATGTCATAGGGATTCCACTTTTTTTTTTTAAACGTGGCTTGTGGACTAAATTCAGCCTGTTTTTTTTTTAATTTATTAACTTATTTATTTTTATCTTTTGGCTGCATTGGGTCTCCGTTGCTGCACGCGGGCTTTCTCTAGTTGCGGTGCGCGGGGCTACTCTTCATTGCGGTGGGTGGGCTCCTCTTGTTGAGGAGCACGGGCTCTAGGCGCATGGGCTTCAGTAGTTGTGGCATGTGGGCTCAGTAGTTGTGGCTCGTGGGTTCTAGAATGCAGGCTCGGTAGTTGTGGCGCACGGGCTTAGTTGCTCCACGGCATGTGGCATCCTCCCGGACCAGGGCACGAACCCATGTCCCCTGCATTGGGAGGCAGATTCATAATCCCTGTACCACCAGGGAAGTCCAGGGATTCTACTTTTTATGACTCCAACCATTTAGGCCGTATTTCAATTACGACAGGACTTATAAATGAGGAACTGGCAGAAAGACTTCAAGAAGAGTACCTGTTTTTTGATTCACTAGAAGACCAAAAGCAACAATGAGAAGAGAGCAAGTCAACCCAGAGTCAACCTATGTTTATTTTTCAACTATACCGTCCGTCTGAGAATTTCACCAGAGCCACAAAGCCAAACAAATACGTCTTCTTTCGCTAGTTCAGCTACCCACACTGAATCACACATAAGACTTCCATATCCATTACAGACATATTACAATGGAGCACAAACACAGCCTTAGAATAGGATCTCTCTGTGCTAATTTAAACACTACTTTAGCAATGTGTTCCAGAAGGATGCATGTCCTTTGAAACCATATTATGAGGATATTTCTCCAAAGGTTTATTCACTGCACCTTGAAGTGTAGCATTAGCAGTGCTATTATGATAACAAACGTAAGTCACTAGCCGCAGTATTTTGTATGTTTAAATAAATTCTCCTTCCAGAGATAACTATAAGATGTATTAGCTAAGAAGGAAGAATAATAAAGGGCTATGCTCTGGGCTCTACTAGTTCCTTGCCTGTCTTTTCATTTCCTGCTACTCAGTATAACTGGTACTCAGGAATTCTGCAAACAACTGCCAATCTAGTGAGGGAGTATCCACAAACCAGACTGCAATTCAAACGTGAATAAGCAAAACACATCCCCACGTGTCCAAGCAGTCTGGAGGTATGGCTGAAGGAAGGGGTTCAGAAGTTGGGGCTGATGAAAAGGAGAATGATTTCCATCTGAACTGGAGTTAATGCTTTTGGAAGAGCAAAGCAGCCAGGAATGAAAGAGCAGCCTACCCAGCCCCACAAAACTGCCAGGCTGGCCTTGTCATCACACAGCAGTGTAAATCCAATGGCTTTGTCAGCAAAAGCCAGCAGCACCGGCACGCGGTCCCCCAGGGCAGGGGCAGTTCTCAAACAAAAACAATGAGCACGTGTGACATTCATCCCCCTACGGCAATTGAAATCAGGCTTCACGAATTAACAAAAACACTCCCAGCAGAAGATGGTCAGGTGATCTCACTGAAGCAACAACTGTGTTAAGAGGAATAAAAACAGAGCATATGTCAGTCTTTTATGGGCATCTATCCCCTCTGTGAGAATGGTGATCAGGATAAATCCTATTTGAGAAACAGACATCGAGCTTCACATGTAAGGACTAAGAAAAACAACTGGCTAATGTATTTAGGAGTAGACCAACCCCAACTTGGACTTGGGCAGGTTTCACAGTAGTTTGGGGCCTTACTCTGGCCCCAGCCTCCCCAGACTCTGTACCTGACACAATAGAGCAGCTTTACAATGAAGTGAATCATCTCTTAGACCTGTACTTTTTATATCACTGATAGCCTGTCACTGGACCCCATCAGTGGTAGAGAAATCACCCCACTTCTGGGACTCACAATGGGAAAGTGTGGGCAGGGGCAGCAGCACACAGTGGAGGGCATCCTGATTCACATGCTCAAGGTCATAAACACTGTGATAGACCTAAAGGACCTTCGAACCTAACTTCAAACATGAGTGTGTACACACATGTGCAAACATGTGCACATCCTTTTTAAAGCAGAGGACGTGGTCCATCCCTGGGTAGTTTCCTGCTTTTCCATTACATTTGGAGCAAAATCCAAACTCCCAAAGCCCTGGAGAATCAGCCTCCTCTTCTCCTCCTTCCCAAAACACAGGGCGACCTCTCTTCCTCAGGGCCCCTTAAAAGCTCTAGGTCTAGATCTGCGCATGCCTGGACCTCTCTCAAATCATTCCAGTCTCTCCACAAACCTTCCCGCAACAAACAGGTTCTCCTGAGCTTTCCATCCTGTCATGCTCCTCTTACCTGTGCTATTTTCTCTGTAGCCAGACACTCCCTGACATGTGTACTTGCCTGTTTTGTCAAAGGACAATGAGAACACTACTCAGGATCTGAAATCAAACTACAAGGCTGAATTTATTGCTAAATAAATTGCTAGATAATATGGAAGAGCTGTGCTGGCCAAAAGGTCCCTACAAGCAGAACAGGTGACGGATCTCATAGAGGGCTTTGGAAAGCGTGGAGCTCTGTGATTCACGGATGTTCAGAGTCATTCCTGGGCTGACAACAGGTGGGTGCTCAGGTAAGGCCGATGTCGATTGGCAGGTTTTCTGGAGAGCATCCATCCCTGATTGGTTGACTTTCAGAACTGGGGGGCCAACACCGGTTGGTTTCAAAACCAGCTTTCACTAAGACAAGTTGGTGCGGACCAAGTTAACAGATTTAAAATTGGTTCCGCTGGCTACTTGTTACCATAGCTATGGAACAATCAAGCTTTTCCTAAGTTTGAGAGAACTTTTATTCTATTATTCTCTAAAAGTAAACTCCATTCAATTTGGTTTGCCTGTTTCATTCATCCTGTATCCCCCGTATCTACTACACCTGGCACATTCATGTTGAATGAATCAATCAGTGGTTTGGGGCGGGGGGTTGCTAGATTACTGATAATTGGTGCTTTTATTTTAAGATTTGCCACTTTATTCTCACAGCACAAGACAGCTGTTAAGTGCATGGCTTTATAATCACACAGTCCTGGCTTTGAATTTTGGCTCTAACATTACCTAGCTTATGGCCTTCCTGAATCTCCATTTCATTAGTTGAAAGAAGGGTGGGAGGAAAGAATAACAGTATCTCCCAAGTCTCCTCTGAGGAGTATGGAAACAATGCCCAGTTTCTAGCATGTTAAGTGTTTAAAAGCATAAATCATGTATATTACTACGTGGAAAATTTCTGAAAGGCTCAAAGAAGACATTCAAGACCATAAAGCCCAGGGTGATCAGGCGCAGCCCTATGAAAAGGCATAGAGTGCACTTCCCCGGGGGCACAGTGGTTGAGAGTCTGCCTGCCGGTGCAGGGGACACGGGTTCGTGCCCCGGTCCGGGAGGATCCTACATGCCGCGGAGCGGCTGGGCCCGTGAGCCATGGCCGCTGAGCCCGCACGTCCGGAGCCTGTGCTCCGCAACGGGAGAGGCCACAACAATGAGAGGCCCGCATAACACACACAAAAAAAGGTATAGAGTAAGGTCTGAGATAAGAGACTTCAAGAGGCGCTCCTGACTCCAAATCCTCCCATTCCCCCTTTCCTCCAGCCCGCCCTTCACCTCGGCCCCCACTGTGATCTGGATTCCCACCTCCCTTCTTCCCAACCCCGCACCCTGACCCCACAGGCCAATCATTCCTGATACTCCCAACATTAACATCCCCCATGCCTGGTGATGGTTAACTGAGTTAAATCATCTTCTCCCAAAAGAAACACTATTTAGCAAGTGCATTATATTGATCTATTTATTTGATTAACTTTGTACAATTCATTGCAACTTATATAGCAGAAACCAGGCAGTGAGACACAGGACAGGTACGTTTTGGAGGGGGCACTCAGACATAAAGTCCATGTATTCTGCTGCTTTGCCCAAGTCGCTATTATTATTGTTATTGTCCCTGGACCTCAGACATACAGATACATGAAACTGCACTCACTCTATGTGAAATGCAATAAGAATCCCAGCAAGGACTGAGTGAAATGATGAGGATGATTATAACTTTTGTGACTTTCTGTTTGAATTAAAAAAAAAAAATCCCACAAGGACTCAGAGGCAAAAAATATACAAATCAATTTTCACTGCAAAGTAAAGGAGCTGTTACAGTGGAGGGACCTGGACTGAATGTCAATATTATGACATAGTGAGTGTGTTCCGTGTGTGGTAATTGCACTCATTGTTGCTTTTGTTGTGGCCATCCACTTACAATGCTTGGTGTCAGTTTATGTATCTCTTGTAAAAATAAAATACAGTGTGTGGGGGGGGGGGAAATAAAGAAGAATCCCAGCGAGGCCTGTGGGCCCTGGGCTTGAGTCCTCTCTCCATTGGACTGGCTGTGTCACTCTGGGAAGGCTGCCTAAGCCTGCTGAGCTGCTATTCTGCTTTCTGCCCATCTTGTGGAACTGTTCTGAGAATGTGAACATATAAACCACAGGCACAGCGTAGGGACTCATCAGGCAGCAGCTTAAAGTGGGCAGGGGTGCCGCGCACTTCAACCCACAGGCTGCCAGGTCTGGGTGTGAAGCCATAAATGACTCTGGGGAAGAATTTCAGAGAAAATACAGGGTCCATGGGAGTAGACGTTCTCCTGAAGAATAGGGGGTAATTGGGAACAACGGGAACCCACGTGACAGAGCACAGGCCTGGGGCGGAACTGGTCTCACATCCCAAAGTTTAGCCGTAAATGAAACCTTCTCAAAGGTTTTTGTGGGCCTCCTGTGAAACTGACTCCAAGTAAAGAAACTTGGTTCTAGCCACTTGTCTGAACTCTGCAGGCACATTCAACAGAGGAATAAGAAAGTGTGATGAATTGCTGGAGGGCACGCGCGCGGGTGAGGGTTCCGGGTGAGACCTAAGGCTTCTCTGAAGCCTTCCACCCAAGATTCAAGATCTCATTTGCTCCTGCTCTTGGGAAGGCACCACCTGGTGGCCGCTACCAGAAATGACAGAGCAGAATTAGCCTTAACCTCTTCCAGCAACAAAGTATTTTGTATTTATTCACTCAGCAAATATGTATTGAGTCCTTACTAGGGGCCAGACAAGTGCTAAGTGCTGGATGTACATCGTGTATAGAATAAAATTCAGTGGCAGCTCTCAGCGAGCTCACTGTCGACACAACTGCTGAGTAGAGGAGTTGCACGTAACCAGAAGAGTGAAGAAGAACAAGGTCTTGATCCAGCTTGGACAAAGCCCTCTACTCCCCAGCCTCCCCCTCTATGCCATCCCCTCCCTTAACTCTGGAGAATTATTTGCAAATAAATGGCATTCCTTTGCTCCAGGGTCCCTAGGTCTTTCTACCACATTCTTCCTGCCTCTATACCCATCTTTCCAATTGCACCGGACCAGCTCTCATTCCATTTTCAGAATGAAATTTCCTGCTCCATCCTCCCCTAAGGAAGGCTTGGATTCAGGAGAAAATTTTGTTCATTTTCTTTTTTGTGAGTTTTAACTGTTTCCTGGGATTCCAGCTGCCTCTGATTAGTCCCCCTTTTCCTTCCCATGCTTCCTTTTCTGCCTTTTCTTCCACTAAGAAGCAGGTAAGTGAGGGACAATGAATTAAGAAATAAGAGGAACATTCCAGTCTTGCTTTTCTCCTAGTTTCAGCCCGACATTTTAAACCAACATTTTCAGAACTCTTATTTCAGAATTTCCCAGGGCACATTCTAGTGAATATCTACTTTTAATCTCTTGAGGATGGATTTGATTTAGGAAAATTGTCTAATTTTAAATGGAGTCCCTACTGATGATTCAGATGGGTGAATGAACTGGACTCGTGTCATCGTGGGTCCAAGAATGAGTCACAGTTATTAAAGAAGGAAATTGGCTTTCTTGGGTAGCTGTAAGGCAGTTTAGCAAAGGGGGTTCCTCCAAATGTGTTTTGAGCTCTGAGAAGGTTTAGTGAAATAAGTATGTATCTTCCAAGACTCTTACTTAGAAAGTTATACTCATTTTGGACATATAAGTTTTCTCAATATTTTAGGATCACATGTGGGAAAGTACTAAGGAAATCAACGGGAATGGCCAGTTGGGGATCAGAACTAAGAGAGCTACAGGTGCTCAAAGGATGGCCCAGTGCATCCTATGACATCAGGTCGGCTTAAGACAGGCAGGACACTCCTAACTAGGTGGAGGCTGGAGGTAAAGATGGACACAAATGAAGGTAAGAGAGGATGCAGTCTGAGCTGGGGCGTGGAGAGTAGTTAACACAGAAGGAGTGAAAAAGCACCCACCTGTGAGCACAGGTGTAGCCATGTTTGCCAACAGGACACATCTGTGTGTGCCCGGAAGAGGTTGTCACAGGAGAGAACTCAGATATAAAACGGGGAGACAGGTGAAGCGTGGTCCAGTTATGAAAGGCTTTGAAAACTATTTCAAAATGGTTGGACTTTCCCCCACAGATGATGGGAAGCATGAAAGATTTCTAAGCAAAGGAGCGATCAAAGCAGGGTCTTGATACATAGAAGGGCAGGGTAGAGGCAGCTTGGGCTCCTGGCTAGAAGAGGCCTGTGGATTCAGTCGGACCTGAGTTCAAATTCTGACTTAACCACTTATTGGATCAGTGAGTGACCTTGAGGGAATCTGTTTCCTCATCTGTAAAATGGGGATGATAATAATAATAATAAAGCTCCTATGGGGATCTAGTGCCCCGCCTGGAATAAGCACTCAAACGATGGCGTGTATGTGCCAGCACTTGGGCGGTGACAGATTGGTGAGAAGAGAGGCTAGCAGCCCAGAGAGAACACTTAGGAGGCCTTTACAGTCATTCTAAAATGGACAGGCAAAGCGCTCAGCTGGCAGGGGTTTCCTTTTCACAAAGGCAGTGGAAGGGATGCCCCAGAGATTTCCAAAGAAAGTCAATGAGGCCTGGCGATTGGTTGAGGAAAGAGGAGGGAAGGGTGGGGACTCAGGCCTAGAGGCTGCGGTCTGGGAGAAAGTGGTGCCATGAGCAGAGAGCAGAGAAGGGAGGGAGGGGCTCCCCATGCCACTGGCTCTGTCTGAGTCAGCAAGACCTGGGGAGGAGAAGATCTGAGGCCCAGTGGGCTTATTCCTTCATTTCCTTGGAGACTCTGTTCTCCCCCCCGTCAGAGAGGCTTTCCCTGGCCAGCTCCTACACGCTTCTCCTTCAGAGCACGTGTGTAACTATCTGACATAGTATATGTTTGTCTACTGATGGGTTGTACTGTCTGGCTGTCTGCCTAATAAAACATGTGCTCCAGGAGGGAGCTTGTTCCACATCCTCGGTGCCTAGGGCAGCGCCTAGCATACAGTAGATGCTCAGTAATATTACCATTGTTATTAAAGTGCTTTTAGAAGTGTCTCGCATATAAAACATGTTCAGTAAATATTAGCATTTATTGGTGAGTATCTCAAAAAATTGTAAAGAGAAAGGCAGATGGGAAGTGCTGAACCTTGGAACACGCAGGGAAGAGAGGTGAGATGTGCCCCTGGGGAGGGCCACACCTTGCACCATGTGGCCAGAGGCTTTTTCAAACGTTAATACTGAAAACAAAAAAAGGGAGGCAAAACCACTTCACCCACGGATGGGTCAGCAGCTATGAAAGGGGAAGAATGGGTGTTTTGTGGCAACAGAAAAGGCAGGCGCTAGGGCTGAGTAAACTTCTGAAATATGAAATTAACTTGTAATGGCCTCTTTGGCCCAATCTTTCCCTTTCCTCTCGTCAGATCATTTGGAAATCCAGATTCTGGCAGAGTTCACAAGAGCTCACTTAGCTGGGAGACCAAACATCAAGCTAATTAGCAGATTCATAACTGACTGCTCCAGATATACAGGGACTGCAAGATCAGCTCCTCCAGCAAATATGCCTACTGTGCACCGGGAAAATTCTTGGCAAAGCCATTAGCACAACTTCATAGTGAGACAGGTCTATGTTGCTGGTAGAATAGAACTTCTGCCACTTCTCAACCTCCCCCATGTAGATGCGGGCTCAGAGAAGCCATGACTGCCCAAGCACCTCCTCTCAGGTAGCATCAGGTAACATACAGCGTTCCAGAATGCTCATGCAAGCACCAAGCAAAAATCCCTAAGGCCACTTTTCGACTCAAATTAAGGCTGTGCTGCTAAATTAGATTGTGAACAAGGTGAAGTGCCCTGGGGTCCATCCTCAGCCATTACCTGAGACCAAAACGTCAGCCACCTGCAACTCCTAATCACAAACTATAATGACCACTGACTCCTTCTTTGCAGAGGCCTTGATTTCAGAGGATGAGCAAATGAACCAAGAGGGGATATAAAAATTCACTTGTCTGTGGCCTTCCAGAAACTACATGCATGGCAATACATCCTTAAAACATGTTTCAGCAGACTGGGAGTAAGGTACATTTCTCGAAAGTCAACATGGAAAACAATGGGTCCCTATTAATCCCCTGGAGCTCTACTGTGCTCAGAAGGAAGTCTACTCATGCTCCTTTTTGCAACTATTAATAGCCCCTAGGCAACTGCTTTTCAGATTTTTCTTTAATTTAAACTCACCCCAAACTGCAAACTCTCATAGACAAACACAATCACGATTCTATTCTGGATTACCAGGTGAGACAACTGCGTAAATATATTAGGAATATATTATATGAGATGGAAAATAGCATTGACCTTCACATTAGTCACCTTGAGAACGGGCACACTTCATACTTAGTGTTACTGATGTTCAGACCACTTAAGAGGGGGAAATGTCAGATAAAGCTAAGTTCCTTGCCTGGCTCTGCCCCTGACAAACTGCTAGGCCAGTTACTCAAGTTCTCCATTGGCAAAGAGTTATGGGGTCTTCGTAAGAATTACATGAGCTAAGATCAGAGGACTCTGCATGCTGCCTAGTTCATGATTAGTTCGTTTAGGGATCCGATTTGGGGTTTTGCTTTTTGTTTTACTGGGTTTTGTTTTGCTTTTGGGTGTTGAATCCTGAAATTGCATTTAAATGGCGATCCCTCATTTCAGCAAGATGTTGAGCTAAGATGACATACACATCCAAACATTCCTGCTATAAGCACCGAGAATTATTATCATCATTAATGCCGTTTATTTTTTTTAACATCTTTATTGGAGTATAATTGCTTTACAATGGTGTGTTAGTTTCTGCTTTATAACAAAGTTAATTAGTTATACATATTCATATGTTTCCATATCTCTTCCCTCTTGCGTCTCCCTCCCTCCCACCCTCCCTATCCCACCCTTCTAGGTGGTCACAAACCACCTAGCTGATCTCCCTGTGCTATGCAGCTGCTTCCCATTAGCTAGCTATTTTACATTTGGTAGTGTATATATGTCCATGCCACTCTCTCACTTTGTCACAGCTTACCCTTCCCCCTCCCCATATCCTCAAGTCCATCCTCTAGTAGGTCTGTGTCTTTATTCCTGTCTTACCCCTAGGTTCTTCATGACATTTTTTTTTAATTCCATATATATGTGTTAGCATACAGTATTTGTTTTTCTCTTTCTGACCTACTTCACTCTGTATGACAGACTCTAGGTCCATCCACCTCACTACAAATATCTCAATTTCGTTTCTTTTTATGGCTGAGTAATATTCCATTGTATATATGTGCCACATCTTCTTTATCCATTCATCCGATGATGGACACTTAGGTTGCTTCCATGTCCTAGCTATTGTAAATAGAGCTGCAGTGAACATTTTGGTACATGACTCTTTTTGAATTATGGTTTTCTCAGGGTATATGCCCAGTAGTGATGAAAGAAATTTAAAGATGATACAAATAGATGGAGAGATATACCATGTTCTTGGATTGGAAGAATCAACATTGTGAAAATGACTCTACTACCCAAAGCAATCTACAGATTCAATGCAATCCCTATCAAACTACCACTGGCATTTTTCACAGAACTAGAACAAAAAATTTCACAATTTGTATGGAAACACAAAAGACCCTGAATAGCCAAAGCAATCTTGAGAACGAAAAATGGAGCTGGAGGAATCAGGCTCCCTGACTTCAGACTATACTACAAAGCTACAGTAATCAAGACAGTATGGTACTGGCACAAAAACAGAAAGATAGATCAATGGAACAGGACAGAAAGCCCAGAGATAAATCGCACATATGACGCACATATGGTCACCTTATCTTTGATAAAGGAGGCAGGAATATACAGTGGAGAAAGGACAGCCTCTTCAATAAGTGGTGCTGGGAAAACTGGACAGCTACATGTAAAAGAATGAAATTAGAACACTACCTAACACCATACACAAAAATAAACTCAAAATGGATTAAAGACCTAAATGTAAGGCCAGACACTATCAAACTCTTAGAGGAAAACATAGGCAGAACACTCTATGACATAAATCACAGTAAGATCCTTTTTGACCCACCTCCTAGAGAAATGGAAATAAAAACAAAAATAAACAAATGGGACCTAATGAAACTTCAAAGCTTTTGCACAGCAAAGGAAACCATAAACAAGACCAAAAGACAACCCTCAGAATGGGAGAAAATATTTGCAAATGAAGCAACTGACAAAGGATTAATCTCCAAGATTTACAAGCAGCTCATGCAGCTCAATAACAAAAAAACAAACAACCCAATCCAAAAATGGGCAGAAGACCTAAATACACATTTCTCCAAAGAAGATATACAGACTGCCAGCAAACACATGAAGGAATGCTCAACATCATTAATCATTAGGGAAATGCAAATCAAAACTACAATGAGATAACATCTCACACCAGTCAGAATGGCCATTAAGAAAAAATCCAGATACAGTAATTTTTTAAATGCATACTTGAACCTGCAATAAAGAATAGGAAATTACCAGGTACCAGAAACAAAGCCTCAACTGAAAACCAGAAGTAAGCAGAGGAATCAACTGGGCAGCCACTCCTGGGGCTGAGGGGGACCACAGCACAGAGGAAGGAATAGAATAAGCATTGATCCAGGGGAAGTAAGGGTGTAGATGTCAACTAGCAAATGGGAACAGGAGGCTAAGCCCTTGAGTCCTGCCCGAGAGAGGAGGGTGCTGCCCAATGCGAGGCCCTGCAAAGAGCTGCAACTCCAGGAAAAATGGGCTGAAAAGTATTTCCCTACCAGCTCAGCTAGCTTGTCTATCTCTGGCTTCAGGAGAGGAGAACTAAAAGCTTCCTGAAAAATTTGAACCTCATACCTCTACCTCTGGAGAATTTGGGGTACAAATTTAGGCTACAGTCTGGAAATGCCCAACCTAAGAAATTAGCATAAAAATTGGTCCTGGGCCAACGATGGGCATGGGAAAAATGAGAGCAAAACTCCCACAACCCATGCTACAGACAATTAGAAAAGTCAGACCCAGGAAGCTCACAAGTGATAAAAGCACAGTGAACCAGAGGATTCCAGCCTCTAAGAACTGGAAATAATAGAAAACTCTGAAAGAGAATATAATTAGGTATGTTTAAAAGGAGAGAAAAACCAATCACAGATGCCAAAAACACAGTTGATAAAGCTCAACATTAATTTATGATTTCTTAAAAACAACAAAATTCGGCAAACAAGAAAACCTTTCTTACAAATCTAAGACTAGAAAGACATTTTCTTAACCCAATAAAGGGCACACGCTAACCAGCCCACGGATAGCATCATTCTTAATGGCACAGCACTATAAGCTCTCCTTTTAAAGTCAGTAATGAGACAAGAAAGGTTACTATCGCTTCCTGTGTTCAACACTGTTGAGGGGGTTCACAAACTTTCTGTAAAGGGCCTGATAGCAAGTACTTCAGGCTTTGCAAACTAGAAAGTCTCTGTTCCAAGTAGTCAACTCTGCTGTTGTAATGCAAAAGGAACCAGAGACAATAAGAGTGTGGCTGTGTTTCAATAAAACTTTATTTACAAAGACAGGTATTAGAGTGGAAGTCCAAGCCAATACATTAATTCAAGAAAAATAAGTGAAAGTTACTGTGATATAAAATACATGTATCTGGTCTTCATCCCGGGTTCCTAGCACAGAGCTCCTAAAACCCCTGGAATTTCCTGAGTGATAGGGGTGAGACGAGTGTCTTTTGCTATTCATAATAAGTCCCTTTTAACCACAGGTGAATTTATGCTAATGAGGTGACTCCTGGCAGATGAAGCTGGTTACCAGAGGAGAGGGGAGAGGGGCTGGAGATTGAGTTCAATCACCAATGGCCAAGAATTTAATCAATCATGCCTATATAATGAAACCTCCATAAAAACCATAAAGGACAGGGTTTGGAGACCTTCTGGGTAGGTGACCACATGGAGGTGCTGCGAGGGTGGCGTGCCTGGAGAGGGCATGGAAGCCCCGTGTACCCCTCCCCCCATATCTTGCCCTATACATCTCTCCCATTTAGCTGTTCCTAAGTTGTATCCCTATAGTAAACCAGTGATAGTAAGTACAGCGCTCTCCTGAGATCTGTGCACCATTCTAGCAAATTATTGAACTCAGGAGGGGGTCATGGGAACCTACTAGTCAAAAGCATGGGAAGCCCAGACTTGTGATTGGCATCTGAAGAGGGGACAGTCTTGAGGGGTCTATGCTAACTCCAGGTCGATAATGCCAGAATTGAATTAAACTGTAGGCCATCCAGTTGGTCCACAGAAAATTGAAATGTGTGGAAAATCCACGCACGTGTTGTCAGTAGAAGAACGGTTTTCCTTTAGTCACAGAAACTTAAAAAAAAAAACTGTCATTATCAACAAGTTATATATCCATATGCATAGGAAATGCAAGACTATCTACAGAAAAACCATGAAATTAAATGAGAGTTCAGCAAGATATACAAAACCAAGTAACGTTCCTACGCACTAGCAACAACATGAAAACATAATAAAAAGATGCCATTAACAGCACAAACACAGGGGGCGTGACCAGGCCAGGGCCGGCCCGGGGGCTCCGCACGCTGCAGCTGGCCCCGGGTGCCCCCTCCGCCACCCTCTGCGCGGAGCCAGGCTGAGCCGAGCTCACGGGCTAAGCCGAGCCAGCAGCCCGTAGCCAGCCGGCGGCCCTCCTGGAAGTGGCGGCGCAGGAAGGGGACCGATGCACGCACGTGGCCCAGCGGCAGCCAGGGCTGACAGTGGCCCCGCGGGGGGCGCGGCGTTGGCTGCTCCAGCCCCTGGACCGGGCATTGGCGGCCCAGGGCCCTGCGTCTACTTTTGGAGACCCCTTGGGGCCGCAGGCGAGGGCCCGGGCACCACGGACAATGAGGGCCCAATGAGGCGCCAAGGGAAGGTCATGGTCAAGTAGGAACGCAAGGAGCTACGGAAGCGCCTTAACCTGGAGGAGTGGATCCTGGAGCAGCGGATCCTGGAGCAGCTCATTCGCCTGCCAGCAAGAGGAGATCCCGGAGCTGGAGACTGATGTGGATAACTCCTGGACGTGGAGGGCGATGACACCCGAGTTGCCAGGGTCAAGGAGCCGCTGGTGGACTGTTACAAACCCACTGAGGTCTTCAGCTCTGGCCTGCTGGACAAGATTCGGGGCATGCAGAAGCTGAGCACACCCCAGAAGAAGTAAGGGTCCTCGACCCAGGTGAACAATGGCTCCCACAGGACAATCGCTGACCCCCAACCTCGTAGCAACAGCAATACCGGGGGGCCCTGCTGCCAGGCCTGCTGCCACGAGCACGGCTCCCTATGCCCCTGGCCCAGGGGCCTCTTCCCTGCCCCCTCAGTCTTCCATTTTGGGGGTTTTTTATTATTATTAAACTGATGGCAGTTTTTGTGTTTTTATATTGACTGTGGCACAGACTCTTTAATAAAGCTAGGATACGCCTTTGGTGCAGTTAAAAAAAAAAAGCAACAGAAATACAGGGTATGGGATACTTACAAATTCCCTCAATAAAGATAGGTAAGAAAAGTATACCAAAAATTGGGAAATTCTATTGAAGGACATTAAAAAAGAACTAAATAAACACAGTATAACATGTTTGTGGGTGAGAAGACCCATTATCATAAGAAGACAAATTTGCATAATGTATCTGTAAAACATCTGAGTAATTCCAACAAAGCAAAACAGGGCTCCACATTCCTGAAACATATTTTAAAGTGTCAAGAGCCTGGTATGGCCAAAACAATTCTGAAGGTGAAACACTATAGAGCAGTTAAACAAATCGACATGGATAAATCTCCAAAATATTGTCGGAGGGAAACATACAGTATAATACAATTCATGTCCATTTTAAAACACTCCCTCCAAAAGGCCTAGACACACCTGGGATTGGCAGAGGTGTGACTACAGAGGGAGGGTGGGTACAGATGGGCATGGGGCGGGGTAGGGTTTTAGGAATACCTAAAATGTATTTTTTTGGAGAAAGAAGAAAGAACACATGCCAACAAATAGAGCAAATAGCATCCGATCACAAATATGAATATCTAAAATTTTCTATATAATTTGGAAATTAGGTAAAAATTGAGTTTTTTGCCCATATTTTAATGAAGAATTAAATTTATGCCCAGCTTGTTTGGGAGGCATACAAGTCTTAATAACAACCAAAAAAAACCCAACTCCCTGCTGAGCCAGAGAATGCAAACTCAGTCACCTGGATTCCTTTCTTCCAGTGCAACACTGACCCAGGCACAGCTGAGATCATCTTCACATCTGGTTTGTGGTCTGAGCTGGTTAATGTTTAACCTGCATCGTTTAAGACTAAGCTCACACCATAGTCTTCATTACACAAACTAATTCGCTTGGGAAAAAAAAAAGTTAGCATCCATTTAAACATCAGTGCTGGAAATACACCTGTCTGTCAAACAGAGTCCCATAGTATTCTATAGGCTTGATATGTTTATAATTTGAAACATTATTT
Organism: Neophocaena asiaeorientalis asiaeorientalis; assembly: GCF_003031525.2. Lineage (NCBI taxonomy): Eukaryota > Metazoa > Chordata > Mammalia > Artiodactyla > Phocoenidae > Neophocaena > Neophocaena asiaeorientalis. The sequence continues at coordinate 3,634,765 of NW_020172672.1, read as the reverse complement.
TTAAAAGAAACACTGTTCAGAACAAAAAACGTACCAGTCTTATGACATAAATGAAAAGACATCTAAAATCCTACGTTGCCTTGGACAGGACCAGTGCTCCCTGGTCCCATCACCCACCTTAGCTGCTGGACTCAATGCCAGTGATTCTTTCCCTTTTCCAAAAATCAAAGCCTCCTACAAAGAATGAATATTTGTCAGACTTGAAAATATTCCCAAGAATATGCCATAGGCTCAGAAGACAACTTAAAAAGAAGGATTCCAGAAATGTTTGGGGCCATAGCAACATCGATGGAAGCATCGAAGGATTACATCTATCCCAAGGTCACTAGTTTGAAGACAGCAAAATCCATTTATACTGTAAATCTGATTTTCTTTAATTCAGCAGCGGCAACTAAAGTCACTCCTCTCCTGACTGTCAATGTCATCAAGTATGGGAGTCAACACACCGCACAGCTAGGAGCGATGTTGGAACCAGCATTAAAAATGACACCACACCCTTACAAAGAGCGTGCCATTCAACACAGGGCTCATGCAGTGGTTGTAAATTACCGCAGATCCTCGCAGCATCCGGGTGGATTTACCTAGGTGTTTGGCTCAGAACTTGGAAACTTGTTAATCAAATGCTGAACCCCATGGGTCAGTAGAAAGGAAACACTATTTTCACAGTGAGATCAGATCCAGCAGCTGCGATAAGGGCAGGGAATGGCAGAGGAATCAGAGAACCTGATCGGCTTAGAGGGAGGCATGTCCAAGTAGCAAACATTGCCTGCATGGTTTCTGAAGATGCTCACCCTCAAGTCCAATAAAAATCAGAAGAAAAGCCTGCAAGCCCCCATCCCACTCTGTGGACAAGAGTTCCCTTGTCCATCATCAGTTCATCACACAAAGCCTGCATTATGTGTACAACTTACAATCAACAAAGCATAGACATGTTTGTTCACAAATGTGTATTTCGTTCATGAGTTTATTGAGTGCCTACCATGGCCGAGTGCAGAACTGGTATACAAACGGTGACCTGAAACAGCCGCGTCCCTGCCCTCATCAAGTGTGCGTAAATTAAGTATGCTGTTCACAAAACCAATGACAAATTTCTTCTAAGAAGGCTTTAATTCTCCCCTCATTTGTCACTGTAGGAATCTGCCTACAAAAGGGCTCCGACTCACCTTTTAAATGTGCAAGATTACACACTATCCCTATAAACTCCCACATGTTGAGATTGCCGTGTTCATGGCTCCTGGCCATTTAAACTGGTAAAACACAGTCTTTAATACATAATTCATCTACTGAAGAACGTATCCACGCTTCATTTTACAGGAGCTATTTGATGATTAACCTCGCTTACTCGACAAGGGACTCAACTGGCAATAAAGGCTAAAGTTTCTTGTTTGCTTACCCTATGCCGGGCACTGTTAAGTATTTCCCACGTACTAACTCATTTAGTCTTCACAACGATACAGCCATGTGGGTATTACTTTTATCCTCAATTTACAGATGAGGGTAAATGAGACATTCCCAGGTTCACAAACCTGCCCAAAGTCACACAGCTGGTAAATGGTTGAGTCACAATTCAAATTGTGGTCCAAGCTCTTTACCACTCACAAAACTGCCTCCGAGACAAAAAAGGTGGAGGTAAAACCTGATGGCCACACACTAATTCTTATACACATGGACCTCATCCAAAAAGGAAGACGGCAGAAGCTGACAACTGTAAAGCAATAAAAAAAATACTTTAGAAAGGTCAACAATCTGCGTGGGGTGGGGGGGGTGGAGGGTTAACAGACTTGGTCACTAAAATACCTTGGAGGGCATTTCAGAGTGGAAAGGGCATCTCAGAGTGGAAAGTGTTTTAAGTGGGAAGCAGGGGATGGGTGATGAGGAAGTTGAAGGCTGCCAGCACAAGGGACTGATCGTAAGTGTGGCAGGAGAGTAAAGGAAACGCACAGAAGTCCAGCTCCGAGTGAAAGCAAGTCTAAGGAAAAGGATGGCTGTTCTATTTAGTGTTGGAGAAACCTGAGCATCCTTATAGAAACTGGTAGAAAGGAAGAAATGCAGGCATGAGAAGCAGAAAAACAGATGACATGTTCAAGAAGAGGGAGGACGGGCTAGAGAGGAGACCTTTTGAAAGAAGGATAGACGAGTTTTTGATAAAAGAGGAGGAAAGTTTTCTAATTAGGTGGAAAGGAGATCACGTGAGAGAGGTCCTATTAGATCACCTTGAAATTATCAGGAAAACAGGAGTCAAGGTCATCTCCTAAGACTGAAGGAGACTTGAAGAGAGGGAAACGTTCTGATAATGACCACAGGAATCAATATGGTTGTGTGTGTGTGTGTGTGTGCGTGTGTGTGTGTGTGCGTGCACGCACACATACCCACACACGAGAACAGACACACCCTTTGATTAAAATACTTCTCTAAGAAACTGTAAATAACTCCTCAAGGAAGTCTACTTCTAGTATATATTTTAGGTTTTTCTCCCACATCAAAGCTATGGTTTCTATCTTCGTATATAAGTCTATTTTGAGATACTGTGCAGAGGAGGGGACAATATGAAATAAGAAAAGTTCATTTGTCTCAACTTCTATGGAGGCAATAATATGATAAAAAGGCAAGGCTCAGTAGAGAAATGTTAGTATCTTATAAGGTCCTGAAACATTTGTTAATTAATTTTTCAGAAGGAAGGTTTTATTTCAATGGTAAGAATAGTTATCATCACCAAGGCATAGGAGAGAGAAAAAAAAATCAGGGGACCTAAGAAGTGAGGAACAGAGACGAAGCATGGTCTGACGGCCACACACTACTTCTCATACGTGTGGACGTCATCCAGAAAGGAAGATGGCAGAAGTGACAACTGTAAGGCAGGCGGCTGCCTCTGGGACTGGTTCTTCCAGACAAAGGAACAGGAAGGGAAGCCTGCTTCCTTATACCGACCCAGGATCGCGGTTTCCCGCAAAGCAGCCAGATGGGCTATAAAATTCTTCAAAGGTAGAAATATCAATTCACTCAACAAATATTTCTTTAACACCTGTGTTCCAGGCACTAAGCTAAATGCTGGAGAGAAATGACTGGCTTCCGGTATTAGTTTATCTACGGCTGTGAGGATTAAAACCACTCTAAAACTCAGTGGCTTAAAATAACAAAACAATTGTTATCTCACAGTTTCAGAGGAGGTGGCTCTGGCTCAGGGTCTCTGTGCTGGGGGTCCCCCAGGGTCAGTGACCACTGGAATGATGCACAGGACTCACACATGGTATTACTTATAGCTCTGATTTATTACAGCAAAATCAGCAAAGGGTGCCTGGAGTGAAGTCCGTAGGAAACCAGGCATGAGCTGCCAAGAGTCCTCTCCCTACCAAGTCACACAGGACAGGCTTAATTCCCCAGCATCGTATTGTGACTACAATTTGTGAAATGTTCTCTACCAGGGAAGCTCATCAGAGACTCAGTGCCCGAGGTTTTTATTGGTGGCTGTTCACATACCCACCCTCTGTCTAGCACATACCAAAATTCCAGACTTCCAGATAGAAGCAGGTGTTCATGATAAAAATACTGCTTGCACAGTTTAGGGACAGTCAACCACTCTCACCATCAGTTAGAGAATGGTGAGAACCCTCCCTAAATCCAAGCTCCCAGATGCCAGCCAAGAGCCAATCTTGCAAGCAGGACTTTCTACGGATGGCAGTTTCAGGCCTGCTATGTGAATTCTTTTCTATGCAATGTCCCATGAGGTTGTAGTCAAGGTGTCAGCTGGGGCTCCTTCATCTGAAGCCTTGACTAGAGCTAGAGGTACGCTCATAAGAAAGCTCTCACACGCAGCTACAGGCTGGAAGTTCTTCCCTGTGCAGGGCTCTCCACGTGGCTGCCTGCACATCCTCAACATGTGGCAGCTGGCATTCCCCCACGGCAAGTCATCCAAGAGAGTAAGAGATCAAGAACATGCCCCAAATGGAAGCCACAGTCTCTAATACACTAATCTCCAAGTGACATACCATCACTTCCACTGCTGGTCACAAAGACCAACTCTAGTACAATGTGGGAAGAGGAGGGGATGCCGAGAGTCAGAGGTCATGGTGGGCTGTCTTGGAGGGTGCCTACCACAGCCTACCTTCTGGCTCCCAATGATTCAAATCCCTTCTACATGCAACATACACTAACCCCTCCCACGGCCCCTAAAAGTCTTATCCCATCACAGCAACCGTTCCATGTCTAGACACTTGTCATCTAGATCATGTCTAAGTACAGATGAGACTTCTTCGATATAGTCTCTGATGTATGGCTCCTCTCAATCTGTAGACACCTGTCACTCAAGCGACACACACTCAACATGCAACGGTGGGACAAGCAGAGGATAACTGCTATAAACACTCCTGCTCGCAAAGGGGGTGATGAGGAGCACGTAGGGGTAGCAATTCCAAAATCCTGCCGAGCAGATGTTCCCTGATTTGGTCTAGAGGTGAGGTTTGAGAATAGTTCTCTATGACCCTAATGCCACCCTGCGGGCTCCTGGTTTTGGCCTCTCCATCATCTTTCCATTTTCATGAAGGGTAAAACGCGTTTGCAGAGGAGTAGTTTCCACAGCTTGCCTCCTACTTGTTGATGCCTGGGGGTCCAAAGGAACATGAAATGTTCCTTTCATTTCAAGCTGATGGCGCCACTCCCAGTATGACTCTTAAGAACTCTGAAGGTCTTCTGTGACTACTTTTAGGATTCATTCCATTAGACCAAAGCCCCACCCACCAATCCCTGTGCATTTGGTCCTTCCTCACCCTGGGCTTTTGCTGGGGTACCATGTCCTTGAGCCTCCAAGAAGCGTTCTTGTTTGATCAAGTGGATCTGTGAAGACAAACCCTTAATCTCTTTAGAGGGCTTTTTGGCTGGCTGCTTGGTACTCTGAGATACCATCTTTGATTTTGTGAGATCTTAAGATTTTACAGTCACACCCTTGGCTCCACGTCTGGAGCTTGTTTTCCTAAAAGTGGCCCCAACTTGATCTTTGCTTAGAAGCCATTTCTTGCTGCAAATCTTCAAAGACAGCTAGTCCTGGCTCTTTTGTGCTGACTGCTTCTGCCCTCACCTTCTCTCCTCCTGCAATTTTACTATAAGCAACAGGAAAAAAACAGAAGGCACTTTCAACACCTAGGTTAGAAATCTCCTTAACTGTATCACCTAGTTCATTAGGTACATTTTTTATTTTCCACATTACTGCAGGCACCAGTATGGCTAAATATTTTGCCACCACATAACAGACTCTCCCTTTCCCAGTTCCCAGTATTATTTTCCTGTAAGCCTTCACCGGCAGCCTCCTCAAAGTCCAAACTTCTATAGACAGTGTATTCAAGGTGCGTTAAGCTTTTATTAACCTGTTCCTCAAAGTCCTTACAGCTTTTTCCACTGCACACTGCCAAGATTCAAGGCCACTACCATATTTTAGTGTTTCGTTACATCAGCACCCCACTTCTACTACCAAAATCTTATTAGTTACCTATTGCTGTGTAATAAGCCATCCTGATGAAAACAATAAGCGTCTATTGTCTCACATGCTTTCTGAGGCTCAGAAATTGGGAGCCTAAATTTAGACGGATTGGTTTCAGCTCAGGGTCTCCCGTGAGTTGCAATCAAGCTGATGGGCAGAGCCTGTAACAGCTGAAGGCTCAACAAGGGGAAGATCTGCTTCTAAACTCACTCACATGGTTGTTGCCAGCCACCCGTTTTTTATTAGCTGCTGCCACATGACTGAGTCTCTCTCCATGCATTGCCTATTTTCCCAGCCCAGCAGCTGGCTTTCCATAGAATGAGTGGTCCAAGAGAAAGAGCCCAACATGGAAACCTCAGTCACTTATAACCTAATCTTGGACATGAAAAACCATCACTTCTGTAGTAATCTATTTTCGAAGGCGTGAATACCAGGAGATGAGAATCACTGGGGCCCATCTTGGTGGATGGCTACCACGTTTCCTACCTGGAAGTCTAATGGAATGATAGCCGTCAACAACTACTTACAATAAAATTTAATAAGGGCCATAAAAAACACATGGGAGAAGTTATCACCAGCTTACCCTGAGGAGTCAAGTTGGTGTGACAGAGGAGGTGATGTGTATGTAATTTAGGGCCCTAAAGGGATGAATGGGATTTGTCAGAAACATGGAAGAGCCTCGGCCTGCCGGAAGCTTCCCACGCATTTCTCTTTTTGCATATCCTACCTGCCTGGTAAATTCAATAACCCCAAAGCTCCTCCTAAGAGCAACTATGGAACGACTTAATTTAATATCAGTGTTTCTGGAGGACACATTACCATTTAATAGCTGAATCAAAAGCATAATGGTAGATGACAAACGCTATGCTTGGAAATGTCTCAGGTAAAGGTCAACCTTAAGGGGGAAAAATGACAGATGAATAAAGCAAAAATACACTGTTTGATAACAAATGTCAAAGTCAGAATAAATGCCCCTAATTTGGTAAAGCACACAACTCTTCAACACGTAATAGTGATTATTTAAATAAGAAGGCAAGAAGAAAGATGCAGATGGAGAAAGAAATGCTAACCAAAGGACCTCCACGTGAAACAGATGCAAAGCATCTGTTTAAAGAGTAGGTGGAAAACTAGGTTAGGCAAGCACACTGGAGTATGAAAGCTAATTTTTCATTTCTTATTATAAGTGATAAAATCTTTTTATAAAAATCTGTAAATAAGCATAAAAAGAAAGTAAAATTCACCCATAACCTTAAATTCTAGGGATAACCACTAACTGGATTATAGACTATACCCTTGTAGACTGCTGGATAGATAGGTAGAGAGATACACATATACAACACACACATATATGTATGTATATATATGCATGCATGTATGTATGTATATGTGTGTGTAATTTTGGAAATATGTCATTTTTGGAAACGGCTCCGTGTTTTTCATGCATATAAAATTAACACACAAATATTAAATTCACTTATGGGTAATGCATTCTAAAGTCTAAATATTATGGAGAGGTATGAGGGAGAGTAAAATTCACCTGTACTTCTTTTACTCAGGGGGAAAAACACTTTACTGTTAACATCTAGTATTCTTCTTACAGGCATATTCAATGCAAATATGATTTTAATGCAAAAATAGGCTCATGCTGTTTTGTTAAGTGCTTCTCTCACTTAAAAGTATATGGTAGCTACCTTCCTCCGTGAACACGTGTATACCTACAGTATTTTTAATGACTATATAGTTCCAGAATAGGTATGTACCATAACTTATTTAAGCAGTCCCTACTGATGAGCATTTATGCTGCTCCCAATTTTCCATCATTGTCAACAAGCCTCAGCATTGATACCTTTGTGCACACGTCTTTGCACACTTACTGGTTACTTCGTCAGGATAAACTTCCAGAGTTAGGTTGGTTATGTCAAAAGACATTCACTTTTTTTTTTTTAATTTTATTTATTTTCGGCTGTGTTGGGTCTTCGTTGCTGAGCGAGGGCTTTCTCTAGTTGCGGCGAGCGGGGGCTACTCTTCATTGCGGTGTGCGGGCTTCTCATTGCGGTGGCTTCTCCTGTTGCAAAGCACAGGCTCTAGGTGCACAGGCTTCAGTAGTTGTGGCACGTGGGCTCAGTAGTTGTGGCTCATGGGCTCTAGAGCGCAGGCTCAGTAGTTGTGGCGCACGGGCTTAGTTGCTCCACAGCATGTGGGATCTTCCCAGACCAAGGCTCAAACCCACGTCCTCTGCACTGACAGGCAGATTCTTAACCACTGCGCCACCAGGGAAGCCCAAGACATTCAGTTTTAAAGAACTTCTATGCATATTGCTGCATGTCCCACCATAAATGTTATACCAATGTATACCCACACCAAGAGTACAGAAATGTCTCTGGCCGCCACCTTCACCATTACTGAGTACCATAAGCACATACAGTCTTAATTTTCATTTCTTCAGACATGAACGATAATATATTAAGACAATACACTTTAAAATGTTTAAAGATCATTTAAACTTCTTCTCTGCGAATTACACATCCTTGTTTTTTACCAACTTTTCACGGAAGTGTTCACTCCCACCCAAATGCACACCCATTCACATGTTTAACACCCTGGCAACAAAGTGTTACCAGCAGAACACAAATAAGAACTCACAGGGTTAGGAAAATGTTGAGCCACGTTCAGATTTTCCTGACTCCAAAACTCAGCCATTTCCCACAGCGGTGCAGACTATGCCTACGCCTCTTCAGGACTAAGAGCCGGCATTCCCAAACCGCTGTTCATTTCAAACTCCTGACCCCCGCTTCTCACCCCACACCAGTTTAAGCAGGCATAGCATTTTTGAGGATGCCCAGGTGATTCAGTGGGCAGCAAGGTTTGGAACCACTGACCAAAGATTCCATCCCCCAGCTCCTGGGAATGCGGCTGGCTCACAGCCCTCGGCTGTCAGCCCTCTGTCAAATTGCCCTTGGTTGATAAGAGTTAACTAATTTAAGCTCATGTCCCTTCTTGGGCCTGCTGCCTCCTACGACTGGAGGATATGAAGATACAAAGACCCATCCTTGGGACTTCCCTGGCAGTCCAGTGCTTAAGACTCTGTGCTTCCACTGCAGGGGGCACAGGTTCTATCCCTGGTCGGGGAACTAAGATCCCACATGCTGTGCAGCACAGCCAAAAAAAAAAAAAAAAAACCCATCCTTGTTGCCCTACCTCAGAAAATCCCAGTTCCAGAATTCCCACTGGGTAGGAGCCCTCATGACTGCAGTGAAGCCCATCTTCTCCTTCTGCCCAATTCTGCCTCCTCTCCCTCCCCCCAAGTGCTGACCCTGAGAGATTCCCTAACAATGTCCTACACACTCATCACAGAGGCTGCTTCCTGAGGGGAACCAGCCTGTGTCATGACTACATGGAGCTTCCCCTAAAAGAATAAACTTCCTCTAAAAGAAGAAACTAAACAAAATCTTCCTCAAAAGCCTTACATACAGCTGAAGGTAGTTACCAAAGCATAGCCAGAAATCCTTTCAGGTGGAGTTATTGTTTAATGAGAGTTTCTGTTTGGGGTGATGAAAAACTTTTGAAAATAGTGGTGAAGGTTGCACGAAATTATGAAGGTAATGGATTAATGCCACTGAATTGTACATTAAAAAGTTAAAAAGGCAAATTTTATGTTATATACATTTTACCACAATTTTCAAAAAGTAATAATGTAATATACCCCAAGTCATTAAATTGTATACTTTAAATGGGTAAATTGTTCAGTAAAGTTGCAGGATACAAAATTCATATACAGAAATCTGTAGCATTTCTACACATTCATAGTGAACTATCAGAAAGAGAAATTTTAAAAACCACCCCATTTACAATTGCATCAAAAGGAAATGCCTAGGAATAAATTTAATGGCTGAGTTTTGGAGTCAGGAAAATCTGAACGTGGCTCAACATTTTCCTAACCCTGTGAGTTCTTATTTGTGTTCTGCTGATAACACTTTGCTGCCAGGGTGTTAAACATGTGAATGGGTGCATTTGGGTGGGAGGGCACTTAACAAATGAATACGAAAAGAGTGAACACTTCCGTGAAAAATTGGTAAAAAACAAGGATGTGTAATTCACAAAAACCCATGTTACAGTTGCATCAAAAGGAAATGCCTAGGAATAAAATGCCTAGGAATAAAGTTAACCAGGAAGGTGAAACACCTGTACTCTGAAAACTGTAAGACATAGAGGAAAGAAATTAAAGATGCCACGTATAAATGAAAAGCTACACCATGCTCATGAATTGGAAGAATTAATATTGTTAAAATGTCCATACTACCCAAAGCAATCTACAGATTCAATGCAATTCTTATCAAAATATCCATGGCATTTTTCATAGAGCTAGAAAAAATAATCCTAAAATTTGTATGGAACCACAACAGACCCTGAATAGCAAAAGCAAACTTGAGAAAGAAGAGCAAAGATGGAGGTATCATGCTCCCTGGCTTCAAACTATACTACAAAGCTACAGTAATCAAAACAGTATGGTACTGGCACAAAAACACACACACACAGATCAGTGGAACAGAACAGAAATCCCAGAAATAAACCCACACTTACATGGTCAATTAATCTATGACAAAGGAGGCAAGACTACACAATGGAACAGACAGCCCCTTAAATAAATGGTGGTGGGAAAACTGGACAGCTACATGCAAAAGAATGAAATTAGATCACTTTCCTACCCCATATACAAAAATAAACTCAAAATGGATTAAAGACTTATATGTAAGATCTGAAACCATAAAACTCCTAGAAGAAAACATAGGCAGTATGCCCTTTGACATTGGTCTTGGCAATATTTTTTGGATCTGAATCCTCAGACAAGGGAAACAAAAGCAAAAATAAACAAATGGGACTACATAAAACTAAAAAAGCTTTTGCACAGTGAAGGAAACCATCAACAAAATGAAAAGACAACCTACTGAATGGGAGAAGATATATGCAAATGATATGTCCAACTGTTACCTAATGCAAGTCCATTTGCCCGACACACAGTGAGGTCAAACAATACCAAAACGTCAGAGTTTGAAGCAGAGAAAGGTTTATTTCAGGGTTATGCAAGGATATGGGTGGCTCATGCCTTAAAAACCCCCGAACTCCCCAAAAGCTTTCAGCAAAGCCCTTTTATAGGGAAGGTGAGGGAGGGATGTGGTTAGTTGTTGCAAACTTCTTGGTGTCAGATCCTTTGTTCTTGAGGTCAGGTCACGTGTTGATCACAATGTTCCTGTAACCCTCCACCAAAACACATGTTATTCTTTGTTCTGACCAAAAAAGGGCAAGGTCCCAAGGCTCAACTTTCACCCTCTGAGGTTTAGGCCCTGGCTAAGAGGAAGGGATCCCTGAACAGCTGGATACCCTGGCCTGGGAGTGTTCATCCAGTACCCAGTCTGGGCCCTCCCACCAGTGCCCAGGCCTGGCTGAGGAGGCAGATCTCAGCTGGCAGCGCCCTCAGGGCCAGGTCCCCAGACCCTCCCCAGCCATCATTACTGAGGGAGCCAGGCACCCAGGACCCAGCCGACCCTCAGGCTTTTCACTTAAACTGGAAAGAACCATTTGTATAGGATCAATAGGAATAAACGTTGTAGCAAATACCCAACGGGTCAATTCCCAGCTCACAACAGCTTCCCTTCTTTGAGAATAGCCCCAGCCACAGAGGTGGACCTGAAGTAATGATGTGCAGGGTCCTTACACCTTAACCCCGACCTCTGGCCACCTCCTAGGGGGACACAACTAATCTAAGCTGGACTAATTTTTGAAACTTGAAAGGAGAGACTGAAGCTGGTTGAAGATGTTACCTTAATGGCAGTGTCCGTATACTCCAGTTGCTGAGACCTCCACGGACTGCGACCCACGCAGACTGCTGCAGGCATTAGGTCACAGAGGAAGGGATGTGGGAGAGGTTCGCTGCTTCTTCAAGGCCTGGGCCCGGCCAATGGGAGGCCTTGGTAAGAGCTCTGGAGCCCTGCAGGACACAGCCCCCAGCCTGTCCCCGGGCCCCGCAGCTCACCCGCCTGCCCTGCAGCTGGAGGGACTGGAGGCCCCAGGGGAGAAGGCCCTGATCTGCCTCTCACTGAACTTTCTGCCATGAGGACCACTGCAAGGCTGACCATTGGTGCTATGGGTCTCGTGCTAATGGCTGCACGCCCTCCCCATGCCTATTACAAAACAAGGGGTTAATATGCAAACTACATAAAGAACTCATACAACTCAATATCAAAAAAAAAAAAAATCCGATTAAGAAATAGACAGAGGAACTGAACAGAAATTTTTCCAAAGAAGACATACAGATGGCCAAGAGGCATATGAAAAGATGCTCGACCTCACTAATCATCAAGGAAATGCAAATCAAACCCCCAATGAGATACAACTCACACCTGTCAGATGGCTACTATCAAAAAGACAACAAATAACAAATGTTAGCAAGGATGTGGAGAAAAGGGAACCCTTGTACACTGTTTCTGGGAATGTAAACTGGCACAGCCACTGTGGAAAACAGCATGAAGGTTCCTAAAAATAAAACTACCGTATGATCCAGCAATTCTACTTCTGGGTATTTATCCAAAGAAAATGAAAACACTAATTCAGAAAGATATGTGCGCCCCAACATTCATTATAGCATTATTTACAACAGCCAAACTATGGGAGCAACCTAAGTGCCCATCTATATATATATATATGTGTGTGTGTGTGTGTGTGTATACGTATATATATGTATATATACATATGTGTATATATATATATATATACACACACACACACACAAAATATAATGGAATATTACTCAGCCATAAAAAAAGAAAGAAATCTTGCCATTTGTAACAACTTGACTGGACCTAGAGGGCATTATGCTAAGTGAAGTCAAAAAAAAATCATATGATTTCACTTATATGTGGAATCTAAACAAACAAAACAAATGAACAAACAAAACAAGACAGCAACAGACTCACAGATAAAGAGAAAAAACTGGTGTTCGCCAGAGGGGAGCGGGGTGGGGAGGACTAGGTGAAATAAGTGAAGGGGATTAAGAAGTATAAAACTTCCAGTAAGGGCTTCCCTGGTGGCGCAGTGGTTGAGAGTCCATCTGCCGATGCAGGGGACACGGGTTCGTGCCCGGGTCCGGGAATATCCCACATGCTGCGGAGCAGCTGGGCCCGTGAGCCATGGCCGCTGAGCCTGTGCGTCCGGAGCCTCTGCTCCGCAACAGGAGAGGCCACAACAGTGACAGGCCTGCATAGGCAAAAAAAAACAAAACAACAAAAAAAAACACTTGCAGTTATAAAATAATTAAGTCATGGGGATATAATGTATGGCATAAGGAATACAGTCAGTAATATTGAAATAGGGCTTCCCTGGTGGCACAGTGGTTGAGAGTCCGCCTGCCGATGCAGGGGACACGGGTTCATGCCCCGGTCCGGGAAGATCCCACATGCCGCGGAGCGGCTAGGCCCGTGAGCCATGGCCGCTGAGCCTGCGCGTCCGGAGCCTGTGCTCCGCAACGGGAGAGGCCACAACAGTGAGAGGCCCGTGTACCGCAAAAAATAATAATAATAATAATATTGAAATAATCTTATATGGTTTAAGATAGTAACTACGCATACAATGGTGAGCATTTCATAATGTACAAAAATATAGAATCACTATGTTGTACACTTGAAACTAATATTGCAAGCCAATTTTACTTCAATTAAAAAAATAAGGTAAACCACTTGTTCTCCACAAAAAAATAGAAATAAAAAATAAATGGGTGAATCATTGATATGTGAATTATACCTCAATAAAGCTGTCAAAAAAAAAACCTTTCCGTGCAGTATAAAGACATGGTGGTCAACAAATGAATAAAATAGCAGCCTCAGCTCCATTAATCCATAGAACACTGACAATATTTTTAAGCCCTCATCCCGGGGTTTTCTTTCACTCACTATCTCATTCCCTAACATACAGAAACAAAACGCTCATTGATTTGTACTTTACGTATCTTTGGTCAGCAGTAATGCAGGATTTATATGCTGAGTGGTACAGGAAAAAGAATAAGCTATTGCTTGGACCAGCTCCCAGGGTTAAGAATATTTAAAGACTATTGAGAGCTAAGATATTGGCAACATTACTAAATTCAGTTTTGCGGTAGCACAAGTGTTTAATTTAACTAAAGCACAAGTTCACACGTACAGAAAACCACCATGAAGCTAGACAACAGACCATTTCTAAAAGAGAAGCAAAACAGGCTTATTTATAAAACCAGAGTGCGCCAAAAGCAGCAGTGCCCAAAGAATATCAGATGCAAAAATCTCTCCCCAGTACACAGTCCACTGCCACTATTCCAGGATTTATAAAGTACTTCACATTTGCCAACTCCTCCATAATCATTATCATTAGCCATCCCCAAGGAGCCCAGACGTTTCCATTTTTTAAAAGACTGGCAAACCTCTTGTATCAATGTATACCTTCCCTTAACAAAAGACCTCCATTCAATAAAGGCCAAACCTCCAATAAGAGTAACTGTCATTTAAAGTCTGTGGTTTCTTGCTCCTGGCCCTCCACAATCAATGTACTACCAGAAACCATGACGTTTTACAAAGCTTATACGCTGAAGTGCTTAAGAATGAAAGAAAATGCTAATGTCAAAAATGCCACCCAAAGGATAATGGAAAAAGTAATGAGGGACTTCCCCTGGCGGTGCAGTGGTTAAGAATCTGCCTGCCAATGCAGGGGACACAGGTTCTAGCCCTGATCCGGGAAGATCCCACATGCCGTGGAGCAACTAAACCCACACGTCACAACTACCGAACCTGCACTCTAGAGCCTGCGAGCCACAACTACTGAGCCCGCGCGCCTAGAGCTTGTGCTCCACAACAAAGAGAAGCCACCGCAGTGAGAAGCCCACGCACCACAACAAAGGGTAGCCCTGGCTAGCCACAACTAGAGAAAGCCTGCACGCAGCAATGAAGACCCAACACAGCCAAAAATTAATTAATTAATTTTT
>NW_020172672.1:3583571-3619671 GCF_003031525.2 Neophocaena asiaeorientalis asiaeorientalis | reverse complement strand
ACACACACACACACAAAATATAATGGAATATTACTCAGCCATAAAAAAAGAAAGAAATCTTGCCATTTGTAACAACTTGACTGGACCTAGAGGGCATTATGCTAAGTGAAGTCAAAAAAAAATCATATGATTTCACTTATATGTGGAATCTAAACAAACAAAACAAATGAACAAACAAAACAAGACAGCAACAGACTCACAGATAAAGAGAAAAAACTGGTGTTCGCCAGAGGGGAGCGGGGTGGGGAGGACTAGGTGAAATAAGTGAAGGGGATTAAGAAGTATAAAACTTCCAGTAAGGGCTTCCCTGGTGGCGCAGTGGTTGAGAGTCCATCTGCCGATGCAGGGGACACGGGTTCGTGCCCGGGTCCGGGAATATCCCACATGCTGCGGAGCAGCTGGGCCCGTGAGCCATGGCCGCTGAGCCTGTGCGTCCGGAGCCTCTGCTCCGCAACAGGAGAGGCCACAACAGTGACAGGCCTGCATAGGCAAAAAAAAACAAAACAACAAAAAAAAACACTTGCAGTTATAAAATAATTAAGTCATGGGGATATAATGTATGGCATAAGGAATACAGTCAGTAATATTGAAATAGGGCTTCCCTGGTGGCACAGTGGTTGAGAGTCCGCCTGCCGATGCAGGGGACACGGGTTCATGCCCCGGTCCGGGAAGATCCCACATGCCGCGGAGCGGCTAGGCCCGTGAGCCATGGCCGCTGAGCCTGCGCGTCCGGAGCCTGTGCTCCGCAACGGGAGAGGCCACAACAGTGAGAGGCCCGTGTACCGCAAAAAATAATAATAATAATAATATTGAAATAATCTTATATGGTTTAAGATAGTAACTACGCATACAATGGTGAGCATTTCATAATGTACAAAAATATAGAATCACTATGTTGTACACTTGAAACTAATATTGCAAGCCAATTTTACTTCAATTAAAAAAATAAGGTAAACCACTTGTTCTCCACAAAAAAATAGAAATAAAAAATAAATGGGTGAATCATTGATATGTGAATTATACCTCAATAAAGCTGTCAAAAAAAAAACCTTTCCGTGCAGTATAAAGACATGGTGGTCAACAAATGAATAAAATAGCAGCCTCAGCTCCATTAATCCATAGAACACTGACAATATTTTTAAGCCCTCATCCCGGGGTTTTCTTTCACTCACTATCTCATTCCCTAACATACAGAAACAAAACGCTCATTGATTTGTACTTTACGTATCTTTGGTCAGCAGTAATGCAGGATTTATATGCTGAGTGGTACAGGAAAAAGAATAAGCTATTGCTTGGACCAGCTCCCAGGGTTAAGAATATTTAAAGACTATTGAGAGCTAAGATATTGGCAACATTACTAAATTCAGTTTTGCGGTAGCACAAGTGTTTAATTTAACTAAAGCACAAGTTCACACGTACAGAAAACCACCATGAAGCTAGACAACAGACCATTTCTAAAAGAGAAGCAAAACAGGCTTATTTATAAAACCAGAGTGTGCCAAAAGCAGCAGTGCCCAAAGAATATCAGATGCAAAAATCTCTCCCCAGTACACAGTCCACTGCCACTATTCCAGGATTTATAAAGTACTTCACATTTGCCAACTCCTCCATAATCATTATCATTAGCCATCCCCAAGGAGCCCAGACGTTTCCATTTTTTAAAAGACTGGCAAACCTCTTGTATCAATGTATACCTTCCCTTAACAAAAGACCTCCATTCAATAAAGGCCAAACCTCCAATAAGAGTAACTGTCATTTAAAGTCTGTGGTTTCTTGCTCCTGGCCCTCCACAATCAATGTACTACCAGAAACCATGACGTTTTACAAAGCTTATACGCTGAAGTGCTTAAGAATGAAAGAAAATGCTAATGTCAAAAATGCCACCCAAAGGATAATGGAAAAAGTAATGAGGGACTTCCCCTGGCGGTGCAGTGGTTAAGAATCTGCCTGCCAATGCAGGGGACACAGGTTCTAGCCCTGATCCGGGAAGATCCCACATGCCGTGGAGCAACTAAACCCACACGTCACAACTACCGAACCTGCACTCTAGAGCCTGCGAGCCACAACTACTGAGCCCGCGCGCCTAGAGCTTGTGCTCCGCAACAAAGAGAAGCCACCGCAGTGAGAAGCCCACGCACCACAACAAAGGGTAGCCCTGGCTAGCCACAACTAGAGAAAGCCTGCACGCAGCAATGAAGACCCAACACAGCCAAAAATTAATTAATTAATTTTTTAAAAAAAAGAAAAAGTAATGAATTTGGAGCTGGGAAATGACCTTCAGTCTTGAATCTGCTGCTCACAACCTGTGTGACCATGAGCTAGTTAATTAACCACTGGGAATCTCAGTTCCTTTATCTTCAATAATGGGCTTAATGATCATACTTGCACTGCCTATCACACAGACTGCTGTGAGGTCAAATGAGATTAATGGCTATCTAAACATTTCAACAACTAAAGTTCTATAAAAACATGAAAGAGTACTATAACACTTCTAAATCTCTAAAGAGCTCTGGAGAAACATAGCTCAGGGCCATTTAAGTATAACACAGCTGTTTAAATAAGAGAGTGAGGAAGTGAATTCCACTGAGGGAAAAATATTAATCCAAGTTACCTCTGCTTACATCCATTTCATAACTCATTTGAGACCAAGCTGATTATGTTGGAGAAGCCACAGATGGAGGTGTGAAAGGAAATAAGAGTTAGAATATGCCCTTGATTTAGACGGATGAGATCATTTCCATCTGAAACTCTAGAGTTGTCTGGCTTGTTGTTTGTTGTTGTATGTGTTGTTTATTATCACAGAAAGTACTGATGTAAAATATTCCGTTTCTTTGGGGTTTGGGCATACTTATGTTTTTCTAGAAAAAACCCCGGAGAGACTAAATTTTCACAACCTGGTGTACCCATTCTCTAGTAGAGTTTAAAGGAATCCTGTGAGGTGAGACAAAAATCATCGATGTGCTGATTTCATATTCTGCAAATGTATAACCTCTGAAATTTCAAAGTCAGGGACTGATTTCTTCCCGCCGAGTGGAGACTGAGATGGAAACTAGTACGTGTTCCAAACGTAGAGGAGCCACACGGCTTTGAGCAGTCACCCAACTGCTCACATTTGTGTCCCACCTCACAGGTTGCCAGGAGAGGCCACCGGCAGAGCCAAAGGCATCGTCAAGTCAGACACAAGCAACGGACCAAAGAATGAATCCTGAAATCCAGATCTAGATGATGTTCCTCTTTCCACCCACTGTGGTGGGGAGGGGAGAAAACAGGAGACATCCTGACACACAAAGTCACATGTGGTATTTAGGCACTGAAGAATTAGTCAACTTCAAAACAAAAATTTCAAGCTACTGTCTTCTGTTCTCTTTCTTTTCTGTATCAAACTCTTCATGAGAATGGTCCCCAGGCTTCTGTCTCCACTGACTCACCCCACTCTACACAGCCCTCTCAGGGGCCACGCAATGCGATGGTGGGATCACCACGTCCAGTGGCCCCTGGTGAATTCTTCTCCACCTCCTGTGGCATGCTACACCGCTGGCCAGTCCTTCCACTGTGAACAGCTCTTCCTCTCGACTCCTCTGATGCAACACCCATCCTGGCATTCCACCTACTCCTCCCACTCCATTTGCTTATCCCTGTCCCTCTTCTGGTTCTTGAGGACCTAAGTCCTCTGGATTCTGCTTTGGGCATCGCCCACTATCCACACTCCCTCAGAGATCTGAGCTCTTCTGTGGCTCTCTATCCAGCTGTACGTGACAATTCCCAACCACCTCTCTTGTCAAGATCAAGGCCATATTTCCAATCACTGCTCCATGTTTCCATTTATCCCCTCAGCACTTTATATCCAACATGGAACCCTCCACCTTTCCTACAAAAACAAGCTGACTTTGCCCTGACTTCTGACTCTGACTTCCCCGGGGCGGGGGGAAGAGGGGTGATGGGAGTGATGGGAATAGGCAGGACCAAGAACACACTCTCTGCATTAAGGGGCAGCCCCTCAGTGGCCAATTATCGCCACGCAGTAATGAGGGTCTAATGTCCCCAGATCTGTTTTTCAAAACAAGGCAGATATCCAGAGTTTTAAAAATGGGGGATGAGGAAAGGGAAGGATCACAGAACGCTTTCACCAGAGGGACTGAAAAGAATACAATAGCAGTAACTGAGATGAGATTAAGAGGGAGGAAGAGGTTTGGAAGGGAAACCCTGTGTATCCAGTTTTGACCTGCTGAGTTGCCAGTGCTAAAGCTGCTAAGAGGGATGTCAGAGCTCTGAGGCTGGAGCTCTGGACGAGAGGTGCAGATGACCGAGAAGACTCTGGCTACTTTGTTATCTGGCCACCCCACCTCAGCCCTCAGTTCCACCTAGAACAGGAGGAAAAACACTGTTAAACACCCCATCTTGTTTGTTCTGAGGATGGTGAAAACACCAGGCTGGTGTCAGTTTCCTCAGGCTGCCACAAACTGACTGACAGAAATGTACTGTCTCACAGTTCTGGAGGCTAGAAGTCTGAGATCAAGGTGTGAGCAGGCTCCTGTTTCCTCTGAATGCTCTAGGGAAGCAGCAGCTGGAGGCTATTCTCCTAACTTCTCGTAGCTCCTTGGTCTGTGGCAGCATAACTCCAGTCTTTACATGGTGTTCTCTCTATGTGTGTCTGTGTCCAAATGTTCCTTTTTGTAAGGACACCAGTTGTACTGGATTAGGGGCCCCACTTTACTCCACTATGACCTCATCTTAACTAATTATATCTACAATGACTCTATTTCCCAATAAGGTCACAATGTGAGGCAAAGAGGGTTGGGACTTCAAGGTATGGTTATGGGGGGAGACACAATTCAACCTGTAACAAAGCTCTAAATCCCAGTTTCCTTTCTTCCAGAGTTGGGATCTCTAAGAACAGGATTAAGGCATGCCATCATTTATTTATAGAAAATTACTATGTTTAAGAAACCATGTAAGTCCTACAGGGAATATAAAGATAAATTTGATCCCATTTCTCAAGGACCTTCCAATGGAGCTGGAGGAAGAGGACATACACAAAAACTATACTACAAATAAGTAGGTTATAATTGACTTGAAAAAAATATAAATACTGTAAGAATCAAATAGGGGGAAAGAAGTCACTTTTGTCTGTAAAAATCAGGAATTGATCCTTAGATAGAGTTTGATTACAGGATTGAAGGAGGCCCATAATTCTGACAGATGGAGACTTGTGGTTGGGACAGAGAAACTGAAGACATTCCAAGTAGATAGAACAGGTTGAGCACAGAAAAGAGAAAGTACAAGCTGTTTGAGTCAGGTCTGTTTGCCCAGAGAATTGGGTACGTATTGTGGAGTCATGTGATAGAAGACTAAAATTATAGTTTGGGAAACCTTAATTGGCAGGAAAAGGAGTTTTGTATCTAAATTAGTAGGCATCTGGAAGTAATTTAGGTGGCCAAGAAAAGTAGTTCCTCTAATACTGGCTGAACACTTCTCCATCTGGGGAGATATATGGACATCCACATATATGATGCTCCTAGGTCCCCAATCAGATTCAACTCAAAAATGACTTCATGGAAACACACTATAACCATCAAAAACCAGAGACAAAGAGAGAATTTTGAAAGCAGCAAGTGAAAAGGATTCATCACATAAAAGGGAACTCTCATAAGGCTATCAGTGGATTTCTCAGTAGAAACCCTGCAGACCAGGAGAGAGTGTGATAAGATAGTCAAGGTGCGGAAAGAAAAAAACTACCAAACAAGAATACTTTATCCAGCAAAGCTGTCCTTTTGAATGAAGGATAAAGATTTCTCAGACAAACAAAAGCTGAAGGAGTTTATCACCACTAGGAATACCTTAAGAGAAATGCTAAAGAAAGTTCTCAAGCAGAAATGAAAAGATGTTAATTAATAGCATAAAAACATATGGAAGTATATAACTCCCTGGTAAAAGAAGTTATATAGTCAAATTATATTATATTATATTATAGTCAAAAATACTCTAATACTACAAAGGTGATGTGTAAATCACTTAATTCCAGTATAAAAATTAAAAGAAAAAAGGGATTTAAAATAACTACAGGTACAATAATTTGGATATGGATACACAATGTAAAAAGATGTAAATTGTGACATCAAAAACATAAAATGTGTGGGGTGGGTAGTAAAAGGCAGAGAGTAAAAGGGTATGTGATTGAAGTTATCACCATAAAACAGACTGCTATAACTGTAAGATGTTTTATGTAAGTCTTATGGTGACCTCAAGGCAAAAAACTATTACAGACACACAAAAGAGAAAGAAATCTAAATATAACACTAAAGAAAAATCATTAAATCACAAGGGAAGAAAGCAAGAGAGGAACAAAGGAACTACTAAACAGCCAGAAAACAATTACAAGATGGTAATAGTAAGTCCTTACCTAACAATAATTGCTTTAAATGTAAATGGATTAAATTCTCCAATCAAAAGACACAGAGTAGCTAAATGGATTAAAAAGACCCAACAAAATACTGCCTACCAGAGATTCATGTCAGCTTTAAGAATGCACATAGGCTGAAAGTGAAGGGATGGAAAAAGAAATTCCATGAAAATGGAAACCAGAAGGGAGCAGGTGTAGCTGCACTTAGACAAAATAGACTTTAAGTCAAAGATCGTAATGAGAGACAAAGAAGGTCATTATATAATAACAAACGGATCAATTCATCAAGAGTATATAATAATTGTAAATGCATGTGCACCCAACATCAAGCACATGAATATATTTAGCAAACACTAAGAGATCTGAAGGGAGTAATAGACAACAATACAGTAATAGTAGGGGACTTCAGTACTCCACTTTCAACAATGGATAGATCATACAGACAGAAAACCAATAACGAAACACTGAACTTAAACTACACATTGGATAAAACAGACCTAAAGTACATATACATTCTAGCCAGCAGCAGCAGAACACACATCCTTCTCAAGTGCATAGAGAATATTCTCAAAGGTAAATCATATCTTAGGCTACAAACAGGTCTTAAGAAATTTAAGAAGATTAATATCATATCAAGTATCTATTCCAACAATAAAGGTATGAAACTAGAAATCAATAACAGGTGGAAAGGTGGAAAATTCACAAATATGTGGAAATTAACACACTTCTGAATGGTCAATGGGCCACAGAAGAAATCAAAAGGGATTTAAAAAAAAATTTTTTTTTTTGAAATAAACAAAAATGGAAATACAACATATCAAAACCTATGGGATGTAGCAAAAGGAGTTCTAAGAGGGAAGTTTATAGCAACAAACACCTATATTAAGAAACTAGAGGGCTCAGCCATAAAAAGAAATGAAATTGAGTTATTTGTAGTGAGGTGGATGGACCTAGAGTCTGTCATACAGACCGAAGTAAGTCAGAAAGAGAAAAACAAATACTATATGCTAACACATATATATGGAATCTTAAAAACAAAACAGAAAAATGGTCATGAAGAACCTAGGGGCAAGACAGAGATAAAGACACAGACCTACTAGAGAATGGACTTGAGGATATGGAGAGGGGGAAGGGTAAGCTGGGACAGAGTGAGACAGTGGCATGGCCATATATACCCTACCAAATGTAAAATAGATAGCTAGTGGGAAGCAGCCGCATAGCACAGGGAGATCAGCTCGGTGCTTTGTGACCACCTAGAGGGGTGAGATAGGGAGGGTGGGAGGGAGGGAGATGCAAGAGGGAAGAGATATGGGGATATATGTATATGTATAACTGATTCACTCTATTATAAAGCAGAAACTAACACACCATTGTAAAGCAATTATACTCCAATAAAGATGTTAAAAAAAAAAAAAGAAAAGAAACTAGAGGGACTTCCCTGGGTGGCACAGTGGTTCAGAATCTACCTGCCAATGCAGGGGACACAGGTTCGAGCCTTGGTCCAGGAAGATCCTACATGCCGTGGAGCAACAAAGCCTGTGCACCACAACTACTGATCCTGCGCTCCACAGCCCGCGAGCCACAACTACTGAGCCCATGTGCCCCAACTACTGAAGCCTGCGTGCCTAGAGCCCATGTTCCACATCAAAAGAAGCCACTGCAGTGAGAAGCCCACGCACCACAATGAAGAGTAACCCCCACTCACCACAACTAGAGAAAGCCCGCACACAGCAAAAAGGCCCAATGCAGCCAAAAAAATTTTTTTTAAAAAACCAGAAAGATTTAAAACAAACAACTTAACTTTACACCTCAAGGAAATAGAAAAAGAATAACTAAGCCCAAAGTTAGAAGAAAGGGAATAACAAAGATCAGAATGGATGTAAATGAAATAGAGACTATATAAATAATAGAAAAGATAAACAAAATTAAAAGCTGGTTCTTTGAAAAGATAAACAAAGCAGACACAGCTTTAACAAGACTAAAAAAAAAAAGGAGAGGAGACAAAGAAGTAAAATCAGAAATGAAAGCGGAAACATTATAACTGATACTACAGAAACAAGAGGATCATAAGAGACTACTATGAACAGTTATATACCAAAAAGGTGAATAACCAAGAAGTATTTGATAAATTCATACAAACACACAACATTCCAAGACTGAGTCATGAAAAAACAGAAAATCTGAGGAGACCAATAATGAGTCAGGATATTGAATCAGTAATCAAAAACCTCCCAACAAAGAAAAGCCCATGATCAGATGATTTCACTGGTGAATTCTACCAAACATTTAAAGAATTAATATCAATCCTTCTTAAACTCTTCCAAAAAACTGAAGAGGAGGGGACACTCCCAAACTTAATTTACAAGGGCTGCATTACCCTGATATCAAAGGCAGACAGACAAGGACACTGCAAGAAAAGAAAATTGCAAGCCAAAATGCCTGAAGAACATAGATGCAAAAGTCCTCAACAAAATACTAGCAAACTGAATTCAAAGGCACATTAAAAGAATCATGTGCCATAATCAAATGCGATTTATCCTTGGGATGCAAGGATGGTTTAACATATGCAAATAAATAAATGTGATACAACACATTAACAGAATGAAGGATAAAAATCATAGGATCATTTTCAACATCACTAATTATTACAGAAATGCAAATAAAAACTACAATGAGGTATCACCTCATACCAGGTAGAATGGCCATCATCAAAAAGTCTACAAACGATAAATGCTGAGAGGGTGTGGAGAAAAGGGAACCCTCCTACACTGTTGGTGGGAATGTAAATTGGTACAGCAAATATGGAGAACAGTATGGAGGTTCCTTAAAAAACTAAAAATAGAGCTGCCATATGATCCAGCAATCCCACTCTTGGGCATATATCCGGAGAAAACCATAATTTGAGAAGATACATGCACCCCAGTGTTTATTGCAGCACTATTTACAATAGCCAGGACACGGAAGCAACCTAAATGTCTATCAACAGACGAATGGATAAAGAAGATGTGGTACATATATACAATGGAATATTACTCAGCCATTAAAAAGAAAGAAATAATGCCATTTGCAGCAACATAGATGGACCTAGAGATTGTCATACTGAGTGAAGTAAGTCAGAAAGAGAAAAACAAATATCATATGATACCACTTATATGTGGAACCTTTAAAAAAAAGGTAAGAATGAAATTACCTATAAAACAGAAATAGAGTTAGAGATGTAGAAAACAAACTTATGGTTACCAGGGGGTAAGGAGGGGGGTGGGATAAATTAGGAGACTGGGATTGACATATACACACTACTATATATAAAATAGATAATTAATAAGGACCTACTGTATAGCACAGGAAACTCTACTCATTACTCTGTAATGACCTAAATAGGAAAATAATCTAAAAATGAATGAATATATATATATATATGTATAACTGATTCACTCTGCTGTACACCTGAAACTAACACAACATTGTAAATCAACTAAACTCTAATAAAAATTTTTTTTAAAAATCATAGGATCATTTTAATAGATGCAGAAGAAGCATTTGACAAAATTCAACATTCATTTCTGAGTAAGAAAAAAAAACCTCTCAACAAACTAGGTGTAAAAGAAACATGTTTCAACATAATAAAGGCTCTATGTGACAAGCCCATAGCTAACATCATACTCACCAATGAAAAGCTGAAAGCACTCCTTCTAAGGTCAGGAAAAAGACAAGAATCTATTCAACATGGTACTGGAGGTCCTAACCAGAACAATTAGGCAAGAAAAAGAAATAAAAGGCAGCCACATTAGAAAGGAAAAAGTAAACATCTTTGTTTTCAGATGACACAATCTTGTACATAGAGAACTCTAAAGACTCCACCAAAAAAACTGTTAGAATTAATAAAAACATTCAGAGAAGTTGCAGAATATAAAATCAACATACAAAAATCAGTTGCATTTCTATACACTAAAAATGAACTATTTGAAAGAGATATTAAGAAAACAAACACATTTATGATAGCATCAAAAACAATAAAATACTTAGTAATAAATTTAACCAAGGAAGTAAAAGATCTGGACCCTGAAAACTATAAGACATTGATAAAAGAAAATGAAGAAGACATGAATAAATGGAAAGATATCCTATGTTCATAGATTGGAAAAATTAACACTGTTAAAATATACATACTACCCAAAACGATTTACAGATTCAATGCAATCTCTATCAAAATTCCCGTGGTATTTTCCACAGAATTGGGAAAAACAATCCTAAAATTCATATGGAAGCACAAAAGACCCAGAATAGTCAAAGCAATCTTGAGAAGGAAGAAAAAACTGGAGGCACCACAAGTCCTGGTTTCAAACTATATTACAAAGCTATAGTAATCAGAACAGTATGGTACTGTCATTAAAAACAGACACACAGACTAACGCAACAAAATAGAGAGCCCAGAAATAAACCCACAAATATATGGTCACCTAATCATTGACAAGGGCACCAAGAACATACAATGGGTAAATAATAATCTCTTCAATAAATAGTGTTGGGGGAACTGGAATCTATATCCAAAGAATGAAACTGGACCCCTCTCTTACACCACTCACAAAAATTAACTGGAAATGGATTAAAGATTTAAATATAAAACCTGAAACTGTAAAACTCCCAGAAGAAAACATAGGGAAAAAGCTCTTTGACACTGGTCTAGGCAACAATTTTTTTGGATATGACACCAAAAGCACAGTCAACAACAGCAAAAATAAATGAGTGGGACTACAACCAACTAAAAACCTTCTGTACAACAAGGGAAACGGTCAACAAAGTGAAAAGGTAACCTACCGAATAGAAGAAATTATTTACAAACTATATCTCATAAGGGGTTAATATCTAAAATATATAAGGAACCCATATAACTCAATAGCAATAATAATAATAATCCTATTTAAAAATGGACAAAGAACCTAAATAGACATTTGCCAAAGAAAACAATCAAGTGGCCAATGGGTACATGAAAAGATGCTCAACATCACTAATCATCAGGGAAACGCAAATCGAAACCACAATGAGGTATCACCTAACACCTGTCAGAATGGCTATCATCAAAAAGTGTTGAAGAGGATGTGGAGAAAATGAAACCCTTGTACATTGTTAGTGGGAATGCAAATTGGTACAGCCATTATGGAAAAAGGTATGAAGGTTCTTCAAAAAATTAAAAACAGAACTACCATATGGTCCAGGAAGCTCACTTCTGGATACATATCCAAAAGAAATAAAATCAGTATCTTGAAGAGATATCTGTACCCCTGTTCATTACAACATTATTCACAATAGCCAAGACATGGAAACAACCCAAGTGTCCACAGATGGATTAATGGATAAAGAAGCTGATATATATACAAAACAGAATTATTCAGCCATAAAAAAAGAAGGAAATCCTGCCATTTGTGACAACATAAATGAACTGGAGGACATTACACTTAGTGAAATAAGCTAGGCACAGAAAGACAAATATTGTATGATATCACTTATATATGGAATCTGAAAAAAAAAACAAAGTTTAACTCATGGAACTAGAAAATAGAATTGTGGTTGCCAGGGGCTGGGGAATGGGGAAAGTGAAGAGATACTGGTCAAAGGGTACAAACTTTGTTATAAAATGACTAAGTTCTGGAGATCTAATGTATAGCATAGTGACTATAGTTAATCATACTGTACTGTACACCTGAAATTTGCTCACAGAGCACATCTCAAGCATTCTCATCACACAAAAAAAGTAACTACATGAGGTGACAGATGTCTTAATTAAATTTACTGTGGCAAATATTTCATAATGTAAACCTACATCAAATGATCATGTTGTGTTTTTTATACACAATTTTGTCAATTATACTTCAATAAAACTAGAAGAAAAGAAGTGGTTCTTCTGTCCTAGTGCCTAGGATGCCTTACTATTCCACCTTTTCCCCATCAGAGACCCTCTTCTAATTTGATGGTCCTCAAGAGAAGCCCAAGATAGAAAATATTGAAGCAGCTACCCTTTGGGCTCTTTAAGTCTAATGAAGCATCAAAACTCTGATCTTTGTAAGAGCGTAGGTTCTGAAATCCTGGCAGTTACTGTGGCTGTTGATCCTAGTGCTGTCTTAGAGTCTCGCAGTGCTAACCCCAGCTTTTACAATCAAGATATTTGCCACGCATGCTCACACAGTTTAAGTAAACATATACCCCCAGCATCCTTTTAGAATAAGCCTGTAAGACTCAGAACAGTACAGCATTAAGGTTGAAGTCAAACTCCACTATTTACCATCTGTATAGCCAGAGCAAGCCACTTAACTTTTTGGTATCTCAATTTCTTCATGTATAAACTAGGGGTAATAACAATAGCCACAACCTAGGATTACTGTGTAGATCAGATTAAATAATACAAAGCATTTAGCATTGTGGCTGGAATACAGTAAGTGATCTGTAGATAGTAACTGTTAATTTCACTATTTTTATTACTGTTATTATTACACAATTATGGGTCTACACCCATTAATTCATCTAGACTCTCCATAATACACTGGTTAATGAAAACCACTCTCTAAAAAAATATATTGTCAAGGTGTGTGCTGTTCATGGCAGCTAAGATGTGTTGCCATGGCCACAGCAAAGTAGTAGTTCCAATTAAAGAACACAAACCCTAGTGACTTACGAGATGGAAACTAAAGGAACAAGTTCCCCAGAAGAAATAAGTTCTCTCTTAACTTACAGATTTTTTTGTTTTTTTTCTGTTTTTTAAATTCCAGAAGTCTGATGGGTGCTATTATGTTAAAAACAGGATACTTTTCTCTTTAATTCTTTTCAATTGTAAAGACAACATCGCTTTAAAGTAAACAGGCTATTTTCATAACAAGCAAGGTAACATTAACACCAAAGGAGTCCCTTATTTGAAAGGCTCCAACAAATCAACAGAAGAGACAAATGATCTTAAAGAATAATGAGGAAAAGACATGAATGAAAAGTTCACTTAAGAAGACATATAGGAGAGGGATAAATTAGGAGTTGAGATTAACATATACAAATTACTATATATAAAATAGATAACCAACAAGGACCTAGTGTATAGCACAGGGAACTATACTCAATATTTTGTAATAACTTATAAGGGAAAAGATTCTGATAAAAAGATACATATGTATGTATAACTGAATCACTTTGCTGTACACCTAAAACTCACACATTGTAAATCAACTATACTTCAATTTTTAAAAATACAGATGAGAAATATGCATAAGATTAGTGTTTATCTATATTTATAATTTTTAATGTGATTTAAAACAATGAGGTTTGATATACCTATTACCGCAAAGGTTTAAGAGTCCCCACTATAGGCAAGGGTGTGAAGAACAAAAAGCCCTGTTATATACAACCTGAGAAAGGGACATCAAATCAACCTGGCAACATAGATCAAAAGCCTTAAAATGCACTTGTTATTTTAATTCTAGGAATTTATCCTAAGGAAATAACCACCAATATGCATAAAAACATAATGAGTGGTTAAGAGCTTGGCCTCTCAAAATCAAACAAATTTAAATTCTGTCTTTTCAACTTGCCATCTAAAGTGAGGCCAATTACCTACCTGTTCTTTATCTGAGTTTCCTCATCTGTTAAATAAAAAGAATGATACCTACACTTCACAGGGTTATAGGCAGGAAAAGAAAGTACATAGAGCAAACCCAGAAATGTGCCAAGGTCAGCATAAGGCCTCGAACAACAGTAGCTATTATTCTGATCGGTTAAGTAAATCATGATATATGGATAAAGTAGAATACTGTTTAGCCATTAAAAATGATATTCCAGAGCAAACATAGGCAAACTATAGTCGAACCTATGAGCCAAACTTGGCCCACTGTCTGTTCCTGTAAATAGTTTTATTGGAACATAGTCATGATCATTCATTTACATATTATCTACACTTTTGCACTATAACAGTAGTATGTGCCACAAAGCCTAAAATGTTCACTATCTGGCTCCTTACGGAAAAAGTTTGCCAACCCCTGATCTAGATGAATATTTAAATCATGGGAGAATGTTCTCAATCTATTTAGTGAAAAGAAGTTTCCTAACAGCAAGAATAGAAAGTCTCCATTTTTATTAAAATATGCAAATAGGAAAAAAGGTATGGAAGTAGGTACTTCAAAAGTTATCTCTGGGGCTTCCCTGGTGGCGCAGTGGTTGAGAGTCCGCCTGCCGATACAAGAGACACGGGTTCGTGCCCCCGTCCGGGAAGATCCCACGTGCTGCAGAGCGGCTGGGCCCGTGAGCCATGGCTGCTGAGCCTGCGCGTCCGGAGCCTGTGCTCCGCAACGGGAGAGGCCACAGCAGTGAGAGGCCCGCGTACCGGTAAAAGTTATCTCTGAGTAAGAGGTGGGGCTTTACACATTTTATTTTCTTCTTTGTGTTTTTATCTATAATTTCTGGGTTTTCTTTTTACAATAAATGGGAACTATTTCTGCAATAATTAAAAAAAACTAAAAGAAAGAAACTAAGCTGTTTTAATTATGACACCGAGAGAAGACAACACACGTAATGGTAAAACGGATATTTTTAACTGGTGAGAGAAATACGGATTTGTATTCTCGTCTTCATTTCTTCTTATTCTCTCTCACAGACAGGAATGTGAAAGATGGGGGAGAGGGAAGAAAGAAAGCAAGGAGGGAAATGTGATAGCAGAATTGTTACATGATGTGGAGAGCAGCCAAGCCCTGTCATTCCTAAGATAAATAAGTTTGCAAAGCTTGGAGAGTTGCTACCAATCTTTGAACCAAAGATTGAGTTACACGATCCATCCTGTAAAAGAAGTCATGTGGCCCCGAATCTCCTCTGGGAACGATAATGGGATATGTTTCAGGAATGCTTAATCAACAGGTCTGTTCAGCAAACATTTATTTAGTGCCTACTTGGTGCCAAGCGTTTACAGTATCATAGGGAGACAGACACAGAAGGTGACACATACAAAAATTAAAATATTGACTTGGCACAGAGGGGTGGGTGAGGTTCTTGTCAAGGAGAATCAGATTCAGGTTTTTTACTCAGACGCTAGCTGGGGAATGATGCTCCCACTGAACTGCAGAGGGCGAAGTTTCAGGAGGGCAAACAAATATTTACGTTCTACCAGTTGAGTCTGCAGTAAGTGAGGAGAACTCAAACAGAGATGCCCTTTTGGTAGCTGGATGCAGGTGTTTGGAATTTGGAGGGGGGATAGCAATTTCAGGATCGACAGATCAGTCTATGAGTACAGGAGTTTGCCCCCAGACCACATGCATAAGAGAAGGAGGCCAAGGATTCCTGGGGCGGGCGGAGGAAGTTACTCCAGTGACAAACACTGAGAGGGAATGTGCGAGATTGGGGCGAAACCAGGACAGAGTGTTTGTTATACATGCTTAAGTTGGATCTTCTCCAGTATTTAAAATTTGCCTAAGATGAAATTTGTTCAGCAGTAAGCGGCAGTTCTGATTAATGATATATTCCTGTGTCTTCAAGAATGCAAACCTTCTTTGAAGCTGCATTTCCCTATGATTTTTCAGCCTTTTTCTGAGCAGAACACATGCATTACGCCATGTGGTAAGGATCACGTAAATGGGAATCCATTTTTGGTTTTGTTCTGTTTTGTTTGGGCTAAACCACAAGCAACAGATGTGGTAAATGAGGAAGAGAAAGGGATTCAGACATACTGTATCCAACAGAGCCACAATTTTAAAGTAATGTCCAAAGACACCTAGCATGCGAAATTTGTCTTTGGAGGCCGGTTGGTGACCACCAATGAGGATGAAGATGAGCCACCACTGACGGTGAGCCTAGACAGTAGCATGGTCCTCGGCTAAGATCAGTTTGAGTGACACGGTCAGGCCAGCCCTGCCTCATAGAGAAACAATGGGAAGTAATGTACAGGACACCAGACCCCAGGTCAGAAGGTCTGGCTCTGCCACTAAAAGCTAGTTGACCCTAGACAAGTCTCTTAACCTCTCTGAGCCTCAGTTTCCTGATCTACAAAGTAGAAATAAATAATACCTCAGGACTGTCATGAACATAATGTAAAGGATATGGAAGCAACTATAAAGGGGAAGTTAATTTTCTTCCTGATTTACTGAGGTATAATTGACAAATTTGTATTAAAGTGTACAACATGATAATTTGACATAACATATAAGTTGTGAAGTATTTGCCACAATAAAGTTAATGAACACACCCATCACCTCACATAGTTACATGTGTGTATGTGTGTGTGTGTGTGTGTGTGTGTGTGTGTGTGTGGTGAGAATGCTTAAGATCTATTCTCTTAGCAAATTTCATACACAATACAGTCTTATTAACTATAGTCATCATGCTGTATATTAGATCCTCAGAACTTACTCATCTTATAGCTGAACGTTTGTTCCCTTTGACCAACATCTCCCCATTTCCTGCCGGCCATCCTACCACCCAGCCCCTGGCAGTTCTGATTCTACT
Organism: Neophocaena asiaeorientalis asiaeorientalis; assembly: GCF_003031525.2. Lineage (NCBI taxonomy): Eukaryota > Metazoa > Chordata > Mammalia > Artiodactyla > Phocoenidae > Neophocaena > Neophocaena asiaeorientalis. Next base: position 3,602,804 of record NW_020172672.1, on the reverse strand, counting down.
CCCACCATTCTACTCTTTGGTTCTATGAGTTCAACTTTTTTTTTAGATTCCACATATAAGGGAGATCATACAGAATCTGTCTTTCTCTTCCTGGCTTATTTATCTTAGCATAACATCCTCCAGGTGCATGCATATTGTGTCGCAAATGGCAGGATTTCCCTTGTGGTTCGTGGCTGAATAATATTCCATTGTACACACAAACCATATTTGTTTATCCATTCATCCACTGACAAACACGTAGGTTGTTTCCGTATTTGGCTATCGTGAATACAAATCAAAACCACAATGAGAGTAATAACCTAAACGGGAAAAGAATTTGAAAAAGAATGGACACTTGTATGGGTATAACTGAATTACACTGCTGTACACCTGTAACTAACACATCATTATTAATCAACTGTACTCCAATATAAAATAGAAATTTTTTTAAAACCACAATGAGATATCACCTCACACCTGTTAGGATGGCCATCATCAAAAAGACAAGAGACAACAAGTATTGACGAGGATGTGAAGAAAAGGGAACACTTGCTCATTGCTGGTGAATGTAAGTGGGTACAGCTAATATGAAAAAACAGTATGGAGGTTCCTCAAAAAATTAAAAGTAGAACTACCATACGATCCAGCGAGCCCGCTTTGGGGTATATATACAAAGAAAACAAAATTAGGATCTCAGAGAGACACCTACACTCGCATGTTCGTTGCAGCATTCTTCACAACAGCCAAGACACAGAAACAACCTAAGTGTCTGTTGATGGTACTTAATATTATTCCTGAATACTATATCTCAGTGATTAGGACATTTTGCTTATGAGCTTGTGATAGCCCTGCTCCCCTAGATTAAAGACCAGAATTAAGCAGCTCCCCAGGTGGTTGGACTGTTCCTTCCAGGTCTTATGAAAAGAGCCTGGTCTGTGAAGAAATGGCTTCACACCTCGAGTGGAACCCCAGGCATGAGCTTACCCACCAGAAGCCCCTCTCCTCACAGGCAGAGTGGGAATAACAGCAGTGAACTTGCAGAGGTGCTATCAGTGTGAACAATCACGTGCCAAGCCCTGGCCAGATACCCAGACCAAGTGGGTCCTGGAGGGAGGAGAGCCATTTGGATGCTGCATCTGAAACGTAGGTAGCTAGTGCTTTTCCTACCAGGACATTTCAGAACACACAGCCCAACACTTCCAACGGCTCAATATGCTCTTTTTCATTAAAAAAAACAAACAAGCAGACAAACAAAATCTCTTCTGTAAAGCACTGGTACAAACTCTGTGACCCCTCAGTAAAGGGGAACATACCCTTCCAGGGTGGAATGACAGGACCTCCGTGTTATTTATAGCACATGAATGCACCCTGGTCCCCGAGTTCTCTGGTATGCCCATCCTGCAGTTAGACTCTCCGTGGCTTCCTGGAAATGAGCCAACACTATGCAGAATCACTGGGTCTTGGTTCCTATGGAAATATTGTCCCAACAAGGACGTTGGCAGATGCTTCTTCAGTCTCTTCCAAATCCCCTAAACAGAGACTGCAAACGGCTCTGTGAAGGGCCAGTGTGTAAATATTTTAGGTTCTGCCAGTCATATGGTCAGTCTCTCGTCATAGGCACTCAACTCCTCCACAGTGGCACAGCAAAGGCCACAGACAACTGGTAAAGCAATGGCGTGGCTTTGTTTCCATAAAACGTGATTTACAAACACTGACATTTGAATTTCACATCATTTTCACACATCATGGAATGTTGCTCCTCTTTTGATTCCTCCCAACCATTTCAAAATGGAAAAACCATCCTTAGCTGGGGTGCCATACAAAAACTGGCCCGGTGATGGATTTGGTCCCAGGACAAGTAGTTTGCCGACCACTGTCCTAAAGTTGTAATGTGTCATCAGCTGCAATAGCTTGTTTGTTTTCACCTACTGACCTCTCCTTCCCAGGAAGGCAGTGAACTTAATGATATTAATAATTTCTTGGAGAAAAAGCTCACTCCAATCCCTTGCTGACAGGCTCTACCATCTGCTTCCTTGACTAGCTCCCTGGAGGGGCTCATCTACCTTGAATCCTTCTAGCATCCAGGGTCATGCTCTTCCTGGGCAGTTTTACTGCCAACACTAGCACTCGTGTGCCTTTTGTTGGCCAATTACATGTCACAACTCCTCGCCAGCGCATGAAAAAGGGTGGAAAGAGAGGGCTCAGGAAAGGCAACAAGCAGACTGACATTCCTCTCGGGCTAAGGCGAGTGCCTTTTTTTTTTTTTTTAACATCTTTATTGGAGTATAATTGCTTTACAATGGTGTGTTAGTTTCTGCTTTATAACAAAGTGAATCAGCTATACATATACATATGTTCCCATATCTCTTCTCTCTTGTGTCTCCCTCCCTCCCACCCTCCCCATCCCACCCCTCTAGGTGGTCACAAAGAACCGAGCTGATCTCCCTGTGCTATGCGGCTGCTTCCCACTAGCTATCTATTTTACATTTGGTAGTGCCTTTTGACAGCACTCTCTCTTATCGCTTAAAAAAAAATGTAAGGTCATGGTCTTCTACTGTACTGGCTGGCCAGCCATGGGGAAAGTGTTTATTAATTATATTGCTCAGTACCATAATTTGTATAGATTCTAAAATATAAAATAACTGGAGACCAACAGTCCTAAAAGGAAGCCACACGATATGGGGCTACAGTAAAGGAGGTTTTCCTTCATTTATTTTGAATGCACCTGCTCGGTCATTTCCCTTCAACGGCAAGGGCTTGCTTGTGTCCTGAACAGGGCCTAATAAGGGCACCCAGTGAAGAGGAAGGAAGGTCTTTAACTGAAACACCCTCCCATCCTCACTGCCGGTTGCTGAAAGGCTTCTCTTTTCTGCCCTCTGATGGACTTGGCCCAATACAAATGGATATCCCAGACTTAATTTAGGTTGTATCTACCAAACACTGAAAGGAATACCAATCCTTCAGCACACACCCTCCCCAGCTATGAAAAAAACATAAAATTCCAAAATTATTTTTCCTTCCCTTTCCAAAGATAGACAGTGTGACCGGCAGAATAAATGCCCCTTCCAAAGATGTCCACAACCTAGTCCCCAAAACCTGTGAATATGCTACCTTCCATGGCACAAGGGACTTTGCAAGTGTGATTAAGTTAAGGGTTCTGAGATGAGGAGGTTATTCTGGGGTATCTGGGTGGGCTTCATGTAATCACAGTTTCCTGTGAGAGAGAGGCAGGAGGGTCAGTCAGAGAAAATGACACAGTGACTGAAGCAGAGGTCAGAGTGATAAGGGGTCCTGAGTTGAGGAATGTGGGCAGCCTCCAGAGAAAGGAAGGAAATGGATTCTCCCCCAGAGCCTCCAGAAGGAATGCAGCCCGGCCAAATCATTTTCAACTTCTGACCTCCAGAACTCTAAGAGAATAAATCTGTTTCGTTTCAAATTGTGGTAATCTGTTACAGCAGCAGTAGAAAACTAATACAGGCATCTGCTAAAAATGTGCCAGATAAAGTATCGTTTCTAACAAGTCGGCCGCTTTGTCTCATGACACCTAACCCTGGAGGATGAAAGGAAAGTTCTAGCCCTCTCTCAGGCAGGGTCCCTAAACTCCAGAACCACTAAACATTTAAATAAAATGAGATATAAGATGGCAGGTTGAAAGGGGCGAGTGGGCAGTTCAAGAACACTGTAGTCATGTATGAAAAGCGTTATCCAAGAGGACTGCAAAGGATGAGATAGAAATGGAATGTGACTTATTTATAGCAAAGCCTGCCTCCCCTCCCCAGTGGGTGACAGAAGGGCTGTTTTAAAGTTTTATTCTTCAAACTTGGCTGCAGGACTTGGCTGCTTCTCAGGACTGTGCTTTTGTATTGAGCTTTAAAATATAAGAAGCAACCCCACGGTTAAACTATAGGCAGGGGTGGTGAGGCAGGAAAAATGCTGTGGGGAGTGAAAAGAGGCTGAGCTGTTATTCTTAATTAGTTAGTTGCTTAAGATAAACAAATAGAGGATACAATAGCAAATGGCTTGGAAAGGTTCCAGGTTGAAAGTGTCTGAATCCCCCAGCATTGAGGCTCCCCAGACAAGGCTGGTGCTGCAAAGCTAGTCAGGCAGGAGCACAGGAAGCAGCTGGTGTAGAGGTTGAGAGTGAAGCAGACACTGGCCCTGATTATTAGAAATCCCCTCAGTCTCTTTCTCTGCAGTCTGCTGACACAGAACTTTACCCAGGGAAACGTAGTCTATCCATGCAAAAACCAAGATTGACCCTCTAGAAAAAAAAAGTGTGTGTGGGTGTGGGTGTGGGTATCAGGAGTTACAATACAGTTTATGCCTTTTGACCTAGGAATTCTAAATTCTGCTATTAATTAGGAGAGACTATAAAATGAAATTATGGGACATAATCCACTGAGGATATCAAGCAACCTTCAAAACTATGATAATGATAATGTATTGTGGCACAGATTAATGCTCAGGATATGGTAGGGAAACATCAAATTGTACATACACTATGATTACCCATTAGGTTAATGTATTATATATACACTGCTGATACAAACTAAAAAACTGGGAGGAAACAGACCAAAATGTTACTGTAGTCATAGCTGCATGGTAGGAATATGTGAGATTTTTTTTTTCTATAGTTCATGCTTCGATTCTTTCAAAATGCAATTCTAACTTTAAAAATGGAAAACAAATTGTTTTGTAAGAGGAGAGGGAGAAAGAAAATCAGTTGGTGGAAAGCTCAGCTGTACCAATATCTTGCCATGTGAGTTTCAGAACTAAAAATATTTTATGATTTCATGCTTCAGGGTCTCCATACAAAGAATGAGGCTATTATTACATCAGGCACAGCTCCTAGATTTAGTATTATAAAATATACTATCTCCTAAATACATCTTATGTTTGATTTATTTACGTATGTATGTATGGCTGTGTTGGGTCTTCGTTGCTGCGCACGGACTTTCTCTAGTTGCAGCAAGAGGGGGCTACTCTTCATTGCGGTACGCGGGCTTCTCATTGCGGTGGCTTCTCTAGTCGTGGAGCATGGGCTCTAAGCGCACAGGCTTCAGTAGCTGTGGCAGGCAGGCTCAGTAGTTGTGGCTTGCCAGCTCTAGAGTGCAGGCTCATTAGTTGTGGCGCACAGGCTTAGTTGCTCTGTGGCATGTGGGATCTTCCAGGACCAGGGTTTGAACCCATGTCCCCTGCATTGGCAGGTGGATTCTTAACCACTGTGCCTCCAGGGAAGTCCTATCATCTTATGTTTTCTTAACATCTCATATTTTTCTCAGATAGCACCCATCACCTAGAATCATTTCTTGGCTCTCTTTCTACCAGACTGAATCCTACCCTTTCTTAAAGATGCAATTCACGTCATTTCTCTTCAAATTTCTTTTCCTCTGGATGTCTATCCTGGGCACACCAACTCTCCTGTAATTAATTATAAACAGCCTTGAAATTTCCTTTTTTTTCTTTTTTTATGTAATTCAACTTATTTTTAAAAACCACATGCTTTAAAATAAAGCAAGCCCAGATTCAAATACCCATACCAGTTGTTTAACCCTTCTGAAACTCAGTTTCCTTATCTGAATTATAGGGTGACAACTACCTACCTAACAAGCTATTCTAATGATTAAATGATTCAGTGTATGTTCAGCACCCAGGACAGCGTCTGGTATACACTGGGTAGCTAATAAATGCTTATTTTCTTCCTTAGTCTTGCACCACCCCTGGTCTCCCCAACTGGGGAGATTGTCTAGGACAATCTAAAATTGTCTAGGACAGGGACCATGTGGTACCCTACTTTTTATTCCCCCACACAAAAGTGGGGGGGGGAATAAATTACAGTGCCTTACCAGAAGCAGATGTTCAATAAATATACCACTTGTTGGGGCTTTCCTGGTGGTGCGGTGGTTAAGAATCCGTCTGCCAGTGCAGGGGACACGGGTTCAAGCCCTGGTCCGGGAAGATCCTACATGCCATGGAGCAACTAAGCCCGTGTGCCACAACTACTGAGCCTGTGCTCTAGAGCCCGTGAGCCACAACTACTGAAGCCTGCGCATCTAGAGCCGGTGTTCCACAACAAGAGAAGTCACCGCAATGAGAGGCCCATGCACCACAACGAAGAGTAGCCCCCACTCGCTGCAACCAGAGAAAAGCCGGCACACAGCAACGAAGACCCAACGCAGCCAAAAACAATAAATAAATAAAATAATAAAAGAAATAAATTTATTAAAATATATACTACTTGTTGATTTGTTTTTTGCAAGGAGCACTAAGCTTCAGGCAGAGAAAAATTAGAAACTATTACAGGTTGAATTGTGCCCCCCAAAAGACATGTTGAGATCCTAACCCCTGATACCTGTGTATGTGACCTTATTTGGAAATGGGACCTTTGCAGATGTAATTAGTTATGTGAATATCAGATCTGAATTGGACTGGATTAGGGTGGGTCCTAAATCCAATGACCTTATAAGAAGGCCATGTGAAGACACAGAAGCAGAAGGCCACGTGAAGATGGAAGTAAAATTGGATTTATGCAGCCATAATCCAAGGAACACCAAGGATTACTGGCAGCCACAAGAAGCTAGGAAGAGGCAAGGAAGGATTCTTCCTTAGAGCATTCAGAGGGAGCACAGCCCTGCTGACACCTTGATTTCATACGTCCAGCCTCCTGAACTGTGATAGAATAAATTTCTACTATTTTAAGCCACACAGTTTGTGGCAATTTGTTATCGCAGCCCTAGGAAACAAATACAGAAATGTTCAGAAGTGTGATACTGACAGGTATAAACTACGTCCTGTTTTCTAGACCAAAAAGCTCTTTAGAGCCAGGTAAGATTTCCTTTAGATAAAGCTTCTTTTCAGGCCCATTTCCTATTAGAGTTATTTGCCTGACATAGTCCCCCTTTCTAGAGCTCTGTAGAACTAGGTTGGGGTGAATAAATGTCATTTGGGTACTGTGGTGATATTACACTTTAGAGTCATCTTCCTCCTCCTACTTACCCCAGTGACTGGTGCCACCAGTCACCCAACTACCCAGGCCCAAATCCTAGTCATCAGCCCCGAATCCTTCTCTCTCACCCTCCAAGTCAATTCTACTTTCTAAATATACTGAAAGTCTCTCATGTTCTTCATCTCTACCACTGCCACCCTAAACCAATAAACCACTAAGGAAATGTCTTTTCTAAAACATTTTAAGAGCAAACTGAGGCTATCAGGGACAGATCTATCTTCCTTCAAAGCCAGTGCTCTAAGGTTCTACTTCTGGCACTGGCTAAGTAAATGTTTCAGGAAAACCCTCCTGCTGAGAGAGGCTGAAAAATGTTTTGTTAATTTTGTCTGAAGGCATTGGAGCGCTACAAAGGCAGTAAGAACTTTAGACCAAGATCTGAAAAAGAAGAGAGCTAAGAAGATGAGCCTGGCAACTGGAGTTTCTTTTTCCTCTCAGGACACTGCCAATTTCTTAAGCAAAAGGCATGACAGAGAAGACGATCTGTGCTTTCGGAAGTCTCATGGAGCTCAAGGGACAACAACTGAAGGTCAGAGTCACCAAGGATGAGGAAACTGAGCGAACATCCAGGGGTTTTGTTGGGACCAGAAGAGCTTGCACCCAAGAGTAAAGGTGATCTAGAAATATACTAGCCCTAACAAGAACTAAAATCCTGCTACATATACTCTCTGTACCTGATTAGATTAAGGTAGTCTGCCCCTTGCCTAACTGATAGAAAAAAGAAACAGTTAGAAGTAAGTACCCTCTGGAGTAAGATAACATTCCCTCAGAGCCTTAAAAATTATCTCTCAATGGTAGTTGTATAAACAATGTGCAGAACTTAAGAAAAAAATAACTAGAAAAAAAGTTGAAGATGATATAAACAATCAAGCAAGTGATATAGATTTTGAAGTATCAGGTACTAACTTAATAACTATGATTAATATGTTTAAGGAATTAAATGACAAAATAGAGAATTTTAGCAGGAAACTGGAAACTATCAAAAGGAATTCAATGGAAATTTTAGAACTTAAATAGTAATAACTAATGTTATAAATTCAATTGGATGGATTTAACCACAGATTAGATACTGTTAAGGAAAAAATTTGTAAACTGGAGGTTAGGTCAGTAGAAAACATCCATATTGAAACACTGAGGAATAAAAAAATACAGAAAAGAGCATAAAGAACATGAAACACAGAGAAAAAGTCATACTATATGAACTAGATCCCAAGAAGAGTAAAAAGAGAAAACTAGACATAAACAATGTCATAAACAATGAGAAGACATAAACATAGACATAAACAATGAGAAGATGATGGCTGAGAATTTTCCAAACACCAATCAAATAAAAAGAACTGCTATTAATTTTAAGAACAATAAGTAAAAAGAAAATAACAGCTCATAGTAAAATTGCTAAAACCAAAGTGAAAGAAACCCTAAAAGCAGTCAAAGATTAAAAAAAGAGATGACATTCAACAAAGTAACAAAACTGACAGGTAACTTCACAACAAAAACCATAGAAGCCAAGAGACAAAGAAAGTTATCATTAAAGTGTGGAAAGAAAATAACTGACAATCTAGAATTCCATACGTAGGAAAAGCACCCTCCAAGAAATGAAGATGAAACAAAGACATTTTTAGAAAAAGAGAAACAGAGAATTTATGTCCAGCAGACCTGCACTACAGAGGATACTAAAGGTAGTTCTTCAGACAAAAGAAAAATGACCCCAGATGTAAGCACAGAGGCGCAGAAAATAATTAAGGATAATGGAAACAATAATTTTTAATACATCTATATAACCATTATATTTAGCAAGTAAAAGAAAAATGATAAAGTCTTATAGGGTTTTAAAAATAAAGAACAGTCAATCTGAGCATATCCCAGGATGTCAGTAACCATCTCCCTTTCAAAGCAATTATTAGGTCTACCAGAACAGAAGTTCAGTAACCTGTGGGATCATCCCAAATATGAATAATTAATTAATTAATTCCCTTTCAAGAGACATTTGATTTATTTCCATCTTTGGATATTATTCACCAAAGAGTATGGATATTCTTTTGGAATGGGTGCATGTCTATATCTGTATTTATATCTTTGTATATTTTTTCCATTCCCTCATTGCCTTTTTTCAATTTTGATTTGTATTTGCAAACTAACAGACTTTTAAAAAATAACCCTCCTACCCCCCCAATGATTTAACACATTTATTTGCCTTTCACAGACATTTATTAACTTTTAGTTTTTCTTGTTCAAAAATCCTGAGAATGGGGAATCCCCTCAGTGGCCACTCAGGTTCTCCACAGTACAAGGATACAGGAGTATCAATAGCTAGAGTAATAAACTGTCTGCCAAAGTGTAAAATCTTAGACTCTTTGAAATGAAATGAGGGGAAAAAGTTGAGAAAATGAAATGAAGCCTTAAATACACCAAAGGCTTTCAAACTAGAAAGTTATATTCAGGCAAACACATCATATTAAACCACACTGAGCTATTCTCCACACTAAAAATACCATCCCTTTCATCTGTGGACACTGATAGCACTGGTCTGGAACTTGTCTGCACTCCTGTCTCCTGCCAACCAAGATAATGGGATGGGAAGCATTTCCCCTCACAAGTTTAATCCTAGGGGAAATGGAAAATAGAACAGTTTCTTCCTAAGGCAATTAAGAACCTTCAAAATATTTAATGAAAGGAATCTTAAAAAGCAGATTGAACGATTAAGTTAGTTACCCAGAACACTCTCTGTAGTTTGTCCTTGGGAATCTTATTTAATGTTTAAAAAAAAGACAAGAAAATGAAAGACAGCCAAGATCAGAAAGTATTTGTTTTAAACATACTGACATCCCTGTGTTTTAAAATTTTACTTGGGTTAACTTTTTAAAGAAAATTAAAAAGAAAGCAAAGGAGGCTATGAAAGAATAAGCATAATAAAATGTGGATTTCTTTATTACAGATTATTAAAGCCCTGGAATGTTAGAACTGAAAGTGCTTTTGCGATCACTCAGCCTAGTTAACACTTCACTTCACAGATGACAAAACTGGACTTAATAAAACATAGAAACAACTTGTGCAGGGCCAAAAGTGAACTAGCGGGGCAGTGACAATAAGTAGCCAGATATCCTGGTCCAGTTACAGCCTCTTTCCATGACCCTCTTGATTTATCTACACACAAGAAGAGGGGAAGGCAATCCAGGTCCATGGTTATTTGGTTCAAAATTTTGTTGCCCCAGAGACCTTCAGACAACTCCCAGATATAACCTAGTGAGAGGAACCCTCTCATTCTCTCTCGTTACCGTCAGATCTGCCCTGCATCTTATCAGTCACCAAATCCTGTAGATTCTACCTCCTAAACAGCTCTCAAGCACTTCTCTTCATCTACATTATCACTGCCCCTGAGTTGGACATCATTTTTCCCTCCCATGAATTCCTGTAAGGTCACCAAACTATTCTTCTGCTTACTAATCCTACCATTTCTCTTACAGCCTCCCTCCGCAATCCCATCCTGAACACTGAACATACGACTTCCCTGATTTAAATCCTTTTGTGGAGAATTTCATTGCGAAGAGAAACGGGATCTCAGTGGATTCTCTTTGCTTCGGGGATTAGACCTATATGAGTCAGAGGCTTACCGGCAAACAGATGGCAAATAAAATATAGGACAATTCAAGGAAGGTTTATTTCAGAAAGGATCAAGTATAAAGAAGTAGCAGGGCATAGGGGAACCATGAGGGAACATTCAGGAACCTCTGACTTGTGGAAGTAGAACCCTATGGTAAATGGCTTCTAAAGTGGCACATAATGATCTCTACCTCTGGATATTTGTGCCCTTGTATAAACCCCTCACCTTGACTGAGGGCTAGACCTGGAGACTTGCCCCTAATGAAAGGGATGGAGTGTTCCAGCCAAGATTAGGTTATAAAATCGTGTGACTCCCACTGCCAACCCCCCCACCCTCCACCTCTTCCTTGATTACTCTGATGAAACAGGCGTCTATGTTGTGACCTACCCTATAGAGAGACACATATGAAAAGGAACTGAGAGTAACCTCCAGACAACAGACAGTGAGGAACCGAGGCGATCATTCAATAACCCTCAAGGAATTGAATCCCACCAAGAACCACATGAGTGAGCCTGGATGTGGGCCTTTCCCCAGTTGAACTTTCAGATGAACCTGCAATTCCAGCCAACATCTTGACTGTAGCTTGTGAGAGATCCTGAGCCAGAGGACCCAACTAATCTGCACTTGGATTATGGACCCACAGAAACTGTGGCAATAAATGTCGTGTTTAAGCCATTGAGTCGGGGGGTGATGTGTTATACAGCAATAGATTACTAATACAAACTGGAACCCCCACCCCAAGGCCCAAAAGGATGAGTAGAAGAAGAAAAGGGTATCTGGACCCAGAGGAGGAGAGCAGTCTGCCTAGAGAGGAGCAATGACCTTCAGTCAAGGGACACAGCCAGTGCGAGACCTTGCCAAGAGGGGGCCAGGGGAAGAAATACCCTGAACTTGCTCTTCTTGCTCCCCCGCCACCTCTCCTCAGGCTCCCATGGACCAAATTCAATTGAAAGCAGAGGTCACGGGAGCCCTGCAGATGCAGTCCACATGGTACAGTGTGCAGCATATAGAGCAGGGGACTGTGGGTGCAGAGACAGAAAGAGAAGATACCTGCACAGCATCCAAACTCCTTGCCTGATGTATAAGATCTTTTATGATCTGGCCCTAATCTACCTAACCAGCTTTATTTCTCAACCTTCATCACAGAAACCTAGCTCCAGGAAAACAGCCACTGGAAGTTTCCAGAACTCAGTATACATTACAACTCTGTCCCTTTGCATGTGCTAGTCCTTCTGCCTCCACAGTTTTTCTCCCATTCTCTGCAAGGTTAATTCTTATTTGTCTTTCAAGAATTAAGACAGGCCAAACCCTCTGGATGTCTTCTATGACATCATCATCCTCTCTCCTGATATGGACCTCCCAACCCTTCTGTCTCCTCCCAGACCCCTCAGTGTACCTCTATGTGCATTGCAATTGCCTAGTTATCCCATCTCTGCCCCACTGGGCAATGGGTTCTTTCAGGGAATAGTATTCATCTTGCCTTCATAGCATCTAACAGTGTCTGGCACACAAATGACACTCAATACATATTTGCTAATTAAAGAGTTTCTAATCCTCATCGCGCCTTGGTCACCAGGGTCTGCAGGTTCCCTGACTCGCAGCTGCACTGGCCTCTACAACTGCCATCAATGCATTCCAAAACAATGTCCTGTTGCTAGCTTTCTCAAAATCACTGCAGAGAAGTTCTGTGCACATTATTTAGTCCAATCCCCATCACTTTACATAAGAGGAAACGAAGCCAAAACAGTATTTTATTTATTGAGTTTATTTATTAAGTTTACCCTGTGAGTAAACAGGGTTAATTGTATCATGCTTCTTTCTATTTTATGTAGACACTAAATACATACATATTTTTTGTAAGAAGTGTTCCTTAGTTGGGAAGGAGGAAGGCAAAATAAGAAACAGAGCCAGGAAGATGAAGTTCCCCATCGAGAGAACCAAAGCAGTAAGTGATCCAGGGCTCTTGGCTCCCTGTTTGGCATCTTCCATCACATTGTACCACCTCCTGACCCTAGCCCGGGTCACGGTAAGCTACAATTTTCTCTGTCCACCTACCATTTAATTTCCCAGAGTTCTACCAAATAACATTGCCAGTCCAGGTGGAAATTTGTCAGGAGACATTACCAACACCTCTCAGAGAACCAGATAAAATCAGAAAGCAACCTACTCTTACTCAAAAGAATTCCTAGCTATAAAAGAAAGTAAACATTTCAGAACATCTTCACCCAGGAAACAAGAGCACTAGCAAGAAGAATGAAACTTGAGCATTACAAATGATCAAAGGTAACCCAAGTCACACCTCTGAGAATAATCTCGAAAACCAAACATCTGCCACGTGGTATTTTCATTTATTTCATTTAACCAATGGCTTTCAGCCCCAACAATGCAGTAATGTTAGTTTGTGATTGATAACATAACAGGAGAGAGGACACCAACTGGGCTGTCGAGTTACCTGGACACAGTCACCGGTTCACTGGGAAATTGCCAAGTAACCCTCAGCAAGTTATGCATCTTCCCCATACTTTAATTTTCCCATCTATAAGATGAGGGTATTGACTAGAAAATCTCTAAGATGAAGCTACTAAAATTCCTCAATTCTAACTCCATAAGAGCCTGGTTTTTCTACATCTTGAAAGATCTGCAAATAATTACAAAATCAAAAACCCAATTCAAGACACCAACTTCCCCATGACTTTACACTGCATACTCCACCTGGATATTTTAAAAGACACTAAATAAATGTGTTTCAAACTTAGCTGGGCATCAGATTCTCTTGAGAACACTTTAAAACTCAGATTCCTAGGACCCAGCTCAGACATATTAAACACAAACAACTTGGGGGTTCTTTGAGGACCAGCATTTTTATAAAGTACCCCTAAATGATCTGATGTATAGCCAGGTTCAAATATCATCATTACACTGGGCAATTCAATGACCCCAGGATCTTTTGGATCCAGGATTAAAAAAAAAAAAAAAAAGAAAACAGAAAAAAAGGTTAACAGGTCTAGACGACAATGAATAATTAAGGCTTTCTTTTAAGTAGACTTTTAATGTGACCAACACATTTTTCATGCACACCTCCAATCCAAAATGTGAATATGAAGGATAAAAAAAACTAAATTAGAAAGTGTGCTCGAGTCAATAAATAAATCATGCCTTGGGAAAGGATAACTTCTCATAGTTAATGACATAGAACACATGAAAAGAAAATAAAGAGTATTCTGAAAAGTATAGGCTTAAGAAACCCACCCATCATTACTCATATGTCAGAAGGTTACCATCCTAAATGGCATTTAAAAGTCACAACAACATTATGGACACTTATTAGTCGGAGGTTTACTCAAAAGTTTCATTTCTCTAGATTTAGCTTTTTAAATGTCAGCATCTGAATCAACACAACATAGTCCAAGCAAAAATTTCACACTGAAAACATCTGACAAGAGAAAGAAATAACAAGCAAGAGAAAGAAAATTAAAATGAAAGCACTATTTCCACATTTTTAATGTAAATTTTTGCTGTAGAACTCTGAGAAAATGTTTGATTTTATAGCTATGTCCTTGAATAAATCATTATATAAGAGGACTTCCATAGAAAATATTTTGAATCAACCTTGGTTTCAAGATTCAATCTTTACCTATACCTTGAGGATAGTGTCCTGCAGTAGGTAAGTCTTGGTCATAGGCAGTGGTCAGTCTACAGCAGAAAACTAGGTGAATATCCCATGTTTCAAACACAACCAGGGCCTAAGTTAGTCAAACTAACTAGGTTTAAATGATTCCAGGTCCTGGACCCATACGGGGCAATAAGTGTGCCTGCTTTCTTTCTAATAGATCTAATAGATCCAATGTCCCTTTTATACCAATTAACTAACATAGCAAATAACATGAACACATACATACCCCCCACAGATTTATCATGAGGAAGCAAGACAGATTTCCAATATAGAAACCAAATAACTAATAGTCATTTCTCTAAACAATTACAGCATTTTACAACTTTGTAGCTAAATTAAAATTTAAAAATGAAGAGCCCCCTAATACCACCTAAAAAGTTCCCACAAACCTGTAGGAAGTTTTCCCTTTCAACATAATACCAAACATTCTTGTGGGAAGGTGTTTGTATTACATGACCTTTACATTTCTTATTAACCTTTTATAATCCATTAATTTGCAATCTCCTGAATAATATAAAATATCTGCATTGTTCTCCTGTGTCATAAAAAGCAACTCACTGTATAAATGCACTTTAATCACCTTATTAACAGCACCAACATTTATATATTTTATAATTTATTTCCTCTCCAAGTGTTACTATCGCTACAAGACCGAAAGATAAAAAAAAAAGAAGCATTAATCATGGACCACTTCTATGCCAAGCAGGATGTAAGATGCTTTAATTACTTTATCCAAATGAATCTTCACAATAACTCCTGGAGGTACTATCCTTTCTCCCACCTTTTCCCCCTTTTCTGGATGAAGAAACAGAGACTCACAGAAGTTAAATAACCGACTCCAGGTCACACCACTAGGAAGTGGCGGAGTTGCAAGTTTAACCCAGATCTGACCCCAAACCCCATGTTCCTATGTGCTTGGCAGAGGGTCTCCTAGTTTGAGGTGGGTTAAGAAGGTAACGAATAAACGTCTCTATATTATTCTATATGCCTCACAACTTGGTTAGCCCCACTAATCTTTTTTTTCTTTACTACAACTTAATAAACATCTCTCTTAGGGATGGGTTATCTAAGCATTCTTTTTCAAAGCAAAGGATTAAGGAATTTGGTACTAAAAGCAAGATTAGTTTGAGAGCTCTGTTTTTACAAGGAAAAAAGAAAAATTCACCATATTGATCATCCAGGAATATCTAGTTCAACATTGCACATATGATTAACATAGACAGAACACAGAATCTTGCAGAATACACAGAACTCAGCAGACAACTCAAATATTTAGCGAAATGAATGAGATGAACTCATTTTCCTTATTAATATATGATACAGTTAGGCTACATTTTTACAAACGTGCAGACATCAAAAAGGTGTATGAGAAGCAGCAACTGTTTCCTCAAATTCAGCAATGCACAAATAAAACTTATGTACCATATTTCCTTCCTTTAAAACATATACTTCCCAATATTCCTATTTGAATTAATAGCACCAATGCCTTTCTATCACCCAAGGTCAAAAACCCAGTTATCTCTGACTCTTTATTCACCTTCTAATTTCATATTCATTCCGTTTCCAAGTCATTGCTAATTCAGACTCTTTAATCCCTCTGCTCAGTCCTGCTCCTTTCTGAGGGGCATTTTCCCTGCTAGATTAGGGTCCTCCTTACCTTTCTCACAGATACAGAAGCACCCCACCAAAGCCTCCAACCCACCCTCGATAACATTCCACTTGGCACACTGGTGCAAGGCTCATAATCCCAAAGAAATGTTGATCTTACAACTCCTGGCACTAAAGTTTTTGATGATTAAATTGCCTATGATCCAACATTCTAAAATCTGGCTCCATCCCAGACTCTCCTCCCCAAATCTCTCCTCCATTTACTCCATTTACTTGTAATTCATCCTCTGCCCAAGCTAACTGGTTCTGGCTGCCCTTCACTTCCTCTAGCTCTTTGCCTTTGCTGAATGCATCTCACTGCCTTGAATGCTGCTCTTCACTTCTATTTTCCACAGAAGGAAATCCTACAGATCCTTTAAAACTGAGTTCAAAGGCCTCTCCTCCACAGCCCATCCCAGATCTCAGAGGCTGGAAGTAATCGCCCCCTCCTCTGAGATTATGTAACACTCTACTTGCACTTCTCTTTTGGAAATTAACACTTGGACACTATAACAGTTATCTGTGTACATCTTATGTCTCCTACCAGCTGTAAACTGTCTAATACATACACACCTCTGTGTCCCTCCCACAGTATCTAGACCAGATCTTATCTGTACTACGGGTTTGAACACATTCAATTAATTAATGTTACACTAAGGCCTTTACGCAAAAGGACAACACGTGTCTATCTGCATTGTTCAGGCAATCTTTGGTTTAAAGAAAACTAAGCCATAGAGTGTTTTTCAAGTGTTCAATACCAAGGATGACAAGACCTAACTTCCTTGAATTTTAAAATTCGGGAATCAGAGGATATGAGAAGAAAATTATTCATTTAACATTCAAGGCCATTTAGGCAGAAAACATTTGTGGAGCCATCAACCGTCAGTCAACCGTACACAGAACACAGACACGTACACGGCAGCACCCCCAGCGTTTAAGCAGATGCCTTACTTTGCGGTAGACTATCATATTTGGAGAACTCTCCTCTGGGTCTGCAATCCCCACTGTTCTCTGATCCCCGGATCCCTGAGCCATCCTGGGTGTCTTCACTCACACTGTGAAAATAAATAAATAGACCATTAAGACAGGAAAGGATTACATAAAGAAATGCCATGCAAAGAACTAAGTATCTTTTGTCAGGTGGCATGGAAACAAAACGTGATGTAATTTCTTTTTTTCCTCATTACTTTGAGCAGTATTTTTTTAAGTTGGGGATAACTGTAGTCTTATTATCCACATACATTCTTCTAATTTCAAAGCAACATGTGTTTTATTTTCAGCCCAGAATCATTCACTCTAGGGGAGATCATACACCAATCTTAAATAATCTCCTGGAGATAGACGAAGCCGCTCATTTTCATGTTGATTTTGTCTTATCAAAGCTCATTTTATGATTAATTCTATGCATTAAAATATGAATATTTTATCAAGGGATTGCAAATCAAAACCACAAGGAGATACCACTTTATACCCACTAGAATGGTTATAATAATTTTTTTAACTCAAATAAGCATTGACAAGGATGTAGGAAAATCAGAACCCTTGTACATTGTTGGTAGGAATATAAAATGGTTCAGTCACCATGGAAAACAGTTTGCTGGTTCCTCAAAAAGTTAGAATTTACCACAGAATAGAATTTACCATATAACCTTGCAATTCTACTCTTAATAACTAAAAACAGGTATTCAAACCAATATTTGAACACTAATGTCTGTCAGAGCAGCACTATTCACCGAAAAATGGAAATAACTCAATGTCCATCAACTGATGAATGGTTAAAAAAAATATGGTCTCTCTCTACCATGGAGTGTAATTCAGCCATCCAAAGTAATAAAGTACTGGGGGGGAGCTTCAAGATGGTGGAAGAGTAAGACGTGGAGATCACCTCCCTCCCCACAAATACACCAGAAACACATCTACATGTGGAACAACTCCTACAGAACACCTACTGAATGCTGGCAGAAGACCTCAGACCTCCCAAAAGGCAAGAAACTCCCCACGTACCTGGGTAGGGCAAAAGAAAAAAGGAAAAACAGAGACAAGAATACGGACAGGACCTGCTCCAGTGGGCGGGAGCTGTGAAGGAGGAAAGATTTCCACACACTAGGAAGCCCCCTCGCGGGCGGAGACTGCGGGTGGCGGAGGGGGGCAGCTTCAGAGCCGCGTAGTAGAGCGCAGCAACAGGGGTGCGGAGGGCAAAGCGCAGATTCCCGCACAGAGGATTGGTGCTGACCGGCACTCACCAGCCCGAGATGCTTGTCTGCTCACACGCCGGGGCGGGCGGGGCTGGGAGCTGAGGCTCCGGCTTCTGTCTGATCCCAGGGAGAGGACTGGGGTTGGCAGCGTGAACGCAGCCTGAAAGGGCTAGTGCGCCACAGCTAGACAGGAGGGAGTCGGGGAAAAAGTCTGGAGCCGCCGAAGAGGCAAGAGACTTTTTCTTCCCTCTTTGTTTCCTGGTACGCGAGGAGAGGGAATTAAGAGCGCCGCTTAAAGGAGCTCCAGAGACGGGCGGGAGCCAAGGCTAAAAGCGCAGACCCCAGAGCCGGGCTTGAGACGATAAGGCTGCTGCTGCCGCCACCAAGAAGCCTGTGTGGGAGCGCAGGTCACTCTCCACACCCCACTTCCGGGGAGCCTGTGCAGCCCGCCACTGCCAGGGTCCCGGGATCCAGGGACAACTTTCCCGGAAAAACGCACGGCACGCCTCAGGCTGCTGCAACGACATGCCGGCCTCTGCCGCCACAGGCCCGCCCCGCACTCCGTGCCCCTCCCTCCCCCGAGGCCTGAGGGAGCCAGAGCCCCCGAGTCAGCGGCTCCTTTAACCCCGTCCTGTCTGAGCGGAAAAACAGACGCCCTCCAGCAACCTACACGCAGAGGCGGGGCCAAATCCAAAACTGAGCCGGGAGCTGTGAGAACAAAGAGAAAGGGAAACCTCTCCCAGCAGCCTCAGGAGCAGGGGATTAAATCTCCACAATCAACTTGATGTACCCTGAACCTGTGGGATACCTGAATAGACAACGAATCATTCCAAACTGAGGCGATGGACTATTGGGAGCAACGATATCTATATATATATATTTCTCCCTTTTTCTCTTTTTGTGAGTGTGTATGTGTATGCTTTTGTATGTAATTTTGTCTGTATACCTTTGCTTTCACCATTTGTCCTAGGGTTCTGTCCATTTTATTTATTTTTTTTAAGTATAGTTTTTAGCACTTGTTATCATTGGTGGATTTGTTTTTTGGTTTGCTTGCTCTGTTTTCTTTATTTTTATTACATTTTTTTTAATTTTTTAATAATTATTTTTTATCTTAGCAAATTTTTTTTTTTTTTTT
>NW_020172672.1:3581818-3583457 GCF_003031525.2 Neophocaena asiaeorientalis asiaeorientalis | reverse complement strand
CCTGGACCGGGGCACGAACCCTCATCCCCTGCATCGGCAGGCGGACTCTCAACCACTGCGCCACCAGGGAAGCCCTAGCAACTTTATTTTATTTTATTTTACCTTCTTTCTTTCTTTCCTTTTTTTCTCGCTTTTATTCTGAGCTGTGTGGCTGACAGGATCTTGGTGCTCCAGCCGGGTGTCAGGACTGTGCCTCTGAGGTGGGAGAGCCGAGTTCAGGACACAGGTGCACAAGAGACCTCCCAGCACCACGTAATATCAAACGGTGAAAATCTCCCAGAGATCTCCATCTCACCACCAAGACCCAGCTCAACTCAACGACCAGCAACCTACAGTGCTGGACACCCTATGCCAAACAACTAGCAAGACAGGAACACAACACCATCCATTAGCACAGAGGCTGCCTAAACCCATAATAAGCCTACAGACACCCCAAAACACACCACCAGACGTGCACCTGCCCACCAGAAAGACAAGATCCAGCCTTATCCACCAGAACACAGGCACTCCTCCACCAGGAAGCCTACACAACCCACTGAACCAACCTTAGCCACTGGGTACAGACAGCAAAAACAATGGGAACTACGAACATGCAGCCTGTGAAAAGGAGACCTCAAACACAGTAAGTTAAGCAAAATAAGAAGACAGAGAAACACACAGCAGATGAAGGAGCAAGGCAAAAACCCACCAGACCTAACAAATGAAGAGGAAATAGGCAGTCTACCTGAAAAAGAATTCAGAATAATGATAGTAAAGATGTCCAAACTCTTTGAAATAGAATGGAGAAAATACAAAAAACGTTTAACAATGACCTAGAAGAACTAAGGAGCAAACAATGATGCACAACACAATAAATGAAATTTAAAATTCTCTAGAAGGGATCAATAGCAGAATAACTGAGGCATAAGAACGGATAAGTGACCTGGAAGAAAAAATAGTGGAAATAATTACTGCAGAGCAGAATAAAGAAAAAAGAATGAAAACAATTGAGGACAGTCTCAGAGACCTCTGGGACAACATTAAATGCACCAACATTCGAATTATAGGGATCCCAGAAGAAGAAGAGAAAAAGAAAGGGACTGACAAATGATTTGAAGAGATTATAGTTAAAAACTGCCCTAATATGGGAAAGGAAATAGTTATTCAAGTCCAGGAAGCACAGAGAGTCCAATACAGGATAAATCCAAGGAGAAACACGCCAAGACACATATTAATCAAACTATCAAAAATTAAATACAAAGAACAAATATTAAAAGCAGCAAGAGAAAAACAACAAATAACACACAAGGGAATCCCCATAAGGTTAACAGCTGATCTTTCAGCAGAAATTCTGCAAGCCAGAAGGGAGTGGCAGGACATATTTAAAGTATTGAAGGAGAAAAACCTACTACACAGATTACTCTACCCACCAAGGATCTCATTCAGATTTGACGGAGAAATTAAAACCTTTACAGACAAACAAAACCTAACAGAATTCAGCACCACCAAACCAGCTTTACAACAAACGGTAAAGGAACTTCTCTAGGCAGGAAACAAAAGAGAAGGAAAAGACCTACAATAACAAACCCAAAACAATTAAGAAAATGGTAATAGGAACATACATATCGATAATTACCTTAAATGTAAATGGATTAAATGC
>NW_020172672.1:3581352-3581576 GCF_003031525.2 Neophocaena asiaeorientalis asiaeorientalis | reverse complement strand
GAAATCATAAAGATCAGATCAGAAATAAATGAAAAAGAAATTAAGGAAACTATAGCAAAGATCAATAAAACTAAAAGCTGGTTCTTTGAGAAGATAAACAAAATGGATAAACCATAAGCCAGACTCACCACGAAAAACCGGGAGAAGACTCAAACCAATAGAATTAGAAATGAAAAAGGAGAAGTAACAACTGACATTGCAGAAATACAAAGGATCGTGAGAGA
>NW_020172672.1:3555407-3581021 GCF_003031525.2 Neophocaena asiaeorientalis asiaeorientalis | reverse complement strand
CAGAAAGTAGGCATAGAGGGAACTTTCCTCAACATAATAAAGGCCATATAGGACAAACCCACAGCCAACATCATCCTCAATGGTGAAAAACTGAAAGCATTTCCACTAAGATCAGGAACAAGACAAGGTTGTCCACTCTCACCACTATTATTCAACATTGTTTTGGAAGTTTTAGCCACAGCAATCAGAGAAGAAAAACAAATAAAAGGAATCCAAATCGGAAAAGAAGAAGTAAAGCTGTCACCATTTGCAAATGACATGATACTATACATAGAGAATCCTAAAGATGCTACCAGAAAACTACTAGAGCTAATCAATGAATTTGGTAAAGTAGCAGGATACAAAATTAATGCACAGAAATCTCTGGCATTCCTATATACTAATGATGAAAAATCTGAAAGTGAAATTCAGAAAACACTTCCACTTAACCATTGCAACAAAAAGAATAAAATATCTAGGAATAAACCTACTTAAGTAGACAAAAGAACTGTATGCAGAAAATTATAAGACACTGATGAAAAAAATTAAAAATGATACAAATAGAAGGAGAGACATACCATGCTCTTGGATTACAGAATCAACATTGTGAAAATGACTCTATTACCCAAAGCAATCTATAGATTCAATGCAATCCCTATCAAACTACCACTGGCATTTTTCATAGAACTGAACAAAAAAATTCACAATTTGTATGGAAACACAAAAGACCCTGAATAGCCAAAGCAATCTTGACAACGAAAAACGGAGCTGGAGGAATCAGGCTCCCTGACTTCAGACTATAATACAAAGCGACAGTAATAAAGACAGTATGGGACTGGCACAAAAAAAGAAATATAGATCAATGGAACAGATAGAAAGCCTGGAGATAAACACACACACACATATGGTCACTTTATCTTTGATAAAGGAGGCAAGGATATACAGTGGAAAAAAGTTATCCTCTTCAATAAGTGGTGCTGGGAAAACTGGAGAGCTAGTAGTGAGAGAGTGGCATGGACATATATACAGTACCAAACGTAAAATAGATAGCTAGTGGAGAACAGCCACAGAGCACAGGGATATTGGCTCGGTGCTTTGTGACCACCTAGAGGGGTGGGATAGGGAGGGTGGGAGGGAGGGAGACGCAACAGGGAAGAGATAGGGGGACATATATGTGTGTGTAACTGATTCACTTTGTTATAAAGCAGAAACTAACACACCATTGTAAAGCAAATATACTCCAATAAAGATTTTTTTAAAACAAACAAAGTACTGATACACACTACAACATAGATCAACCTCGAAAACATTATACTAAGTAAAAGAAACCAGACACAAAAGGTCACTGCTAAGGACTGAATATTTATGTCCCCTTAAATTTTATATGTTGAAGTCCTAACCCCAAATCTGATGGTATTAGGAGGTAGAGCCTTCGGGATTTGATTAGATCATGAGGGCAGAGCCCTCATGACTGGGATTTGTGTCCTTATAAAAGAGATCCCAGAGAGCTCCCTTCTACCATGTGAGGACACAGTGAGAAGAAAGCCATCTATGAACGAGGAGGTGGGTTCTCACCACACACCAAATCTGCTTAAGCCTTGATCTTGGACGTTGCAGTCTCTAGAATGGTGACAAATAAATTTCTGTTGTTTATAAGCCGCTCAGTCTATGGTATTCTATTATAGCAGCCTGAGTGGACTAAGACAGTCCTATATTGTACAATTCCATTTACATGAAATATCTAGAATAGGGAAATCTATAGAGACAGAGAGCAGATTCGTAGTTAACAGCAGCTGGGGGCGGGGAGGAGGGAATGGAATGGCTGCTTAATGGATATGGGGTCTCCTTTAGGGATTATGAAAACATTTTTGAACTAGATAGAGGTGATGTCTGCAGAACACTGTGAATGTACTAAATGACACTGAAATGTATGCTTTCAAATTAATTTTAAGTTATGTGAATTTCATCCCAATTAATAAGAATGAATTTTTCTAATTTGACCTTTTTTTTAACAGCCTGAAAAGACAGCAGTGAGACAATGAAAGCATATGAAATTTTTGAGTTAAAGAAGCAAGTTCAATTCTTGGTATGGTGCACTATTTGCTGGGTGACCTCGAACAAGTTAAATAACCTGTTGGGTTCCCTTTGTTACCATCCTTTTAAAGTGAACATGTTGAATGCCTGCTATGTGCCCAGAACCATGCCAAGCCACCTTCCCCTACATTGCTCTCATCAGTAAAATGTGAATTCCACTGAGTACTCACAGGTAAGGGTCAAATAAATCGAGTGTAAAGTATTATATAAAGCCATTAAAGTCCTATACAAATGTTATCACTAATCTAAGAGCCTGCCTGGGTTATTTGCACAAAATTCAGAGGCTTTTCATCAAAGAAACCTCTATAAATACCATACTTGACAGAAAAGGCCATTTCAATTTAAAATAAAAACTCAGGAAACATTTTATTATAAAATAAGTTGGTACCAAAGGTCATCCTGTAAAAACAGATTTCAGCAGAAGATGGGGAAGAAACAGGAATTTATAATTTAAGCTAAGAATTTAATTGCCCCAAGTATCCCATTTGAATAATGTTGCTTGTTTTCTTCATCATTTATGAATCAGGGTGCATTTTAAAAGTTAGATTACAAGTAGAAATAAAGAGCGTCATTCTATTATCTCTACCCACTGTAATATCAGTATTTCTATGAATATTGTACTACATGAAAACACTATTATTCTAGTCAGTAGCTTTTCAAGTTAAATGAACAACACACCGTTTCATTTTTAAACAACTACTTATTTACCTACTCTTTTGCCTGAACACAGAATATGACACAGCATGAAAAAAAAAAACTGAGTCCATTTATGTATCTCATTTATCTGTGTAACAGAGTCATCTTGTGTTTCTATTGCTTTATTTTAAAATGAACACTTTCACTTTAATGAGCATATTATCTTCCACCCAGAAAACTGTGCAATGATAGCAAGTTTGGAAATGAAACAATCGTGAAACAATCGTGTCAGCCCTCCTTTCGCCTTTCCCTGGCCACCCCTCCACCCCCAAGAGCAACATTCCTGTGTGTTAAAACAGGCTGGTGTCCCAGGCTCTGGACTTTAGACTGCTCAGTGAATGTACATAGCCTCTATGTTTGGAACTTTAGTGAGTCTAATATGTAGTAGAAAAGCTTCTATTTTTGGTTCCTCTGTCAACTCATTTTGAAATTCAGACAAGTCATTTAACTTTTCTGTGTCTAGAAAGAAGCTTCTAAAACAGCGATGGAACCACTTTCTAGTCTACATGTCAACAGATGTTAGAGAGTACTAGACGTGAAACCTACACAGGTAAGGATTTTCTAATTAAATCACTGACTATAGAGTTGGGTTCCTAAAATTAAAGAACTAGATTTTCATTCACTACAACATAGTATAAATATTTATTTTTAAATGAAGTACAATAAAAATGAAGTAGGAGTATTTTTAATTTAGTGGTGGAGAAAAACAAAACCTTCTTTAGATTACTTAGATATACATGTATATACATACAGTAAATAATATAGGGACTTTTAATATTTGTGAATGTTTTTCTGAAAATACACAACTATATTTCAATAGAAAGAAAACACGTTAGTAATAATCTTTTTCTCTAGTCGCTTTCAACTAACAGAAGAGGAAAACTGCAAATGTGTTACAACCACGCATTTCACGATCTCCGAGACATGACAGCTAGTGGCGACAAGCTGGCCTCTCTCATCAGACAGATCTGTCTCTTATGTCTCAATCCAGGCTCCACTCACTAGCTGTGTGGTCTGGAGCAAGTTACTCCACGTCTCTGTGCCTTTGTTTCCTTATCTGTCACAAACCACAGTCCCAGCATAGTTGAAAACGCTCTGAACTGAGAAGCCTGGATTCTCCACCTGATCTGCAACTAACTAGCTCTTGGAACCAGGTCAAGCCACAGCCCCAGGGGACGTTAGCTATACATCCTTAGTATTCCAGCTCTGTCCTAGAACGTCAGAATTTCAAATTTCTAACTTTTCTTCAGAGACTCACCAGAATGTTCCATGCCACCTCTCTTCCATCATCACTGTTTATATGCTAGCTCTTCTCCTCTAATCATGACGATGTTCATGCTGAACTTCTCAAAGAATCACCAAACTGCTAAGCTAGAGCATCCCCTCCCAGACTCAGCATCCCTCTCCATGGAGCAATTCCTGTAATACTAGCACCCACCACTAGGTGCCGCGGGACTCAACGTTTAATCTTGGAGCAAACACTGAGACTCCAATTGCACAAAGCTCCATGCTTTGTGCTGGAGACATAAAGATAAATCAGACACAGATCGTCTCTCCTTAAAATGTTCAGAGTCCAGGAGGGGTGACACATGTCCAAAAATGCAGGACACTGTAATATGTGGGTGCTCAGTTATGACAGCACAGAGCAGGAAGAGGCGGCAACTACCATCAAAGCAGAAGGATGAACAGGAGCGGGAGGCAGAAGGGGCCCTTCCAGCCTGCGTCCCAACACAGGTATGAACATCTGAAGCCGCAGAAGTGGTAGACACCCGGGAGGAAAAACACATGACGATGATCTGATCTCAAGGAGATTAAGTGGAAGACAGTCAAATGAGGAGAGTGAAATAACAGGGATTTGTACCTAGCTGAATTCATATGACTTTGCTCACTTGTTTATCAGGGACCTCCACTGCTAGAGAGCCAGTTCTGCCTGGGCAGAGTCTTTGTCGGTTGGGTTTACCCCTCTATTCCTGGCACCTAGAAGGTACTCAAACTTTTTTTTTAATTTATCTATTTATTTATTTTTGGCTGTGTTGGGTCTTCATTGCTGCGCGCAGGCTTTCTCTAGTTGCGGCGAGCGGGGGCTACTCTTCGCTGTGGTGCACGGGCTTCTCATTGCAGTGGCTTCTCTTGTTGCACAGCATGGGCTGTAGGCGCATAGGCTTCAATAGTTGTGGCGCACAGGCTCAGTAGCTGTGGCTCGTGGGCTTAGCTGCACCACAGCATGTGGGATCTTTCCGGACCAGGGCTCGAACCAGTGTCTCCTGCATTGGCAGGCAGATTCTTAATATTTTTAATGAATGACAGAACTGATAAGATTTCACTAAGATACAGTATACTCCGTCTAGAACACTCATCTGGTTAACAAGCCATTAAAACTGCTCAGCAAAGAAGGCTCTTTATCAACAAAGACCTAGGGATGGAATCACACATGAAGATTTCCCCCAGGGTTTATTGACACGGACCAGCCCTGAACTCAGGAAACCACTTTTGGAATCCACGAGCAATTTAGATCAGAAGGAATATGTGGGAGGGTGGAAAGTATAGTGAGGAGGGACCCTGTGAATAACAGAACAATTGAGCATCTATGACTCTGATTAGTAAATCTTTTGAAAGTCAGGACTGCAATTCACTCCAAACTTACACTGCATTTGTAGCTTCGGTTACAACAAATGCCAGCTGTTTTCCTCTGTAATGCCAGCCCCTCAGCAAGCAAAGCCTAGGGTCCAGCAGATAATGATGCTGAGCAGGGCAGGTGGGAAGGACCTCGATGATGTGGAAAAGGGAGGGGCTTTGAAGTCAGACCAGGAATCACATCTCAGCTCTGGCCGCATCAAGGCTGCTGTGTGGCCTTTGGTAATTGATTCCTCCACCCTAAACTTCCAGCTCTTCACCTGGAAGCAGAGAACCCTCTACTTTGCAGGGTTGCTTTTGAAGAGGGAATAAAACAAGTCACACGAATTTCCTTGGCACTGAATGAATTGTTGCAACTGACCAGCAGTCTTATTTTTGGCCAGTGTTTGGCCAAGTTAAATTGCCGGGCCACTGACGTCAGAATCACTGGAGAAAGACTTCCTCCTCCTCAGGTATTCTGACTCAGTGCATCTGAGATGGAGCCATTAGCTTCTCGGGTGACCCTGATACACAACTAAGCAGCAGAACACTACAGTTACACTACAATGCCACTAAAACCAGCATCACGCACAGCAAGAAGCCCTACACATCACGCTCGCCACGTCTAGCGTCCAGCCCTTGAAACCCGATTCAGGGAAATAGCTTTCAGGACAGGCAACCAAACCCTGCTTGTAATATAGTCTGAATATTTATGCTGCCACATAAGAATTTCTGTTGGCGCTATTTCCTCCCCTCTGTGTTATATCCAATTCACGTAGTTTGCCTCAGCCCATTAAAACCCAGTGGACTTTTTTTCTGACATCAGCAATGTTAAGTACTTCAGAGAAAAGAGAAAATTTACAAGATGTGTGCTAGCTCAGTAGTACAAGCTTGTTTATACAGCTCTAATCTGACTGAGTGGGCAGGAACCTCAAGAGGGAGGAAAGAAGAGCAATAGCTCTAAAGAACAAATAACTCTTTCTATTACTGCAGAGTCTGCCAACTTGACGTCTCCTATATACTCCATGTTCAGATGCTCCATGACAGCTCAAGTGTGTTTCAAGTAATGCACCAAAGATCTGAAAACAAGGCACTAGAGCTCAGCCCCTAGGGACCAATGCTGCTGGCAATGCCAGGCACCCAGTATTTTACTAGACTGTAATCTCTTGATCATTTTTGGACTTCAGTTAGAACTCAGGGGTTCCCAAAAGCTGGTCCAAGGACCTGAACCAGACTAGGAGCCTCAGAATCACTGGAGAGGGGGGCAGATTATAAAGATACATGTTCTTGGTTCCCATGCTCCAGAAATTCTGAGCCAGTAGGCCTAGGATGGTCCGTGGAGATTTATAAATGAAACGTTCCCCAGGTGATTTGGAAGAACGGTCAGGTTTGGGAACTAGTGACCTAGATTCCATGGAGCCTGCCTTCTCTTCACCTGATCCCTTCATCCCGCCCCATGCTGCCAACAGTCTGGGCAGCCACACTGCGGGGGGGCTCCTTTAACTTCCCTTGAATTTGGCCAGAAACTCACTGCGATGGATAAAGCCAGGGTCCTGAGGTCAGAGAACTGGCTGTCAGTCCCGGCCATGCCACTTAAGAGCTGTGTGACCATGAACAGCGCATTGCTATGCTTATTTAGCCTCTCCGAGCCTTGGTTTCCTCATCCATAAAATGGAACAAATACTCATCACCTGTACCAGTGGTTCTCCGCCTTGCCTGCTCATTAGAATCACCCGGACGATGACAGAAACTCTAACAGGTGGATGTTATCACTCCCACGCTACAGATGAGAAAACTGAAGCTTGAGAACATAGGTCACTTGCCCAAAGTATCAATAACACAGCTTGTCAGCCAAGAATCTAGAATTCAAATCCAGGACTGACTGCAATACCCACAGATTTTCCAATAGGGCAGCTTGGTCTCCAGTGGAATCACTGATACACAGTATTTAAAACAAAATTTTGTAAATATACAAATTTCAGTATATACTTAAATATACAGTATTTAGCACCTATAGACTAATTATAGCATACTCAGTAGCAGGTACTTCTGGTACATAGTACAACTGGTACATAGTAGGTTCTCAACTAATTAATGGGTCTTTCCTTCTTCCTGCTAGTGTATCAGTGAAGCTGACATCCCCATACCAATACTACCTGAAGACATATGAATAAATACAATCTTCCCTAAGTTGCTTGGCTGCCTGACAGCCTAAACAAACTAATCTACCAAAGCTACTTGTAAAGAAAATTATTTTTGCAATCCTTCTATTAAACAAAAGTCCTAAAAATAATTCAGCTGGGAGGGAGAACTGGAAAGTTCTTCACATACCAGGATGTGCTTGGCTGTGTGATGTGCCTCACTGTTCTATTACTGCAGTCGCTGTTTGAAGTTCAGGTCCACCAGGAATCCTCTCTTACCAGGGGCTTTGAACTCCACATGGCTCTGGACACGCAGAGCCCGCCAGCTCCTCACTGACTCCTTCTGCCTTCTGAATTCTTCTTCTGTAAACAGCATGCCCACTATGTCCTTCCACCTCCTCTCTTAACTCCGACCTTCTGTGACCTTCTTGGAACCCTGGCTTCCCCCAAAGACATCCCCTCCCTGAAACCTAGCTGTCTTCACCCCACCCATCTCAAGACCAAGAAGTAAAGCAAGCATCCCCCTGGTTCTCCACTGCTGCTTCAAATGATTTCCCTCCCGTCTTCCTACACAAACCCCTGCCCTCATGACATTCAGACCATCTGGCCATGCCACTGTCTACCCATTCTCACTGTTATGTCCTACCTCTCTCCTGTTAAGCCTTTTCATTTCCTAAATATTCCAGCATCGAGGTCTCAGAGGTTTTCTCCATTCCTTGGTCAACCTCCGTGACTTTAACATTAGAGCCAAAGCTGGTTTCTCCACCCTTTTCTTTCCTCATCTGAACCCTTTTCCTCCATCCCTCCTCCTCAGCTACCACCTTGCATAGCCACATGCTGAACCTTGCCATCGCTGGGGACTGTACCACCTCAGATCCCAGCACAAGTTGAGAAGGTACACTCTGTCCACTGCCCCTCTTTCCAGATCACTTACTGAACGTTCTCTACAAATATTCAATCCATTTCAACCACACCTTTGGTACTATTCATTACTGCGCCTCACTCTGCCTTCACTTTCCTCTCCCCCTGGCTCCATCGTTATAATCACTCCTCATCAGTCCTTTGCAAATATCCTCAACTTCCTCACCTCCCCCTTTCTGTGTCATATTTCCTGACAAATCTCCAACACCGAGGGAACTCGACTCTGCCATATGATATCCAAGCTCACATCCAAGCAGGTGAATGCTTTGGGGTGGGGAGGAAATCACTCACACCAGGCTGACAAGCTGCATTTTTAATTCATGAGTGCAAACTTTAAATGAGTTAGCCATAAATAAATGAATAAATAAATAAGTAAATTAGTTAGTGCGTCAACACTGCCCACCAAACCTAAAAGGTTTTCCTGTCAAGCTTGCTCTCTCCCCTTCTGAGTTGGCTATCTCATAACTTCCTGTTTGAGCTTCACACACGTTCTCAGTTGATGGGCTCACTTCAAAATCTGCTGAAGAAATGGAAGGCAGCAGAAGGCAAGTCGCTCATCTTGAGACACCCTCACCTAATCCAACATGTTCTTGGTCTTCCTTCCACTGCAGTAGGGGAAGTGCTGCTGCATTTACAGAAGGGAAGTCGCTCCACTTTTGCCCTTAATTGGGAGGTGATAGAACATTGTTCCCCATCCATACCCTCCCACCACACCGACAGGCTCTGGTATAATAACAGTGGATTACAGCTCAAAGACCTCCAAGACACTGTCTCTGAAGAGCACGTAGGGAAACCTTAATTTAAGAGACAAGGCATAAACAAGAACACCTTGGGAATTTGAAGCTTCTCGCACTTACAACTACAACAAACATTGAGCACAGCCCAACTCCTGGCCAAATTAAATAAAACCTCATGTGAAAGGCCTGGTTACTTCAGTTCCTATTACCTGATACATTGTGTTTGGCTTTCAGCAAAAAATCATGAGCCATGCTACCAGGCAAGGAAAAAACACAATCTGGAGAGACAAGCAGTCATGAAAACCAGATATGACACAGATGTTGAAATGATCAGATAGGAAATTTTAAATAACTATGATTAAATATGTTAAAGGTTCTAATGGAAAAAATAGATGGTAATGAAAGCAGAGATAGAAACTCTTTCTTAAAAAAACAACTCCTTAAAAAGGAAATGCTAAAAGTCAAAAACACTGTAACAAATGAAGAATGCCTTTAATGGACTCATCGGTGGACTCTAAATGGCCACGGAAAAATTCAGTGAGCTTGAGGTCAATAGAAACTACCCAAACTGAAAAAAGGGAGAAAAAAAATTTTAATGAAACAGAACATCCAAAGACTACGGTACATATCAAAAGGCATTAAGTGTAATTGGAGTACCAGAAGGAAAAGAAAGAGAAAAGAGAAGAAATATTTGTAGGAATATTTGTAGGAATAATGACACAGAATTTTCCAAAGTTAATGACATACACCAAAACACAGATCCAGAAAGATCAGAGACCACCAATCAGTATACATTAAAACAGAACAAAACAGATCACTACACCTAGACATACTGTATTCAAAGTGCAGAAAATCAAAGAGAAAATCTTGAAAGAAACCAGAAGAAAAACCTTAACTATGTAAAAACAAGGATAAGAATTACAGGGGACTTCTCACCAGAAATCATACAAATGAGAGTACAGTCAAATACTTAAAGTGTTGGGGTTTTTTTTAAACACCTCTATTGGAGTATAATTGCTTTACAATGCTGTGTTAGTTTCTAAATACTTAAAATGTTGAAAGAAAAAAAACACCAACCTGGAATTCTACATCTAGTGAAATGATCCTTCGAAAGTGAAGGAAAACTAAGTTTTCTCAGATCCATATACTGAGTGAGTTCATCACTAACTGACTTGCCTGCAAGAAATGCTGGGAGTTCTTCAGGCAGAGGAAAATCATATAGGTCAGAAACTTAGACGTACCAAATGAAACAGCAAATGTCAGGGAAGAAATAAAGGGAAATAAAACCTTTTATTTTCTTCTTCTAAATTGATCTAAGAGAAAGGAATAAGACTCTTTTGAATAGTGTTCGTGGGACAGAAAAAAGATATTTTTAAAAAGCTTAGCATATCAATGCCTAACAGAGCTCTAAAATAGCCCTTGACAATCAGCTAGTTCAAGGGTTGGCAAAGTAGGGCCCTTGGGACAAACCTAGCCTGCTGCCTGTTTTTCTTTTAAATGTTTTTTTATTGTGGTAAAAGTCACATAATATAAAACATACTATTTTAACCATATTTAACTGTACAGTTCAGTGGCACTAAGTACATTCACATGTTGTGCAACTCTCACCATCATCCATCTCCCGAGTTTTTCACCTTCCTAAAGTGAAACTCTGTCCTCATTAAACACTAACACCCCATTCCCCCCCTCCACCCCGACCCCCGTGCCCGTTTTTTGTGTGGTCTGCTAGCTAAGAATGATTTTTACCTTTTCAGATGGTTGAAAAAAGTTAAAAGAGGGTTTCCCTGGTGGCGCAGTGGTTGAGAGTCCGCCTGCTGATGCAGGGGACACGGGTTCGTGCCCCGGTCCGGGAAAATCCCACATGCCGCGGAGCGGCTGGGCCCGTGAGCCATGGCCGCTGAGCCTGCGCGTCTGGAGCCTGTGCTCCGCAACGGGAGAGGCCACAACAGTGAGAGGCCCACGTACCGCAAAAAAAAAAAACAAAAAAACGTTAAAAGAAGAATAATATTTTATGACACATGAAAACTGTAAAGAAATCAAAGTTCTGTGCCCATAAGCAAAGTTCTATAAACGCCCATCTGTTTCCTTATTGCCTTGGCTGCTTTTGTACTACAAGGGCAGAGCTGAGTAGCTGCAGCAGAGACCATGCGGCCCATAAAGCTCAAAGCACTTACTCTTTGATCCTTTACACAAAATTTTTTCTGTTCCCTGAACACGCCCAATCACTTAATTTTTCAGAGGCTGAAACCAAGGCCTGGGAGATAGAGTTACACTAGCATGTCATCTTCCTGGTCAGTAACAAAGCAGCATGAAAATGCAGGTCTTTGGATCCCAAGTGCCTGTCCTCTGACATTAGAGGACTTATATAAGTATGGATTCTAAGATCACAGTGTCTAATACTACTGACTAATAGTGACTAATATTACTGACTCTGGGGACTGCAGAATTAACATTTTATTATTCTCTTATTTCACATGAAAGGTGGCATGACTGCTACAGGAGAAATAGGAGTGATAGGGAAGCTTTGCCAGTTTCTATGCACAAGAATATGGGATGACTAAGAGATGAAGAGGACGGCATGTTCCCAGAGGACCAAGATGAAAAGTACTTGGATTGGCTTTTTTTTAAGAATGTCAGTTTTATTCCTTGGGATTTTGTTTTTTTCTTTCTTCTTCTTTTAATTGTAAGAACAGGTAAAAATCAGTATCTTTAAAACTGGGCACTTAAATACGGGGTCCAGCTCTTTTATGACTCTACAGTGCATACGTGTGAAGTTGCAGTAGTAGGTTTTTCCCCTTCTGGAGATAGCAACACTTGACAAAAGAAAGATCTATTCATAAAGCTCACCAGGCAGGATCAATATAGGTAAAGAAATAACCGAATAGGTTCCTGAGGGTATGATTTTACTCATATTATGTAGATAGAAGACAAAAATAGTTCAACTTAGAATGTACCATATCCAACCCCTGAGAACAACTAGAAAAGTTGGATAAAATTTTAAAAGAAATGCTCCCAAGGCAATGAGGACACATGGAGAAAAGGGAAGTGCAGAGGAGAACAGACATTCTATGAAACATTGCTTTAAGGTATCTTCTCAAATTCAAAATCCACTCATGAAAATACTCTGAGCAAATTTTGAATGTAAGGGAACTTGCTTAATTTGATAAGGGGTATTTTAAAAACACATACAGTGACTCTGGAAGCTTTCCCACTGACATTAGGAATGAGACAATGATGCCCACTATGACCACTTCTATTCACCATTATATTAGAGGTCTCAGCCAATGCAACAGGCAAGAAAAAGAAATAAAAGGCACAATGACTGCAAAGGAAAAAGTAAAAACTTTTTTTTGCAGGTAATTGGATTGTGTACATGGAAAAGCCATAATAAGCTACCTATCAGACCTGTTAAGATTAACAGGTGAATTTAGCAAAGTCACTAGATACAAGGTCAATATATATAAACCAGTTGCGTTTCTGTATACCCACAACAATCAGAAAATGATGTTTTTAAAAGATACCATTTATAATAGCATCAAATACCTTCAAAAACTGGGAATACATCTAAAGAAAAATGTGTGATACATTTACAACATAGAGAGATACAAAATACTAACAGAAATGAAAGCTCTAAATAAATGAAGGGATTACCATATTAATACATTGAAAGAGTCAACATTCTAAAGACATTAATTTTCTCCCAATTTGGGTTAGGGATTTAATGCAATCAAAATCCCATCAAAAGGGCTTCTGTGGTGGCGCAGTGGTTGAGAGTCCCCCTGCCCATGCATGGGACATGGGTTCGTGCCCCGGTCCGGGAAGATCCCACATGCCGCGGAGCAGCTGGGCCCGTGAGCCATGGCCACTGAGCCTGCGCGTCCAGAGCCTGTGCTCCGCAACGGGAGAGGCCACAACAGTGAGAGGCCCACGTACCGCAAAAAAAAAAAAAAAAAAAAAAATCCCATCAAAAGATGATTTTAAAATTTATATAGTAATGCAAATGGCTAAGAATAACCAAACTATTCTTAAAATAACAACAAAGCTGGAGGAGACATACTAATGGATATCAAGATTTATTATTAAGCCATATTAGTTAAGAGTGTGATATCATGTAAGAATAGACAAATAGAACAATGGAAGGGGCTAGAAAGCAGAGAGAGATCCATGATCCATGTATAAATGATCACCCGATTTATAACAAAGATGGCATTTCAGAGCAGTGGAAAAGAAGAGACTTTTCAATATGTAGTGCTGGGTTAACTGGATATACTTATGGAAAGCAAAGTAGATCTTTTTCTTATGCCATAGATTTTTTGCCTAAAGATATAAGGCAAAACAACAGGGCTTCTATAAATTAAAGTGGGAAAATAGCTTCATGACCCTTAGGGTAGGCAAAACTCTCTTAAGCAGGCACAGAAAACAATAACCGTAAAGGAAGAAACTGATAAATTGGATTATTAAAAGTAAGATCGCCTATTCATCAAAAGAGAGTCAAGTGGAAAGCCACAAAATAGGAAAAGACACTTCAAATACAAATAACTGGTAAAGATATTTGTATTCAGAATTTGTTTTAAAAAAAACCTCCAAATCAATAAGATAGATAATCCAACAGAAAAATAGGCAATAAACTTGAAGAGGGAACACAAAAGATTAAGTAAGAGCAACAAAAAATTACTAACAAGGCACAATAATCATTAGTCACCAGAGCAAACTGAAACCACAATGAGGCACCACCACCCACCCACCATAATGGCTAAAATTCAAACGTCTGACAATCCCAAGTGTTGACAAGTATGTGGAGAAGCTGAAACACTCATAAACTGATGATAGGAGTATAAACTGGTACAACCACTTAGGAAATCTCTTTGTAAGGCCCTCCTGAAGTTGAACATTATGTCCCCATGTCCCAGAAATCCAGTCTTAGGTGCATAGTAAACAGAAACACATTCATACGTGCACCAGAAAACACACTAAACAAATTACAGCCGTATTACTCACAGCAGCCCTAAACTGGAAATGTCCCAAATGCCCATCAACAGTAGATGAATAAACCGTTTGTGAAATGTTACAGAGTGGGCTGCTATACAGCAGTAAAAATAAACTATGGCTACATACCACATCATGAATAAATCTCTCAAACAGCACTGTGCATAAGAAGCCACGAAAAAGAGAGTATATACATTACGTGTAATTCCATACATATTTCACATATTTCAAAAATGAGAGTGCTATGGTGTTAGAAATCTGGTTAGCGGTCACCACTGGGGAAAGGGGGGTATGTAGTCCCACTGGGAGCGTGCATGTGGTAGTTTCTGGGGGAATGGTAATAAATATTCTCTTACTTAACCTAGGAGTGACAATATGGATGTATTTACTCTTTGAAAATTCAGTGAGCAATGATTTGTGTACTTTTCTGGAAAGAGTGCAAATATTCTGGGAAAAGGATATAGGACAGAGTATCTCTGATTCTCATGGTGGCACTTGAGCCATCTCAGGTACAGCCATGAAAAAGTGATGTAGGGCTTCCCTGGTGGCGCAGTGGTTGAGGGTCCACCTGCTGATGCAGGGGACACGGGTTCGTGCCCCGGTCCAGGGAGATCCCACATGCCGCGGAGCGGCTGGGCCCGTGAGCCGTGGTCGCTGAGCCTGCACGTCTGGAGCCTGTGCTCCGCAATGGGAGAGGCCACAACAGTGAGAGGCCCACGCAGGGAGATCAGCTCGGTGCTTTTTGACCGCCTGGAGGGATGGGATAGGGAGGGTGGGAGGGAGGGAGACGCAAGAGGGAAGAGATATGGGAACATATGTATATGTATAACTGATTCACATTTTTATAAAGCAGAAACTAACACACCATTGTAAAGCAATTATACTCCAATAAAGATGTAAAAAAAAAGAAAAAAGAAAAAGTGATGTAATTGCAGAGATACAGTTGCAGGGATGGTGGAGGAGCCAGAGGTTGTATCTGTCACCACTATATACATACACACTTACCCCAATGTTTGTGTGTAGGCGTAGACCAGGAGCAATAATCACTGAACGCGAGAGCTGGTATAGAAGTGAAACAAGATTAGAAACACACAACTGAAGGAATGCTTCACATTATCCAAAAGCTTTATTTTGGGTATTGAAAGTCTTCCAACTCATAAAATATCTCAGAACTTCCAAAGAGTAGTTGAAATACTCTGCACTTGCTCTTAATAACTTTCTACTCCCCAGCAAATTAAATCCAAAGTCTTCCAGCCAGTTTAGAAGATTGAGGCAGTTACTGTATCTTCTTGCCCAGTGTATGTGTGTGTATGTGTGTGTGTGTGTGTGTGTGTGTGTGTGTGTATACATATATATGTGTGTATATAAATATACACACATATATATGTGTGTATATACATATCTATACACACATATATATGTGTATAGATATACACATATATATGTGTGTATAGATATGTATATATATTTGCTGTTAAATTTACTTCTTCTGATACAGAAAGATGAGCTTGTAAACTGTCCTCAGCAGAGTATGCCAAATCCCTGGGCACACTGATTGGACCAAGATAGACATGTGATTCTAACCAGGACCAATCAGGGTCCTTCCTTGAGACTGAGATAAGAATACTGGAAGAAAGAAGTCCCATTCCCTGTGAGGGATTAGGCTGAAAGGATATGAGGGGAGGGAGATTAATGACCATCTTCTTTTTTTCTAGTGTCACAGAAGAAGGATATCAAGACGATGAGGTGTAAGAAGTGCTGATGATATCATTTAAGTCCCTGGATCCAGCCATGCCTGAATTCCCAGATATATTAGTCAGATAAATTCCTTTTTTGCTTGAGATAGTTTGAATTTTGTTTTAGTGCAGCTGTTTTGTTTTTCGTCTACATCCAAGAGAGCTCTGAATCACCATTAACATCATCACCTTTATCATATATATGTGGCATTTAATCCCTTCAACAGACTGGCCCCAATTTGCATTTCTAGTCTTATCAATCACTATTCATCTTCATATAACCAACAACATGACCAATCTCAACCACAGGAAACATTCCGCAACTAAGAATTACCAATAAGTAAAGTTCAACTTAAAACAACCTACTTCCAGATACACTTTTGATAGCCAACTGGTCATTCCTGTTAAGGATAATTAGAAAATATAAGAAACTGGGGATTCGAAATGGATTTTTTTTAAGTGGGGGAGTATGGCAGATGGCAGGCTGAAGAAGTGGTTTTTGCAGAGAAGCTTTTGAAAGCTAAAGGAAGCCAAAGAAACGAAAACCTAGAATTAACAGCATATGCTTTGGCATGAAGTGAAATACCCTATGCGTTGGGGTGAGACATCTGAGAACTTCCTAATCGGCCATGCCAAGCAAGTTAAATAAAGTTTATCCCAAGACGTATCCACTTTAACCTTAAGCCATAGGAAGATCTGGGAGTCAGTGGTCAACCTCTCAGTCTGAAAGTCTAAAAGGCATTGAACATTTGGACAGAGATCCTGACATCGTGGGGGAAAATGCCCATTCGCATGGGAATTGTTCATTGACTATAATAAAGCAAAACCAGTTACAAGCATTTCACTGCAAGGGAGCAACCTCCTGAATAATAGTAAGAAGTAACTAGTAATTCATTGTGACATACCCTCTATTATCAACATAGGTGAGGAAAATGCACTCAGTCTACTTTGTTTTCTCATTTTACTTTCAGTAAACATAAATTTAGATTGCCCCATCCCTGTTTCCCCTTAAATTCTAAGTTCTTCAAAATGAACTTCCCTGCCTGAAAGGTCTTTGAGGACCTGACTCTCAGTAGAGAGGTATTAAAAATCCTTTGCACACTTTGTCACTTCTACCCTTTTACTTACACTGAAATGCCTCAAGCACACTTTGACCACCTCTGTCCCCTGCCCCATCTCTGCAGATCCCCAACTCTGCAGGTCCTCCAACATCCAATTCATCCATTCAACCTCTTCAGTGAAATCTCCCAGTGGGAAGTAATCCCTCCCCCATTCCATGTATACATGCCTGTCTTACCACATTCTGTTTCTCCATCTTTTTCCCCTCAACAGAATTTTAAACTTCTTGAAAACAGAAGCCATATCTGATTAATCATCATCTAGAAAAGGGCCTTCAGTAGTGGGACCACTGTCATCACGAACAAGGAGCAGAGACCTTAGACTAACCGTCGCCTGGGGTAGGAACACCCCCTCCCCTTCCCCCATCCTCCCCCACCCCCAAACTAAGAGTGACTAAGGGCTTCCCTGGTGGCGCAGTGGTTGAGAGTCCGCCTGCCGATGCAGGGGACACGGGTTCGTGCCCCGGTCCGGGAAAATCCCACATGCCGCGGAGCGGCTGGGCCCGTGAGCCATGGCCGCTGAGCCTGCACGTCCGGAGCCTGTGCTCCGCAACGGGAGAGGCCACAACAGTGAGAGGCCCGCGTACATCCAAAAAAAAAAAAAAAGAGGGACTAAACCTCAGATTTCCAGGAATACTCTCTCTTACAGGAATGCCTGAGAAGCAATCACAGTTTCTCAGCCCTATTCTGCACCTGGGGAGAGCACAGATCAATAGCATTAAGCTGCTTTGTCTAACGTCACAAACCCCTGGCTACAGGCAGGAACCAGCAGCCAAGTCCCTAAACCACCTGCCATTCTGAAAGCTAAAAGTGCCTTCCCCTTAAAAAAAAACTCCAATATAATCAATAAATGTATCTTTTGTGAATGCATCCTTTCTATTCTGACCAGCTGCTGAATCAGTCTTTGTTTTAGGATGTATGGTCAGCAAAATAATATAACGGTAGCTTCCTGCTTGGTTTGGAATCTAAATGCTGTAGCACTTACATAGTGGCTCCAGGGAAAAATACACAGTATACTGTTTTTAAAGTTGTTGTCTTTCTTCTACAGAGGCCGCAAGAAGAAAAAACACAGCCAGCTCAAACAAGCGTTTTGTTTGGATTGGGCATGGTAGATCCCTGCAATATTTTTCTAATTGGAATTAGTTGCTAATGACTAAAATGGATTAAAAATGGATGACAACAGCTTTCTGAGCAGCACATACCCTTTGCTTTAACACAGTCCTTACCTGCCCCTAATGCTTCCCAACCCTGAGGTCCAGCACCAGATGCCATTCATCGTCACACATGGGTGGCTGTTTGGCTCTTAGAAAAAAAGAAAGTGTTATTTGGTACCCATGTCTCTTTCAAAAATGGGGCAGAGGGCCCCATGTTTCAAGAAACTGGGGATAAATACATTTCTTTCTGAGAGTAAAAACTTTCCACATGTTTTACACACAAACAGAGCATGGTTTTGATGATAAAATACAACTTAAGTTACCACTGTGAAAGAAACCTCACTCCAATAAAGATGTTAAAAAAAAAAAAAAGAAACCTCACTTGTTTCACTCATCTGCTTTACCTAACTGGCTCTGTGTTTGAGTTTGCAACCCATTTTCTAAGGCTTTTCCCTTCCTTCATTCATTCCACAAACAGCTCTCAAGCAATTACTATGAATCAGAAACTGACAGATGTTGAAGCTACAAGAGGGAATAAAACAGAGTCCCTGCTCTCAGGGAGTGTACATGTTAGCGGACAGAGACAGACAAAATACAAATAAAAACATATAGTGCAATGTCATGGTGATAAAGCTCTGAAGAAAACTGGAGCAGATAAGGCAATACAGAGCACTGTTGAGGCAGGAGTTAATTATTTTAGCTACGCCGGTCTGGGATGACTCTGATGAAGCTTTTACATTAGTTTTTACTCTGAAAGCAAACAATGATTGGTTTAATTACTATTATTATTAACACCTCTTATCTGAAAAGATTGCTGTTATCCCCTCTCTTCACCTATGACATTTCTGCCTATTTCCCAAAGCCTCTCTTCCAGGTCTGATTATACAGTGTTCTCTCTCTGAACTGGACTGTACATACTGTCTTCATCATCTATTTGCTACCCAATCTGACTTATAAAATTCCACGCATTATTTTCCTAAACTGTCACTTAACATCCTTTGTTTATTTTCTGTTTATCTCTATTTCCCTCCAAAACAACTGAAACGAACTCAAGGGAAGGTTTTCTGTTCATCCCTGACCTTGTGATATATCAGAGAGACTTGGGATCTTAGGGTCAGATAAGATCTGGATTTAAAACTTGGTTCTAATAACTCAAAAACTACCTGACCTAGGGCAAGTGGCTGAACCTCTTCTTCAGCTTCAGTTTCTTCATCTGTAAAATGGGAGTGATACCACCTAATTCTTGTTAAAGTCTTTGATCTACAAAAGGCTTTACATGTGCTAATTCTTATAAGATCAGTCCACTGCTGTATGAGAGCTCCATAGCTCTGTAGGCTGGGCAACTTTTGGCTTAGGAAACCAATTTCTCTCAAGCATTTACTATGAGTGTTGCCTCATGGTGGGGGCAGGATAAAATTATGGTTTAAAAAAAAAGAGACCACAGCCTAGTGGGAGAGACAAACATTGACGTATAATTACAAACTAGGACGAGGACCTCACTATATCATGGATCTCAGGTGGATCTAGCCAAGCAGAATCAAGCAAACAATAAGAATGGGGGTTATAACCATTTGCACCTTTCATATTCACCTGTAACTGCCCATGCGCCTGCACCCAGACCAGTCCATGCACCCACATGTGGTCCAGTCTGCACATCTGCACCAGTATATGTCCATCCTTCCTTCCATTTTCACCCACCCAGTCTGCAAGTCAGTAACTCAGCAAATAATTACCAAACCCCTACCATGTGCCAAGCACTATAAGAGATACCAAGGAAATAGAGGAAAATAGCACAGGGCCTTGTCCGGGTGTGGGTCACGGTCTGGCACAAGAGATATCAATGTAGCCGCAGCCCCTATTTTTCACTTCTCTTCCTGCTGGTGACTAATGGCCTTTAGGCTCATGGAAATAGATCTCTG
Source organism: Neophocaena asiaeorientalis asiaeorientalis (assembly GCF_003031525.2). Taxonomy (NCBI): domain Eukaryota; kingdom Metazoa; phylum Chordata; class Mammalia; order Artiodactyla; family Phocoenidae; genus Neophocaena; species Neophocaena asiaeorientalis. The sequence continues at coordinate 3,560,927 of NW_020172672.1, read as the reverse complement.
GCTGCCACAAAAGAAGATCAACCTCACTCCACCCTTTCCACTTCCAGTGTTTGGGCCACTTGCTTTCTTACATCAAGTGTCAGGACTATGGAGTAAGATTCTCCAAGGAACTTAGGAGTTCCTCAGCTGCTAGGCTGATAGAGCAAGTCCTCAGGAATAGAAAAAAGTTGGAAACGATTACCGTGAAATACTTAGTATTTCCCAACAGACTCAGGCTGGAGGAGGTCACAGAGAGGATGTGGCTTCCAGTTGACCTGCAAGTTGAATCTGGGCACTCAGGAGGCTCCTCACTCCTCCCCCGTGCTTGGAATGTACATTCTGCCCACCATCCCCCTGGGGAGCATGTGCAAGGATGCAGCCTTGAGAGAGAGAGAGAGTAAGGTGTTGTTGAGACCATCTGGACTGAGGACTTGACTGAGCCCAGTTAAAGCCTCAGAGTAGAAACACAGGCCTGAAAAACATAAATTTTTAAGGTTCTGGCAGGTGGGTACAGAGATCTACCCCTCTGGCCCTGTGGAAGACAAGCCTCTTATGTAAGTTTCCTTGCTTAGTACATCTTTCACCTACCAACCCGGAGGTCTCCCTCTTTCTTCCTTCTCCTTGCCTTCCATGTGTGGGGACCGGTTTCAGATTTCATTCAGGGAACAACCAGGGTTGTAACTCATTATCAAAATTCTTAGAAAACAGGAAGTATGGTGTAACAGGGCCCGTCTTCTCCAGCTACTGGACCTCCTCTGCCCTTCTCCTCACAGCCACACATACTCAAGGGGTATACTTTTTATTTTACAGACGAGGACATTGAGGTTCAGAAACACAATGAACAGGGTTTAAAATGCCTGTCGTGCTACTTAAAGAGCTATGGATGGTAGTTCTGTGGGAGCTCGGGGCTGGCCTGGATTGAACGCAATACAGGCGCCTGGGGACCTCTGAGGGCTGCCACCACCCACCCACGTTCATACAGGACACTCTCATCTCAGGAGCCTCTGATGAACGTGTGCTTTCCCCTGTGCAAGAAAATCGCTTCTAAGGGTAGGGCAGACAGCAGTGGACAAGGGAGCTCTACCATGCCAAAACTTGAAGGTGGCTTTTTCCTTTGATGGATTTACCAAAGTATTTCGAAAAGCCCAGACAGCGTCTCCACCACAACTCATTTGAATAGCCTCACTCACAGAAGCATCTACTTTGTTCATATTCAAATATTTACACATTTTTCAGTTTCCATCATAAAAATGGGTGTCCTCTGCACCCTGTGTTTCTAACACCAAAGTGGAAGGAAGGGATTCATTTTCTAGCCACAAAGTAGCCACACAAGGAAGACCAACAAGTTCTGACTGTGGTGTTTCAGCCAGCTGGAACCTCCTAGCTAGCAAATGCACTCACTCCGCGCCCTCTTCCCTTGTTTCCTGGGTCATAAGATGCAGTCCTCCCTCGGAGACTGGTCAGGATGCTCTAAGGAGCACTGTTCTGCCTTTTGGGGGGATGGGGGCGGAGTCTGGGCCACTGCTTGCTTTGTGGGCTGCCTTGGTAGTTGGGATAATTAATAGTGAATTTCCTCCCCCTTACTGGAATGTGCATGTGGTAGAAAAAGAATTGCCTCTTACGGGTCTCAGGGAGGCAGCTGGGAAGCATTGGAGAGGCTTCCTGGTTTGTAACATCTCAAGCACCTACTCTGAGTTGTTACTTAATGTAACTCACTTGGTTTAATGTGCACTTTATCTGCCTATGAGCAGTTTCGCCGTCTCTACGGTTGGAAGAACTGGGTTTCATGACTGATTATTATTCTTATTACAGATTTAATGGTTCCAAATTATGGATGATGATCTCTTTTATCCTGACCACTTCGGAAAGTTTTTTTCCCCATGGAGAAAACTGATAGCAGTTTGAACAATGTTTACTGGGCACTTACTGGCAGTTACATTCCTAGGCATGGGGCAGAGGGATGCAAAGAAAAGTGCAACAGTGTTTCTGCCCCCAAGGAACTTACCATCTAGTTCTCAGGGTGGTCCCCAGACCAGCAGAATCAGCGGGACCATCGTGCTAGAAATATAAATGCTCAGGCCCCATTCCAGACCAACTGAGTCCAAAACTCTGGGGGTAACCCCCAGCCATCTGTGTTTGAAAAAACCTGCTTCGAACAAAGATCATCCTCATCAAAGGTCAAAACGACAAGGATGTGGTTAGCTTATTGAGCTAAATCTAAAAGTATGTGGTTAGCTTATTGAGCTAAATCTAAAAGTGTCATTTGTCCTTTGAGGAAACAGGCCCGGAGCCCAAAAGCCACATGAGGAGTTGGTGGAGAAACTGAAACCAGAACTCAGGTCTCCCACCACCACCCCCAGCCCTGCATGGCCAAGGTTCTTTCTGCTTCTTTTCTGGTGCTTTAAATCCTAAATCTTATGGCGAGCCAAGTTTTGACAATCCAAAGTGCAAACACTGGTTTTCAAAGACAACAGAGAAACTGGTCACTTTGAAAATAAAGACCACTAACAAAAATTAAAACCTGATCTATCAAAGCCATCCAGCAAACTAGCAGTAATTTCCCAAACCTTTAACACACATCCAAGTTTCATTTACAATTTGAAAATTGCAGGTGGTGGGGGGGGCGGGATAGGGAGAAAGGTAAAAATACAAGGAATAATGTGATCAGAATATAGTCTAGAAAAATATATAGTATGCGGAAATGTCAACAGTGGTTCACCTTCTATGGGAGAATTACAAACGATCTTCCATTTTTTCCTTTGTATTTTCCTGAATTTTCCCCAATGGCTATTTATTACTTTGGTATCAAGAAAAAAGTAAAACCACTTATTTGAAATGTTACATCCATAATCACGCAACATAAAGGTTTATTTTGTAATTCTTTTTCTTTCCATACAGCAGGATAGTGTGTGTGTAGTAATTATTTATCTCATGCCATATGTTACAATGAAGATGAAATTCGGTAAATATATTCCATCCAGCTGGCACTGAAAATGAAGAGGTTAAATGCTTTCCTAGGTTCAAAGCACTATGAATTAAGACGAGCTAACTGTGAAGCTAAAGGAAAAATTAATCCCAGTATTGAGATCTCTGAGAGCATCTCTTTTGAAAAACATTGATGTGACACATAGCTCCTTACTCATATCTCCCTGATGTTGAACCCCTGGCACAATACAGAAGGTTTGGCAATTCCAGGCAAAGTCTTAGGAGTTCAGGGGATAAAATGCATGGGAGAATATCAGAGAAATAAGAAAGAAAATGATCCTATTTTTATATAAAAGTCTGTTCCTGTGGACAGTAAGACATCCAAAATTACTGACAAATTTCATTGTCCGAAATATGCTTTAAAATTTTTTTCTTTCTCAAGAAATGTTTGCTCATTAAAAAAAATATCTATGTTGGCCATCTCATTCCACAGATCATAAATAAATAAATAAGGACTGTCTCATTTAAAGAGATCTTTCTGCCACAAAAGCATTGTTGCAATGCTTCACTTGATAAATTTGTCGCTGGAGGAAAACCTAGCATTGTTTTACTGAAACTCTCAGCAATATAAATTCAGCGCGTGTTAATTAAAGTTTCTTAAAGGAGACAGGGAAGTAAAGTTAAGAACAAGTGTAATTACTACGGAAAAGAAAACGCCAGTGGCTACCTACTTCAGAAAAATACCTCACAGAAGCTGACATTTCTAGAATTTCCAGACACTTTCAGAAAAGGACAAATTATTTGGGGTAAAAAATATATATATAGTAATACATCAACATTTATAGTACATAAGCTCACCAGATCTACACGACAGTTCAGCTTAGTAATATCAGAGAACGCAGAAAGAATTTACAGATTTACCATCTTGGTTTTCGCTGTTCAGCATGTGAGCGTTTCCTCACAAAGGTAAATCTCTGAAGCGTCTCCAATTTCCCCCAGTCCTCTACTTGCTTTCTCCCACAGGGCAGTCCCACCCATTACAAAAATAACAAAATAATAAAAAAGAAGAAGAAAGAATATAATGACTATACCACTCACAGAAAGTTTCTCACCAACCCCCCAGTGCCCACTCCATATAATTACCTATCTACCTGTGAAAACTGATCCATAAAAGCCTTACCTATTAAGCCAAATCTGACAGTTTCCTTTCAGTTGAACACTTTTTGACAACACACACAAACCTGTGGCTCAGACTCTAACTCCATCCGGACACTTATAAGCCCATTTCTTATTCTTCCATCTCTCATGAGCCCCCTCTGCTTTGTAGCATGGAAATGCCACTCGTCTCAACAAGAGAGAAGGAAACAACGTTCCTACTCCATCAAAATAAAAACTAATAAGTAAAAGATTCATCATCTTCCATTCTGAACAAAATTAAATTTTCTGGGTCACTTTCCTTTCCTGTCTCACTGGGCCACTTCTTACGCAGCCTGACAGTGACGGTAAACACGGTCCTTCACACAACCCTTTCAGTTGTCATCCTCACGGAGCAAATACCCACCCGTCCCTTTCCTGCCGCAGTCCCCAACAACAGACCTCACCACCCACCCCTGCCCTCCACACCTCGCCTGTCGCTTGCTTTTCTTCCAAACCACAAATGGGTGAGCTTACTCAGAGAAAAAGTTAATGAACATCTGCTTTTGAGGTAAAGCTGCCCTACCTGTGATCACGGAATCAGAAGATTGGAAGTACCTAAAAGCACGTACCCTCTGCCAGCTCGCCCCGGCCGGCCGGTGAGCGCCTCACACCCAGAAACCCAGGAACATGATTTATATGCAGACCTGCACCCGTCCCACACAACTCCACACGCCAGCTTGCCTAACCACTTATGTAAGCTCGTGCCTCTACAGTCCCAAACTGCACACACACACACACACACACACACACACACACACCGACACCTGTCACGTATCTGCAATGGACAAGCATCTACACCCAGGAAATTAAATGAAATCAACACACATGAACTGGAAGGGTGAAGGGCATACCGTTTTAAAACATCTTTTCCCCCATTTGTTTCTTGCTCATTTCTGTAACAACTACAATTACCTTAGCAACCAAAGAATTGCGTTGACTCCCCCTCCGGTTTCTGAATTTCTCCTAAAGCCAAGCTTGCGCCAGGTTCATGGTAAAGCTAGAGGAGCCCAGGGATCAAGGGGCCGGCAGCTTCTTGGGGGCGGAGGGGACGCCTGGGTTAGTCTCCGCGCGGCTCTCCAACGTCTCGCCTGGTCTTCCCGAGTTTCCGCGGTGGAGAGCGCGGGGTCTCAGCGAGCGGACCGCGAAGCCCGAGGCCGGCGCGGAGGCGCGGTGGGTCGCATGGTGTCAAGGGCGCAGGTCGGTCGGATGTCTCCAGCGCGCTGGGGGATGGCCCCGTTCTCCGCGCTCCTGGGAGCTCCCCGCTCGCCCGCCTCTGTCGCCCCAGGCCGGCGGGGTCCGTAAAGCTCGGTCCGCCCCCTCGGCGCCCGCCCGCCTGCTCCCGCAGCTTCGGGAACCCGGCGCCCGGGAGGAGCTCTAGCCGCCGAGCAGGGCCGAGCGCAGGAGCTGCCCCAAGTCGCG
>NW_020172672.1:3532374-3555328 GCF_003031525.2 Neophocaena asiaeorientalis asiaeorientalis | reverse complement strand
AGCTCCGGCGAGAAAACTGGCAGAGCGGCTCAGCGGGGCGGAGGCTCCTTCCGTCAATTCCGAGAGCTGGCTGCGACTGGAAACTTTGGTGGCGTCAGGGTTGTCTTGGGGATTCCTGGTCCGGAGTGGATTGCCCGGTAGTTCTTGAATCCCTCGCTGACGTGTAGCTGGCGCCCTCTAAATTAAAACGGACCACCGCGATCCTCAGGGATAGTGTTGCCTCGTCATTTTTATTGTTTCAACATTTACACCACATGCTGTATTTGGAGTGTTTTATGAGCCTTCTTATCGAGTACACCACAAAAGAACTTTCAAGAAAATTTAACTCTGCAAATAATCTTGGAGAAGAAGTAAAAAAGTAGGAGACAGAAAATGAGAAAGGGTAACTTGAATTCACGGCCTTCTTTAATGTGGGAGCTTTGAAATTTGATGCTTAGTTAAGGATTCAGGAAGCTGCAGGTGGAAATAGAACAAGATTGTTGGTGCTGGACGGTAACCGTGGGACTGACGTGCAATACCGATGTTATCAACATCAAGGATAAATCCAAGATTTATTCTTATATTGTATTGTGTCACCAGGAAAAAAAGACCTTGCAAATAAATATCTAGTTTCCATTAAGGATGGATAACCTGGACTCCCTTCATCCATACGGGTCCAGAGGTGGAAATCTAAGGTCTCGTTCCCAACATACATCTCCTTTCCCACCATTCTACATTGATTAATGGATGTATTCATTCTTTCATCCAATAAACAATAATTAGCATATACCTTGTGTTAGACCCTCTGCTAAGCACTAGAAATGGGTGGCAGAACAGTCTCTGCCATCCAGGCCCCCGGCCTAACAGTGCACAAGATATGTGTATTACCGTGGGCTAAGTCCTTGAGAACTAGAGAAAAACATGCAACCGAAAGAAACCACACCCAACCTAGTGAGTAAAATATAATTTCAATAAATTCCCCAGTTATTTCACTTATTAAGTTGAAATGTAAAGTCTTTCCTTCCCCAGGTTTAGCATCTGGCTTAAGCGTGGCTGAGAAGCTGGCTGTGGCCCCACCCTTAGAGCATAGGCTGCTTACTGAGAAATAGGGGGTGACAGGGGGCTCTTCCTCTGTGGGGAGCTCTGAATATCTGAGACCAGCAGCTTCTTGAGGGTCAGGCATGAGGGAACAACCACATGGAAGTATGAGCAAAGGGATCCAGGTGTATCTGAAGAAAGGCCTTTCTGTGGACTTCCCTTAATACAGTAGCATCAAAAATAATAAAAATAATTAGGAATAAATTTAACCAAGGAGGTGAAAGATCTGTATACTGACAATTACAAGATATTGAAGAAAGAAATTGAAGATGACATAAATAAATGGAAAGATATCCCGAGTTCATGGATTGGATAAATTGATATTGTTAAAATATTTGTACTACCCAAAGTCATTTATAGATTTCATGCAATCCCTTTCAAAATTCCAATGGCATTTTTCACAGAAATAGAAACAAAACCCTAAAATTTATATTGACTCACAAAAGACCCTGAATAGCCAAAGCAGTCTGGAGCAAGAAACACAAAGCTGGAGATGTCACAATACCTGATTTCAAATTAGATTAAAAAGCTATAGTAATCAAGACAGTATAATACCAGTGTAAAAACTGAAAAAGAGACCAATGGAACAGAATAGAGAGCCCAGAAATAAACCCATGCATATACAGTCAACTAATATTTAACAAGGGAGCCAAGAACACTCAGTAAGGGAAGGATAGTCCCTTCAATAAATGGTGTTTATCGAAAACTGGATATTCATAAGCAAAAGAATGAAATTGGACCCCTATCTTACATCACTCACAAAAATTAACTCCAGATGGATTGAAGACTTAAATGTAAGACCCCAAACTGTAAAACTACTAGAAGAAAACATAAGGAAAATCTCTTTGACATTTGTCTTGGCAACAATTTTTTAATCTGATGCCAAAAGCACAAGCAACAAAGCAAAAATAAATAGGTGAGACTACATCAAACTAAAAAGCTTCTACACAGCAAAAGAAACCATCAGCAAAATGAAAAAGCAACCTACAGAATGACAGAAAATATTTTCAAACCAGCTATCTGATAAAAAGTTAATATTCAAAATATATAAGAACTCATACAACTCAATAGCAAAAAAAGTCTGATTAAAAAATAGACAAAGGACTTGAATATAATTTCTTATATATGTATGGAAAATATCTGATTTTTCATAAAATGTTTGATTACACATATGTACATATGTATCACACAATACACATATATACATACTACACATATTTTAATAATGATATATAATTTTTATTTATATAATTTATATATTTATATTATAAATATAATTTATATATAATGATAAAAATAACTAACTTAATAGGGACAGACCACACTTTTTCCTGGCATGGCCAAAAGATTGGTTTACATACTGGGAAACTGAGCAAAAAGTAAACATATCAAGGATATTGAGAGGCAGGTTTCTCACTGTTGGAGGAGGGAATTACAGATATAAAAAGGGGAAAGATTAGAAGAAACTCAGTGAAGTGGCTTGAAAATAGAGGTGATAGTATGAAATGATTTTTAATTTAGGTAGATAGAAAGACATATATACTTATGTATGTGTATATATACATTGATATATTTCCTAGCTCTGTCCACCAAGAAATCCTGAAAGCAATAGCACCCAGTACAGTGAACACACTTAGAACTCAGATTTGTTTCTAAATACCATTCTCCACCAAGAGGAACTATGGCTCCATGTGTAGTGGGTGAAACTGGACTTGGTTGAGCAAAAAAATAAGAAGGTACTTAAAGAATTATGGAGTTATGTCAAAAGAATATAGGAGCCAGTTTGAAGGGGTTCCCACAGGCCAAATCTAGGACCATTTAAGCATCAGAGTAAATAACGACAGCAGCAGGTTGCAACCTTCGCGTAAAATAGGAATCAACAAGTCCATGCTGACAGAAAAAGAGAAAAAAAAAGAGAGAGAAAGGAAGTTCTGCTGGTAGAATGCAAAAAATAGACGAAGAAAGAAAGGTAGAATTAGAAAACCACCATTTTGCAACCATTATCATAATAATTGATTCAGGTCAGAATCATCAATGGATACTAAAATTAGTGGGTAAAAGTTTGATGAGGGACAGGATATTTATAGTCTCAAAGCATGTGCCTAAAAAATTCATTAATTCTCATTAATATATTATTATTTATTAATAAACACAACATACTTATTAATTAACAATCACAGCTATAATACTTGGGAGATACCATCTTAATCAACCGGCAAAAGTTTACATAAATAAAGAACAGTAATGGGAAAAATCACCCTTGTGTTGTGTCCTGATACAATATATAATCTTTAAAGTAAAGATTGTTCCAGATTGGAGGATGCTAAAGGGACAGCTAAATGCAGGAGATGATCTTGAATGGAATCCAAGATCTATAAATGACATTAATGGCATAATCAGCGAAACTTCAATGCATTCTGTTGAATTAAATTGGATCAATGTTATTTTCCTGATGTTGAGATTGTACTTTATTTAGGAGAGTTTCCTCATTTTTAGAAAGTACACACTGAAGTATGAGGGGGCAAACGGGCATCACATCTGCAACTTAATCTCAGATGGTTCAGAAATGTTAACAACTCGAAGGGTATACGGGAGCTCTTTGAACTATTCTTGCAACTTTTTTGTAATTTAAAATGATTTCAAAATAGAAGATTTTTAAAAAAGATACATTACCCAAAAAACCATCTTCTCTTTTCAAAAAATGTTCACCATGGGTTTTCTTTAAGAATCAACTCCCTGTGAGCTGTATTGAAAATATGATTTGGTCTACTACTTCAGGAGTATATACAATGTGATTCAGCCCAACATTTCATTCATTCACTCAGCAGTTATTTCTTAAGGGCGTGCTGCATATAAGGGTCTTTCCCAAAACTCATCTAAAGTATAAAATAAAATAAGTTTATAGTTAAAATCTTGAATCCTTTTATTACTTCCTTATCAACTCCTGACTCATAATCAGGAGTTGCAGAAAAGTATGTAATAGAATTGATTGTGGTATAGCTCTCAAACTGCGTGACAAGTTGAACAGAAGAATGAAAATGAGTTGACAATTTCGTTTCAATAATTGTATTGGCAGGAGAAGGTAGGAAAATATGGTTAGTATCAATGCATTTGGTGCATGAGTTTATGGCAGTGGATTTGGGGAGGATAAGGAGTCTGGTATCGTGTGGCCTATTTTCCAGGACTGTGAAATTGTGACACTTGACAGCCGATGCTGCTTTTCCTCAAGCCCCCACCTTTCCTTTTTCTCGCTCTTTAATGTTGTCTTTTTTTCTGAGAATTAAGAGCTGTTTTCTTTGCACTTTGGCAATAAAAGGAAAAAAAGATTCTGAGTTAGGTTTTTCCCCCTGTTAAAGCCTGAAAGAAAATTAATTTCCTGTTTAGATATTTTAGAAAGAGGTCTTTCTCAAAAGGGTCTTTCTTGAAGGCCACAGCATCTGTATCACCTGCGGTACTTATTAAAACTTAGCAGTAAAGATTCTCAAGTACCTCCTCAGATCTGCTGAGTTGAAATTTCTAGTGATGGGACCTGGGAATCTGCCTTTGAACAAATATTTGCGTTGGTTTGAAAACTGGCACCATAGGCGGAAGACAGGAAGAGACTGAAGAAAGAGACAGACCCCTCCAGACTGGCAGGTGGCAGTTTTAACAAGCAAGGGAACTTACATAAGAGGCTTGCCTTGGGCAGCTGTAAGGCAAGTAGATTTCCACGCCCTGGCCAGAATCTTGAAAGATTACACAGAGGCCTTACCTGGGTTTAGTCATGTATACCCTCCAGATGGTCTCAACAGCACCTTGCCTCAGTCAAGGCGACGGTCTTGGAACACTGTGAGAATGTGGTCAGAATGTACATTCCAATGACGGGGAGGCAGTGAGGGGCCTCTGATTGCCCAGGTTCAGCTCAGAAGTCAACCGGAGGTCACATCTTCTCCATGACATCCTCCAACAACTTGTGACCAACCCGTAGCCTGCCCAGCATTTCTGTTACTACTAATTGCATAACCTCCTTCTCAGGAGGGGTCTATGACAGGCAAGCTAAGTACAATATAAAGGGGATTTTTTTCTCTTTCCAGCACAGTTAATACGGTTTAGTACTTAATTTGCAGCTTTGAAAATCACGTGTCTGGGAATGGATGTGTTTATATCTTGGGGCTGTAATGGTAATGTTTTGAAACTCAGGAGTAACGTTACTCAGATTGGAATGCATATTTACAAAATCCCAGTGCTTAAAAATCAAGATGCAAGAATATGTATGTGTACAACCAGTGCACATGGGAGAAAATTTACATCAACAATAACAAGTTTTTAAAAACCTACACCAAGGTCCTCCCCGGTGGCGCAGTGGTTGAGAGTCTGCCTGCCGATGCAGGGGACACGGGTTCGTAAAAAAAAAAAAAAAAAAAAAAAAAAAAAAAAAACCTACACCAGCCCCAAACGAACCGTGGGATTCTCTTCACACCAATTTTTCAGACCAAGCTTCTTCATCAGATCACGTCCTAGGCATTATTTCAGGCACTGCCATCCAGGATCTTGTGGTTAGAATCATCACAGAATAGGCAGCTGTTTGTGTGATGTGCCTTGAAATATTGGACACGTCACCTCAGCCAAAGATAACTGTTCCTCACCTCTACCCTGTCCCCCTGAATTCCTAGGTTCTGGGATTCCCTCGGTTTTTGATAACCAGTTACAGGCATGTTTGATTAGGACCATGGTAAATAGTCAGGGATGTACCTCTACTAGAAAATTCCTTTATTGAGGCAAAATCTGTCAGTTACAAACAGATTGAACACATAACACCCTCTGTAAAACCCTCTGTGAAACTGAACACATAACACTCTCTGTAAAACGTGGCAAAGCTTTCGTCCTAATAGAACTGTATTTTAATTAATTTATGAGCTTTTGCAAATAGTTAAGAACCAGAGCTCAGCTCATAGGGTATTCTCAGCCCTCTGCACAGTCTTGTGTTTGCCAACTCCTAACTGATGTTCCAAAGAACACAGAAATGAAATTTGCACCATTTGCCCAAACCAAAGCCTAGGTCGATGACTCCTTCTCAAGACAACAGAACTGTACCCTATGCTCGAAAAGAACTTTCCCGCAATGTCATGTCCTTTTGTCCCTTTTCATGCCATCACCCAAGACCCAATAATTGTTTTCTCTTTAATCTGTAGAACATTTTCATCAGCCCCAAAGTTCCCTCATACCCCTTTGCATCCAATCACCTCCCTCCACCCTCACTGCACAGCCACTTACCTGTCTTCTGTCCCTATGATTGTGCCTTTTCTAGAATGTCATATAATTGAAAACATACAGTACACAGTTGTTTGTCAGGCTTCTTTTGGTTGGCATAATGCCTTTGAGATTCATCTGTGATGTTGCATGTACCAGCAGTCCATTCATTTTGAGTGCCCATAGTGTTTCATTGTATAGATATACCAGTTTGTTTATCCACACCAGCCATCTTTTGATAAGTATCGCACTTCTGATATGTTATTCTCCTAGGAGGCCATTACCCATTCAAACGTTACTGGTACACAGAATATAAAAATAGACTCTGTAACAGACATTGTTTGTTGGCTACCAAACCCATTCCCTGCCCGGTCCCCATCCCTGATGCCCCTCAGTTTCCTCCTTCATCTTTGTTGGCTTCTCCCCCTTCTAGTAGCATGAGTCAGGGAGGAGGACCCAGTCCCACTTTCACCAGAGTGAATCTTCATTGGATTAAGCTAATCATAGTGATTCCATTTCTATGGCCATGTTATATAACCAATGGAACTTGATGGAAAATCTGCTGGGAGCTTCTGGTAAAAAGCTTCTTGGTTCTTAATCCCTGCTCTCCTGATCCCCTTAGCCTCCACAATCTCCTACTTAATGTGAATAAGTTCCTGCTCTCATAGGAGCCCGCGGAAGGTAAGCTATAGCAAAATTTTCAATGGGTGCTGGGGTTCCCTTTTGCTGGTTTCCTATCACATTGGTTTTCGTGGCAAACAAATAAAAAGAGCATGGTAGTGCATTCTCCAAAATGCCTGACCAGTGCTGCTTAGAACTGTCAAGGTCAACAAAGAGAAAATGAGATAGATTGGAGGAGACTAAAGAGAAAATGGCATAGATCGGAGGAAACTAAAGACACTGGGTGACGAAGTGCAATGTGGTATCCTGCACTGGATCGGCAATACAGCAGAGACATTAGTGGAAAAACTGGTGACACCTAAATGAAGTCTATAGTTCAGTTAACCGTATTGCAGCTGTGCTAATTCCTCAGCTTTGATAAATGTACCATGGTTATGTAAGATGTTAACATTAGGGAAAGCTGGGTGAAGGATATGTAAACACTCTGTACTATCATTGTAACTTCTCTGTAAGTCTAAAAATTATTCCAAAGAAAATTGTTAAGTTTTAAGGCCATAGAATATTTTGAAAGGTATAAGGCTTTTGTGATTTAGTGCTTAAAGTGTATCACCTCAACTGCTTAGGATGGTTTTGAGAGTTTCTTACTTCATTTAACAAATATTTACTGAGTTCTCACTAAATGTCAGGCACAGTTTAGGTGCTAGGAATATACCATGTACAAAACAGATGAAAAGCCTGTCCTCGTAGAGCTTACGTTGTAGTACGGAAGGTTAAAAGAGAAAGAAAGAATAGAATAAATGTATTGTCGGATAATGATAATGTCATAAGGAAAATAAAGCTGGATAACGTTATTTTAGAGCAGGAGGTTACAGAAGGCTTTTATGATAAGCGATATTTGAGCATAGACTGAAGGTGGGGGAGGCAAGCCATGCAGATATCTAGGTTAAATCCTTCTGAGACAGAAGCAACAGCTTCTGCAAAGGCTCTGAGGTGAGAATGAGCTTGGCATGTTAAAGAACAGCAGAATATACAAGGAAGAAAGAGTAGAAGGACACACTACTATATATAAAATAGATAACTAATAAGTAGCACAGGGAACTCTACTCAATACTCTGTAACGGCCTATATGGGAAAAGAATTTAAAAAAGAGTGGATGTATGGATATGTAAAACAGATTCACTTTACTGTAGAACTGAAACTAACACAACATTGTAAATCAACTATACTGCAATACATTTTTTTTAAAAAAAGAGGAGGAGATATGTTTAGAGAAATGCCTGGGGTTCAGATCACAGCAGACCTTGAGGCCCTGATACTTTGGATGTTATTTTAAGTGCAATGGAAAGCTGTTGGGGGGCTTTGAGTAGGAGAATAACACAATCATGTTTATTATTTAAATTCTAGCTGCTGTGTTTAGAATAGACTATGAAGGAGGAAGCACAGGGACTGTGGCTGCTGTAGTAAACCAGCATGGCAAGGGAGGATGGTGTTTTTTCTTGGATTAGAGCGATAGAGGTGAGAGTAATAAGCAGTGGTTGACTTCAGGATATGATTTAGCTGATAAGACTTGCTGACAGGTTGGATAAAGATTGTGAGAAAAAGAGAGGAGTCAAGAATGATTCTAACCTTGAAAACGAGGAAAAAGGATAGTACCATTTACCAAGGTGAAAAACAATGAGATGCAACAGGTGTGCTGGAGACCAGCACTCAGTCCGGGGCCGTGTTGTTTTGACATGTCTGTTGGGAAGCTGTATGTTCATCTCAGTCCTTTGAGGGAGAAATGAGGGCTGCAGATATAAAACAGGTGGGATTGAAAGTCATGGAACTTAGATGATTTCCTATAGCAATGACAGTGTCTGCAGAAAATAAAACAGGGTCAAAAAGCTTGAAAGAATCCTCAAAGCAAATAATTTGTGTTAATTACACATACTCTCACACACACATATATCCTGATACATGCCCATGGGCCTTCCTCTCCCACTGAAAATCACTGTTCTAGTCGTCTCTCTTATGAGGCATCCAACTGGGACATCAGACTCTAATGCATTTTAACCTGCATTTCAGCAAGATATAAGTACGTCTCTTAGGATTAATATATACATGAGCAGGCAATTAGCATTTAAGATACCCTAATCAGAAATGCTGTTCTAAGGGTGATTGCCCCATGTTGAGCTTTTCACAATTTGCAAGAAAGAATTATAAAAAAAGGTTTTGAGTTCATTTTAATGGACTCAAAACACTTTCTTATTCCTATTTTTCTCCATTCTGGCCTCTTTTTCAGATAGTCTTTATTTCCTACCTCTTTCTCTTCGGTAGACTTCAGCTCCATCATGTACACTCAACCCTCAGCTCTCCTCAGCAGCCCTCACCCTCAGTGGTTCAGTTTTGGGGTTTTCCTTCCACCTTGACCCTCCCCACACTGTTGACATTACAGCTCTCCTCGTTTATAAGGAACATGATTATTCCACAGCAAACTGTGAACCCGGCAGCAACCAAAAGTAAATCCTCGATATTGGGGTCTGGATGATACGGCTGCTGAGCTGTCTTGAGTATGGGTACCTTAGGCTCATCTTCTTCTCAGCCCTATGGGCAACAGATCTCGAAGACCTGGGTCTGCATTAACAGGTGTTATGGATTTGCCTGAACCTATGACAATTCGTATACCCTGTCCATGCCAGGGAAGGCTGTCTGTGTAGTATTTCTAAGCCTACCTACATATCTTGAACCCCTCTCATTTCACAATGAAAAAATACTTCTAATGTGCATTGTGCTAATTAACAAATCCTCTGTGATAGGAGATAAAGATAATTGAAGCTGCGTTTAGTAAGCACCCAACCCCCTCCCCCAACACACACGGGCTTTAGATGAGAGTCACTATGAACTCCCTAACTCCTCCTGGAATAGGCATTCCTCTAGGATATTTCGGATATTAACTAATGGCCTGCTTATCTGTCCACCTATACATCTAACCAACATATACATCTTGTTGACGTGCCAGTTAAAATGCAGGTTCCTCATCCCCAAAGTTCTGCTGAATCAGAAACTCCAGCAATGGGAGCTGAAAATCAGCAATGTACCAAGCTCTGTGGTTAATTCAGGTATTTCTGACACCCTAGAGTTTGAGGATTCCTGCTGTAGAGAGAAAGAGAAGAGGCTCCCTGCCCTGGCCCCAACATGCATTTACTCTGGAAAACTCTGAGCAAGCCAAGGGAGGAACCAACCTCATTCTTCTTCCCTTCAGAGGCTGAGACTGTGCAAGAAGCCGTGGAGAAGTTGGGAGCAACTCTGGAGGATTTACGAGCTGCAGATGACAGAACCCACTCTTTATCCGGAATTTCCCAAGATTCTCCAGGCACATGACTATAAAGGAAATGGGCCCTTGTCTCTTTTCTATGTACCCCAGCACGAGGGTGGATCATATATAATTTGATAAGGAATAGCTTTCTGAGAAAAAGAAAACGTATTCTTTAACCAAGAAGAGGAGAAGAATTAAACACTTTAAATGCAACTACCTAGAAACCACAGCTGTTCTGTACCTCAGGTGGGTTTCAAACAAATCTTTATTGTAGTAATTAGTAACTCCCTGGCTGTTTGCCATGTATCATATTTGATTTTCATTTAAATGTATGTCTTATAGTAAAATTATACTATTCCTAAAAATTAGAACAACTGACTAAGATGAAGATTAAAAACTAATCCCCAAGGAGTATCCAACAACAGATGAATGGATAAAGAAGATGTGGTATATATATATGCATATGTATATATACAATAAAATACTGCTCAGCCATAAAAAAGAATGAAATTTTGCCATTTGCAACAACATGGATAGGCTTGGAAGGTATGAGTCAGACAGAGAAAGACAAATACTGCATGATATCACTTATATGTGGAATCTAAAAAATAAAACAAACTAGTGAATATAACAAAGAAGAAACAGACTCACAGATATAGAGAACAAACTAGTGATTACCAATGGGGAGAGGGTAGAGGGAAGGGCAAGATAGGGGTAAGAGATTGAGAGGTACAAACTACTATGTATAAAATAAATAAGCTACATGGATATATTGTACAGCATACGGAGTATAGCCAAAATTTTATAATAACTATAAATGGAGTATAACCTTTAAAAATGGTGAATCACTATGTTGTACACCTGAAACTTACGTCAACTATACCTCAATAAAAATTTTTTTCGAGTACGATTGTATACCAGTAGTAATGATACTGTAGGTTTAACATGACCAAATGGAATTCATTCCCACAGGAATTCGACACTAACTTCACAAATCAGCTTACTGCAGAGGCAGTTTCTTTAGGCACTGATTGGTACCAAAAATAATACAGTTGTTGTCAAGAAAGTAAATTTGGTGTGACTCGGAATCGATAAATATTTTACAGACTTAATCCCCAAGGAAATTATTAGAGTGCTTGGTTTTGAGGACGATAGATAGGTTGTTTAACAGAATTGCAGACCAGGAATGAAAACGACTTCACGTAATGGAAAAAGATCGAGGTTTAGGAAACTATGCACACATAAATATTTACACCGAGGGAATATTTTTAAGTTGGAGACTGTTTTTTAACTACTGAAGCAACTCACATGGGAACACAAAATTATTTGGGGGAAAACTAGATCTTTGGTTGTATCTCTTTCCTCTGAATTAATGAAGAATTTCAGCCATAAAATCCCAATCCCAATAAACTATGCATTTTCATTCCCTTGGGAGGTCTCTAAAATTAGGCAACCTTAAGAGAAGGAATCTATTAGCTAATCCTTTCGTGGGATCAAGGGTTTAGCAACTGATTTAATGTAGCAAGTGGAAGCAAGCCTGTGAATGGTAAGTGCAGCCTCCTCCTTTAATTTCACTGTGTGGATAAATATGAGAAGTATTGTCCAAATGAGATAAACTCAGGCTGAAAAATCTAAGAACCACCAATATAAAATGGACACTTAGAGCATTCTTCCAGGTCGGCCTTGTATTAGAGAGGCTTAAATTGACAAGGAAACACCTAACACTAGAAGCCCTAGATGTTAATTTTGCCATGAATTCCTGCTACTTATTTTGCCGATGAACAAAGGGGCCCAGAAAGAACCATGGGACGCCAAAGGATTACAGTTGGAACAGAGCTCGATCCTCCTGGTTCCAGCCCTGCGTTCTTCCTAATGGTGCTTGTTAACGTTTTCCATGTTGTTCGTATTTGCGTTGTTTGTTTAGCTGAAGAGCACTCAGAACTCAAATAATGATAGGGGGAGCAGCTGGCCCACATCGGGGTCTGCTGCCTAGGCCATGACCTCTACTAACCTTGACAGCTCACAGGGTCACGGGTAGAAACCACTCTGGTTCCCATCTCCCCAGACTCCCTGTTGCTTGACCTTCGAGAGATCTAATAATTCCATGCTTCTGCCTTGCTTTGTAAATAGTGGGGGTAAAAATCTTTTCGCTGCCAAACTGCTGTATCTTTACTTTTTAAAGCAGCAGCAGGAAAAGAGGTTGCATGACCTCAACCCTGGAGCCAGTCTGTGATGAGGTCTGTCACAAGGACCATGTGACCCTGACACAGGCCAGGGAGCTCTGGCGGTATCGGAGCCAGTATGCCCGTCACCCTGCCTCTCCACACCTCAAAGCTGGCAGGGCGATCCAATGAGGGACAAGTGTCGAAGGCCATCAGTGACACTAAAGGCGGTCCTCATAGCAGAAGCATTGGTAATTAACTCAAAAGGATTTTAAGATCTTAAGCCAGCCTGACCCAGAGTGGTAACCTGTGGCATCCTATTTCTGCATCTGCTAGAAACCTGACCCTGGACTTTCTGCCACCTGTTTTCAGCCATTCTCCTACGACAACCGGACTAAGATTCCTCAGCTTAACCCTCTGCATGCTCTAAGGTGTGGGTTCTCAAATGGTACTCACCTAAACTTTGGCTTGGATGCTTCTTGAAATGCCTGTTTCCAGGCTGTGCACCCAGGGGTTCTGATTCAGTGACTTTGGTATCTGTCCTGGGAATCTGCATTTTAACAAACAGTGTGACTGTGGATCACTGGTTCTCCACCCTTGGCCCAGCACTGCTGACCAGGACACAGACAAGCCTCCTGATTGGGCCAGTGGGATCCTCCATGGCCACTCTGCCAGGCTCACTCCAGCCTTTGATGCCCTAGTTGCCTGGTCCTTTCAGGCGCCTGCTAGGCTGGTCCCCTCAGAGACCCCATGCCTTGGCTGCATCTGACTGGGTGTGGCCTCAGCCTCTGAAGAATTCCTAAACCATTTTTATCTCCCAGGCCTGTGGCTCTAAGCTTGAAATCAGGCTAATTTTCTTTTCAACCCTCAAAACACAAAGGATCCATTTTCCTCCCTTCTTGGGCAATAAACTTATTTGCCTTGAGGAAACAACTAGACTTATGAAACACATAGGACTATTTACTAAAATTTCTTGAGAGCAGCTTCTCCCTCAGCCTATGGCATCAGCCGTTCCGTCTGTGCGGTCCTTTGAGTGGCTGCTAATGGAAAATTCAATCAACAATAAAGAGATTTCTTGGCCTAGGTCACTGGAAGGTCCAGAGCCAGGTCAGGCCTCAAGCCTGTCTTGATTCAGTTTCTTTTTTTTTTTGATTTATTATTTATCTTTGGCTGCATTGGGTCTTTGTTGCTGGGTACAGGCTTTCTCTAGCTGTGGTGAGTGGGGGCTACTCTTCGTTGCGGAGCACAGGCTCTAGGCACATGGGCTTCAGTAGTTGCAGCATGCAGGCTCAGTAGTTGTGGCTCGCGGGCTCTAGAGCGCAGGCTCAGTAGTTGTGGTGCACGGGCTTAGTTGTTCCACAGCATGTGGGATCTTCCCGGACCAGGGATCGAACCTGTGTTCCCTGAATTGGCAGGCGGATTCTTAACCACTGTGCCACCAGGGAAGCCCTCAGTTTCTTTCCAACTGCTTTTTTTGTTCTGTTTTCAATCTCTCTTTTGCCTTCCAGAGTGTAAGCAGCACCCAACTCCATAGCCACGTACCACAGAGGGAGAGAGACCGTATCTGCCACAACAGTCCAGGCTGTAATCCTGCGATTCCTCTCGACTAGGCATGTCTGTCCCGTGCTTGCCCTGAGCCAGTGACCACAGACTGCTGGTTGACTTACTCCCACGTGCCCAGTAACATAGGCTGGACGGCCGGGGTGGACACTGGGCCCTTGAGGGTGGGGGAAGGGAGGGACAGGATGCGAGGTAGTCATGACAACAGCCGAATCAGCTACTGCTGGCCCAGAGTTCACCCAGGGGATTCTCGGGCTAAAAGCAGCAGGAACCAGGCACAAAGTAAGCCTTTAGTGGTTAATCTGCTACATGTGAATACAGGAGAGGGAGCCGTGAGGGGTAGTGGAGAGGGTAGGGTTCCCATCAAATGAGGAAAGGGTTGACCTGACACACAAGTTTCTCTCCTTTACTAACCCTTTCCTCCAGGTTGAATCTTGAAGTTTTCCCCAGATAAAAGTCGCTTCACATTTCATGGCTCTTATTCCTTAAGTAACTTTGTATCACTTAAAAAAATCTGACATATCTCCTCCTAAAGGCATGGTGCCTATTTTCTTTGTAAGCTTAAAAATATGCTCAAGCAGGGGAACAAAGTGAGGTAAAACGTTTTTAACCATGAAAACAGTAGTTTGTACATCTAGATTTTTTTCCTTTGAAGAAATTGGTATCCCATTGTTTTTTTGTTTGTTTGTTTTTAAACTACACCTGTTTTATAATTTGCAGGGGTGGATTAAGGACCCAGAAACAAAAAAGATCCAATTCTTTTAAGAGAAACCAACTGATAACATTAAAGAATCACTTGTCAGCTAGGAGGGATCTGAGTGAGTTAAGGCTCAAAACCAAGTTAGGAGGGGGAAAAGAAGATCAGTTAGGGCTCTCAGAGATTCTAGGTAGAAAACAAGCTCACCAGGGTCCATGAAAGATCTCCAAGAAGAGGGAAAATAAGAAAAGTGACACTTGGTGCTTGGTATGGGTTCCCCAAATCTATTCCACCCAAATGTAGCCCATGAAGATTTTATGTTCCCATTGGCAGAGAATGACTTAGGAAAGGATGGAAAATGAATTATCACTAGCAAAGAAGCTTTCCTTACTTCTCTGAAGAGACACAGGGATGGACAAGTCCTCTTCTTCCACTGGG
The DNA here is from genome assembly GCF_003031525.2 of Neophocaena asiaeorientalis asiaeorientalis. NCBI lineage: Eukaryota > Metazoa > Chordata > Mammalia > Artiodactyla > Phocoenidae > Neophocaena > Neophocaena asiaeorientalis. The sequence continues at coordinate 3,540,249 of NW_020172672.1, read as the reverse complement.
GATGTGGTCTTGTTGGGACATGGTGCCTAGAACTTGGCAGTCAGCTGGCCTGAGGACCAAAGTCACCAGGGAGAGCAGAATAGGAGAGTCTCAGAGAAGCAGAGCCAGGGCATGCCTGCCACCTAAAGCCTGTCCTGACTCTGCTTCCTGCCACGTGAGGTGATAAACTTCCCTATATTAAGCCAGTTGGAGTAAGGACTTTGAATTACTTGCAGCAGAAAGTTTTCTTATGCAAAGTTTTTTGGTAACTATGGGTTCTAACACAAATTCTAGCAGGTAAACTTGATAATCCTGATAATTTTAACTATTGGTATAGGATGCTTTGGGCTGCAAAGTAGGGAATACATGACAAACAGGCTATAAACAATAAGGATATTTCTCTATCTCGCTCAACGAGAAATAGGGAGGTAGAAACTTCCAGGCTATCCTTTTGTTCTTGCATGTCTCTGCTCTTTTCAGCAAAGAAAATTGTTCCTAGAAGCCCCTTAGCATGTTTTCCCTTGGCCATAACTGGGTAGGTTACATGGGCATCCTCCCTTCAAGCAAGTACCTAGCCTTTCCAGCATCTCATGGAGCTGGCTCTGCCAGGCAGGAGGATGTGGGAGGGGAATGACTGGTGGGTAGGAGACCCTATCCCCTTAGCCAAATCCCCCCAGTCCAACAACAGTGAGAGGCCCACGTAATGCAAAAAAAAAAAAAAAAAAAACAAACAGATAATCAACAAGGACCTACTGGATAGCACAGAGAACTCTACTCAATATTCCACAATAACCTATATGGGGAAAGAATCTGAAAAAGAATGGATATATATATATATATGTATAACTAAATCTCTTTGCTGTACACCTGAAACTAACACAACATTGTAAATCAACTATACTCCAATATGAAATAAAATTTTTTTTAAAAGTGTCACTGCCTTAAATAGAAAACTATCATGGGTTGCCAATGATAATCAAAATAAACATAGAACTATTAAAATAGAAGAATATTCTTAGGTTTAACTACAAGAATCATCTCACAGGCCACCAGTGGTCCATGTATCTCACTCTAGAAACATTGCTGTAGGAGGGGGGCTTTTCTCTCCTCCCAGGAGTTGAGTTAGCATTTAAAATGCTCTGATCAAAAATGTTTATTCTAAGGGCAATTGCGCTAAGTTGATAGTTTCACAATTTGCAAGAATTAAAAGAAAGATTTTCAATGCACTCAGAATGCTTCTTATTCCTATTTTTCTCCATTCTGGCCTCTTTTTCAGATAAAGTCTTTATTTCCTACCTCTTTCTCTTCGGTGGACTTCAGCTCCATCACGTACACTCAACCCTCAGCTCTCCTCAGCAGCCCTCACCCTCAGTGGTTCAGTTTTGGGGTTTTCCTTCCACCTTGACCCTCCCCACACTGTTGACATTACAGCTCTCCTCGTTTATAAGGAACATGATTATTCCACAGCAAACTGTGAACCCGGCAGCAACCAAAAGTAAATCCTCGATATTGGGGTCTGGATGATACGGCTGCTGAGCTGTCTTGAGTATGGGTACCTTAGGCTCATCTTCTTCTCAGCCCTATGGGCAACAGATCTCGAAGACCTGGGTCTGCATTAACAGGTGTTATGGATTTGCCTGAACCTATGACAATTCGTATACCCTGTTCATGCAAGGAGGTAGAGCTCCCTATGTAATCTTTCTTAGCCTACCTACGAACCCCACTCATTTCACCAATGAAAAACAGGATTTTTATGTGATCCAATGGGACTCTTAATTCTGAATGAAAATGGATGTTTAGGCCACCCTGGCAAATGAGAACGGAGGAGCGATTTAATAAGGTTTAGAAAAATAAAGGTGTGTGATGTTTCTTGGATTGGACAGTTGCAGGGCAAAGTAATACATTTTAGTCTCATAGGAATTAATCCATCTTGGTCAGGAGGACAGGCAGTGATACTGGCAATTGCACAGAGAAATCTGCTGGATGCTGGATCACAATGGAACGCAGCTGTGCACGCTGCCCGCTTATAAGCTAATTGTAATGGTGACTCTGCTTTTTACACTTTACAGTTCCCTGGAGACATAAATATTTACATTTGTGAAGACATTTACAATGTATTTTCACCTATATCTTTTCTTTGAGACCTCAGATCAAGCCAGGACGGGCAGTACATCTTATGGACAAAGAGACCTTGGGAGATCAAACGAGGTCATACCAACAGAGCTGGGGAAAAAACTCAGGCATAATTGCCTCAAGCCCTGTCACTTGGTCATGCAGGCCCCAGGGAATACAGTTCCAAAAGAAATTCATGTTTCCCCAAATTGCATCTTTCCTCTTGGGTTTGAGTGGCGCCACGACCCAGTCATCCAAGCTGGAAATTTTGACATCTTCCTCTACATCACCCACTCTCTCATCATCGCATCCTTCTTAATACGTCTCAGATCTGTCCCTTCCCTCTTTACCCACTGCTGCTGCCCTCATCCTCTCTCACCTGGACCCTTGTAATTGAGTTTTAACTGGGCTCTTTGCCTGTACTTTGGAAACGCCTTCCAACCCAATTATCCACTACCCAGCTGCCTGAGTGAATTCTCAGTATGTAACTCTGAACGATCACCCCCTTGTTTAAAAGACTTCAATAGCTCCTTCTTGAATAGAGACTATAGTCTAATATTTCTCTCTCTCACACACAGACAGAGGTAACTGTATGTTCCATCCCTACTAAATTGCATTCACTTTTCAGCTTTATTGAATATGCCAGATAATCTTCTAACTGTGTTTATTCTCCCTGGCAGGGCATTTTGTCCTGCACTGCCCATTCAGCTAGCCAGCACTGGCTTATAGTCAAGACCCAACTTATAAATCATTTTACTTCCCCTAGGAAGTTTTGCCTCCATAGAGCTGACACTCGCTCTCCTGTGGCCACATTGTACACTAGAGACACTTCTGCTTTGAGGCCTGAACATGCCTTATCACGTTCACCTATTTACTTTCTGTCTCCTCCTAAACTTGAGCTCCTAGAGGGTAGAGAAGTGTCTTGATTATGTTCACATATCCAATGACTAGCATGGAATAAAGCATCATGCATTGTAAATAAGTGAACTAATTAATTTCTATAGCAAATAATGATTACTCATAATAATAGTCAAACCAGATTTTCTCTTCTCTATTAGATGAAGCTGAAGACCACCCCCCCCGGGGGGGGGCACTCAGAAATTTGTCTAGTAGACTTGACCAGTAAATGGATAACCCTCTTTTTAAATGGGAAAAAAATAACCCACGAATGACCAGTCCTTCAACTCTTTAGCACTGCAAGAGAGCTTAGAAATCAGCTTGTCCAGAGTCTCCCAGAGTGGGGTCTACATATCATCATAGTGGAATGTAATTTGAGATAGATAGATAGACAGATAGATAAATATTTTTAATTCTGTGCTTATTTATGTGTGTTAAGGGAAAAAGTCATTATCACATCAGTCCCACAATTTCATATACGTTATAGCCAAGATTTTTTTTTTTTTAAAAAAGGGACTGATATAAACGAATGTGTCAGTTTAAAGGAAAAAAATGTTAAGAAAGTCATAATGTAAGTGAAAAGTCATCATGGCAAATATGATAAGAGTGATGCCTGAAGGTGGAGAAATGCCAAGCTGGTACAACACCTCTTCATGTCTTGGGCAACGGAATCAAGACCCAGAGAGGCTAAATAACACGTCCCAGGTTAAGCCCACGGAGGGCCTGGAATGCCACAGCAATAGTTCAGGCACTGACTGTTCTACATAACTTCAACATATCTAATTTTAAAACGCTTTTACTGTTGTTAAATAAAAATATTAAAAATAACTTTAAATCCAGGAACTGCTTGAGGGCAGAGAGGAAAGGTAGAAAAGGATGAGGGATAAACCCTACCTACATCGCCATGGCCTGACCCCAAAGCCACCATTGCCTCCTGTTCCTGCTTCAAAGACAAGGGAAAACGCCAACACTGGAAACTCTCGCTAGAAGACATCCCGAGATGATCAGCCATTCTGTGCTGTCCCCACCCTTCCGCTTCATCACACTTGAAGTTTTGCCGGCTGGGATTTTTGCTGCCTTGGCAAACACGGTGATGGTGTCAAACCTAATGTTTCCTGAATTTTTACAGAAATGCTGAGAAGACTTCCATGGGGCCCTACTGTCAATTATCTGGGGAAAAGAGAAGTTTGCAGACATTAGCAACAAGAACTGTGAGGTGAGCCTCTGGATTTTAATGAGGATTCAAATTAGAAAGTCGGCTATTTCCTAGAGCTTACTAAAAATAACCTGGGAGCCTGCTTCCTTCCCTAGCACTTCATTTTCAGTGCCTGCTCATGCCAAAGATGCACGAGGGCTGGAAAATCCTCTTTGAGATCAGCACCGGAGCTGTTTGTTCCGATAAATGTAATTTAGCTGTGACCTGCTCTCTCATGCACCAATGGGCATGCTACCTGCAGGCTCCTGTCAGATTTACACTTGAGGAAGCTTGAAGGTGAAAAGGGGAACACACACACCAAGCTCTGTTGATTTTGCCTCTAAAATCTCTCTTCCCGTCACTGCCACTAACTTAGCCCAAGCTACCATCATTTCTTGCCTGGGCTACTATAAGACCCCCCCCCCGCCACCCGGCCTCTTCTTTCTACCTTAAATCTACCACCCCCCGCAACCTATCACATTGTAGCCGGAACAATCTTTTCCAACACGAATCTGAACACAGCCCCTGCCACGACCGTGCCCACCACCACCAATTAAAACGGTTCAATGGCTTTTCATTGCTTGTATGATAAAGACGAGAATCCTCAACATGGTCTACAAGCAAGGTGCTCCCTGATCGGTGCCATAGAACCTCTCCAGCCTCAGCCCCTCCCCAGTTTGCTCTCCCAACTCCAATCCACTGTCCTTACTCTAGGGCCTTCTGCTCAGCAGGCCCCCACGGGCTCCCAGCTCCAGCCCCGTCCTTCCTCCTTTAGCTGTTCTTAGTCATCATTCAGCTCTCAACCCAGTCATCACTTTCTTAGGAAAGCTTTTCCTGACCCCTCAGAATAGGTCAAATCCTCTCTCAAGTTGCCTCTCCTAGCCCAACAAAGCTCTCCTTAGCAGCTCTTACCACTGCTTCTCGTGCACATTTATTTAGTGATCAACTGATTACTAGCATTACCCCTCCCAACACACACTCTAGCTCCGTGGAGGCAGGAGCCACGTCTCTTTATTCATCCTTGTATCCTCCACATCCAATACTGTGCCTGGCACACTCAATACTTGTTGAAGGATGTAAACATTCAACCCCTGGAGGGTCCAAGCCTCCCTCTCTTGCAGAGGTCCTTCCCGAGAGAAAGGAAAGGGCCACCCCATCTAACTCCAGTGTTTCCTCTACCTCAGTCCACCTCACAAACTCCCTGGTTTCCTATCCCTTACTGTCCTCACCTTAGTCCTTTTGACGGGAAATATTCTGTATAAGATAGATTTGTGGGGAGGTCCCTGAATTTCCCCAAATGTGCTGACTTCTGCCTGGATCTCCCGGAATAAGGGTCCCTAAATAAGCCACATTGCCTTTCTCAATTCTCAGTTTCTCGATTCAAATGGAAGAGCTCATATATCATTTTCCTCCTTAGGTTAAAAATACATTTTTTAACATCTCATTGCAAAGTCTTAGGCACTCACTTGTACTGTGGAGGAGATTTAGGGAAGGAAGGGCAGAGAGGGAGAATTAATGGTGTAAGCAGAGGTGACTCAGAGTTTTCTACATGAAGTTTTAAGGAATCTGTCTCCATTGAGGGCAGGGCGGGGGTGGGGGGGAAGGTGAGGGGTGGGAAGACAGGGACGGTGAGATAAGCAGCAGGACCTGGAAAGCAAAGAAAAGTTAAGAAAAACTGATGTAAAAGGTGAGATTTCCTTCCTCGCCCACTCTGCCCACACCCACATCTCCCTGACCTGAAGTGGACCAGGTCTGTGGTTTGGAGTGGGATGGACCTGGGGGCCAGGGCGAGGTCAATGCCTTCAACAGGGCATCTCCGGGTACCCTGCTCAATGTCTTTCCTGGAGAAGCAACATTCAGCATCTGGAGCTCTGCAAATCCAGTCCAGCCTGTGATTATTGGCACATTCTTGAATTTTATTGGGTGTTTTTAAACAGCGATTACTGCGAGGATATGCACAAGTCCAGGAGAAGTCTGTAAACACTGGGAAATTTATCTGCTTGCTCTGTGACAGCTGGGCCAGCTTCCACATGACAAATGTTTGGGGCAGGGTCAGATCAGGGCTACAGATGGTCGCCGGCAGGGAGCTACTATTCTGGGGGCACAGGTCATGGGAAAGGCTTACAGTTCAAAGTTGGCTTCTGTGACTGTCCCATAACTTTTCCTGCAGCCTCATGTATCACAATCAACAGTCCCATCAAGTTTGAGGTAATCACTGGATATTTTTGTTTAAAGACCCTGTTATGGTGCTGCCGTACAAGCCCCTAATATAAGTGGGCTCATTTTACAGAAGAAGGGGCAGGCAGCCTCAGACCTCCCTTGCCTCTTCATAGAAGGGGGAAGAAAAAGGAAAACATTTAAATATCTTGTTATGTTCTATTTATGTACATGTTTTCCAATTTCTGATGCAGGCTGAGTTTTAGGAATTCTGTGCCCCTTGCAAAAAGTACAGCTGCAAAAAGTACAGAAAACTAGACATCAGTGCCTTTGTTAGGAAACATAAATTCAGATTTCCAAAGGGCAAAAAGCTGAGTTTTGAGATAATTCATGTGGGAAAACTTTCCGAGCTACGTGAATGAGAGAGAAAGATGAGGGTCACACTGGCCAATGGGAAGTCCAGGTAGCTCTTCTGTTTCTCATTCCCATGGATGGGAAAAGAAACTGATCAAAGGCAGAGAGTGACCTAAGGGTTTTGGGGGAAGAGCAGAAAGCAATTACAGATGATGGTCTAGGGCTAGGACTCTGGTTTACAAATGCTAGTGCATGACAGAACCACTTGGGAGCATTTTAAAAATGCAGATTGTCCAACCTTCACAGTATCTGCAGTTTCAATGGACATCTCATGATTTCAAAACAGTCTGAGGAAAAACTGTGCTAGGATACCAAAAATCACAATGGAGGGTGCAGGGAAGGACAATGATATCCAGAAGCCACTATCATTGTTAAAAGCTCAGAGATAAAAGACAAATATTATGGGCTTCCCTGGTGGCGCAGCGGTTGGGAGTCCGCCTGCCGATGCAGGGGACACGGGTTCATGCCCCGGTCCGGGAAGATCCCACGTGCCACAGAGCGGCTGGGTCCGTGAGCCATGGCCGATGAGCCTGCACATCTGGAGCCTGTGCTCCGCAACGGGAAAGACCACAACAATGAGAGGCCCGTGTACCACAAAGAAAAAAAAAGACAAATATTAGGTAAAGTATAAATCCAAGAAAAATTTAGGATGTTAAAGAGGTGAGCTCCATTCAAACTTCAAACAAGACTAAGGTTAGCTTAGCAGTCATTGAAAGTAGCTGCAAATTAGTGAATTTGTTACAAAAGTTTGGTTGTTAAGAGAAAGCCCAACTCAAAACGGCTTAAGCAAAAAATCAAGAATCTATTGGTCCATGTAAATGGAAGGTATAGAGATATATCTGGTCTCCAGGGATTCAGGGCTCAAACATCACCAAAACCCAGTCTCTCTGCCTTTGCCTCTTGAATGTTACATTTCTTCTGTCTTGGTTCTCTTTTCATAGGCCCTCCTCTTGTGGAGAGGATATCTGCCTGAATTTCCAAACTTTCATACTTGATTCCAAGTCTGTAAAAAAGAGAACTCCTCTTTCCAAGTTATTCCAGGAAAAAAAAAAAACAATCCCAGGATTTTTTCTGCTTGGACTAGCTTGGGTCACATGACTACTTCTGAAACAATCTCTCTG
>NW_020172672.1:3458478-3532337 GCF_003031525.2 Neophocaena asiaeorientalis asiaeorientalis | reverse complement strand
GGGGTGAAAAGTCCCAGGGGAAGAGGAGATGTTATCCTGAGAAAAATCTCAGGATGTTCTTCCCAGAAAAAGTGGAAATAGAGTTTGGGTAGAAGCCACAATTGTCTGCTACAGCAGCTGAGAAATACTGTCATCTGTTTAGCTATACAAAAATGTTACTATCAGTTAATATTCACTTATTTTAATATTAAGTACGGAGGTATATATTTGAATATGGGTGTTACATTATTATAAAGGCTTGTTTTGTTATTAATATTCCCCAGTGGATTATAACACCTATGAGGGCAGGGAAACTGTGCTTATCTTGTTTATCCATGTGGACAAGCAGTCTCCAAAGTGAGATGTGTAAAAAAGTTTGGTGCACGAAGATAATAGTAGAATTTCTACTTATTTTTCTTACTAACTTTTTTAGGATAAAAGGAAGCTTTATTAAGTTTTTGTATATTGATATATGGATTGGCAAGGACACCCTCACTATGTTCAGAAGTCAGATCTCCATGGTAATGGTAATAAGGGGCTCCAAGAGAACAGTGTGAACTCCACTTGCTAATTTGTTCCTCTGGCTCCTGGCCTCCCACTCTCCACTCCGTCTCTTCCTCTCACTCAGCACCTTTTAGATTCACTACCTGATGCAAGACCTCTCACTCAGGAGCTGCCCTCATCCAAGTGGGAGCCCCACCTTCTTTCCCACCCCAGGATGTCAGACACTAGCAGTACAACCTGTTAATCCCTATCAATCTTTATCTAGAGCCTCAGTAGTAATGAACCCAACCTTTCAAAATGTGGATTGGAGATCAGGTTGACCTCAATTGTCAACCAGCTAGGATTTATCGAACATCTACTATGTCCAGAACACCATGACAGGAAGAGGGAGATAAGGAGATTCATGAGGGAAGGGCCTTGCCCTTAAGGAGTGTAACCATGTAACTATAGAGATTGCTGACATGTAGAGAGAGGAGGATGGTGATAATACGGTCTTTCTTCAAAAGGCATCATTCCCCTTCTGCTGTTTTAAAGGGAACACTGCTGTTAATATGGCCACGTCTTACTGCAACCCAGCTCTTTTCAACAAAGTGTTGGACTCCACCCTGCCATGCCTAGACAAATGTCATTAAATCTTCCCTAGGTCGAAACAAAGGAAGCTGGAAATGTACCTGATTTATCCAGTGAGAAAGGAAATTAGCCTGTCTACAGAAACTAAGGAGTAAAGATTTAATTCTCAGATTAGGAGTCAGATACATGGCTTCCCCAGGGCTCATTCCAACAAGGTAAACAGACTGGCTGCATTATTTATCAATCTACAATGGCTGCAGGCAATATCACCAATGCCTAATTTTCTGTTTCATTAAGATTTCAATTAATCTCTTCCTCATTTAGTCTGGGAGAGGGATTGATCTGCCTTTAGGTAAATGCCACACAATCTTTTCCTTTCAAAAGGCAAATAAGTTTATATGTTTGGTGTATTTCCTTTGTCATAATATGGTTCAGAAGCAGCATCTATTCTTTCTATTTCTTTAACTATATTGACTTTGCCGGAAGTTGTAGTTTCAAGAATAGTTCTTTCTGCCCCTAGGAAGAGGATTTTTTTCTCTCTGAATCTTGTATTTCCGAACAATTTCTCTCCTCTCTGAAGAACATACCTCAGAAGAAAACTACTGTTTGTGAGCATTCAGAATTTTTGAAACTGTATCGATGAAGTAAACTGTCCCAAGAGATCCCCAAAGTTCTCTCTGAGGTACCCAAGCCTCCACATCTAACAGGAAACAAAGGTTTTATATTTTCTTTAAGCCTAACAAGATTTGGTTATCACTCAAAAATATGAAATATATGGAAATAGTTGCCAAAAGAACCTCTTGGTAATTATTTTTTCTACAAAATGAGTGGAGCTATTCGTGTTTTTCCACAGCCTGCTTCTCTCTGAACAAAATGAAAAACATCTAAGAGGAGAAAATAGGTTATTCATATCTCATAGTTGAATCACTGATGTAAGCAACAGAACACCTAAATGGCTTGAACGATAAAGGGATTGAATCTACTATACAGCAAGCCGTCCTGAAGCAGGTTGGTTTCCAGTTGTTCAACAATGTCATCAAGAACCAGGTTCTTGGGCTTCCCTGGTGGCGCAGTGGTTGAGAGTCCGCCTGCTGATGCAAGGGACACGGGTTCGTGCCCCGGTCCGGGAAGATCCCACATGCCGCGGAGCGGCTTGGGCCCGTGAGCCATGGCCACTGAGCCTGTGCGTCTGGAGCCTGGGAGAGGCCACGGGAGAGGCCACGGCAGTGAGAGGCCCATGTACCACACACACAAAAAAAGAACCAGGTTCTTTTCTCCTCAGAATGCTGACTCTCATCTCGGGCTTGACACATTATGATAAAATGATGACTATAGCCACCTCAAGCATCACGTGTTCATATATCAACACCCCAAGACTGGAGGACAAAATGTCCCACCCCTATTTGCCTTTTAAGAGAAGAACAGTTTTCTTTTCCAGAAGCCCTGCAAAAAAAAAAAAACAAACAAAAACAAAAACAAAAACAACAACAAAAAAAGGCTTTCCTCACATTGCATTGGCTAGAATTGTATTACACACTCACATTCCCCAACCAGGAGAGAAAATTTTATATTGCAGAATTCCCAGCAAAAGGCTCAAGCTACAAGTTGATTGGATCACCTATGAGTCAATCTTTGTGGCTAAGGGAATAGCACAGATCATTCTAAGCCTACATTGCTTGAACCAATCACTTGAGCAAGAGGAAATGGGATTACCTGGATTCATTTATGCCACATAACGCCCATCCCTAAAACTGAGGGGTTGGGTCAATCCCACCCAAACAATATAGTTTTTACTTATCGTGAAGGAGGTAAAATCAATGCTGGGGAAGCAGTGACGGTTTCTCTTTTTTTTTTTTTTTTTATTTATTTTTATTTTTGGCTGTGTTGGGTCTTGGTTGCTGCGTGCGGCTTCCTCTAGTTGCGGCTCTTCCTTGTGGTGCGCGGGCTTCTCGTTGCAGTGGCCTCTCCTCCTGCGGAGCACAGGCTGTAGGCGCACTGGCTTCAGCAGTTGTGGCACGTAGGCTCTAGAGCGCAGGCTCAGTAGTTGTGGCGCAGGGACTTAGTTGCTCTGCGGCATATGGGATCTTCCCGGCCCAGGGCTCGAACCCATGTCCCCTGCATTGGCAGGAGGATTCTTAACCACTGCACCATCAAGGAAGTCACAATGACAGGTTCTTGAGAGTGTTTTCTTAGAGTGGGAAAGTGGGGGAGATTTGCAAAAGGGATTCTGTTTACAAAAATACTCACTGAAACATAAAACCCTGCTATCATTCCAGGAAGGAGAAAGTATCACCAATGAAGATTTTTCCTGGTAAAGTCTATAAAGGAAAGGGTAAGTACAAATTCACTCTTGAGCCGTTGGATTCTGGGTGGGGTTTACATTTTAAAATTATTTTTGCTATCTGTATTTCTTATTTTTTTCTATAGTCAACTTGAGATATTTTCAAACTTTTTAAAGCCCACTTTGAAAGAGAGGATGAGGGGGTGCTTTACTGACAAGCACTTTGAAAGCCAGCCCAGAGGACATCACCAGCATATGGGTTTTCCCACATTAGCATTACTTAAAGGATATTAGATTTTAAAAATTAATGTTGGAGATATTCTTAGAATTAGAAGAGAATTCATCACAGGGTGAATATTCCTAATGCATTTAAAATATAACATAATTGATAAATATGTGTCTTCATATTTTTAGGAACATTTCTATTGCTTTTACCCCATGACAATTCTGTAGGACACCCTGGCTCACAGATGCTAAGGGCTTCAGACTCAGCTGAAAGTATATCCACTAGATTGTACTAAACCCCAGTGACCAGTGATCATCTAAAAAAGAAATTTCTATAACCCTCAAAAAGATAAAGCCTTTATATTATATGCTAAGCCCCTGGTTTTTCCTTCATGAAAAAAAATTGTTTTAACGCGCATTCCTCACTTGAAAGGAGTCCTCTCTTGCTGTAACCATTCTTTAACAAAACCTAACAATAGGTAGATGAAACCAGCAGCAGGTATCACTCTATTTCCTTCATGTTCCCGGTCCTTATAGGCGCCTAACAGTGTATCTGATTCAAACTTTAACAACCAGGTGAGTAGATTTTATAATCACCACATTATAGAGGAGGAAATTGCAGCTTTGAGAGATTAAGCAATTTGCTAAGACCTCTCAACTCCTAAGTAGATCAAGATTCAAACCTAATTTTTCCTTATTCCAGAACCCACATTCTCTTTACTTCACTAATGCTCTCTTGCTGGCAGATAACCAGAGTATTCATTCACTCCTTCATTCAATAAATAATTACTGAGCACCTACTACGTGCCTGGCACCATGATAGACAGTATAGAGAGACATATTCTTTGGTCTTCATGAACTATGGACACTGAGCGGGATGGCAGAGAGCCAATAAACAAATGAACAAACTAATAAATATATAATCTGAATGGCAACAAATACGACGAGAGAAAAGAAGAGGATGTATAGAGATGCAGTGAGCTTACCTAATGCAATCCAGCCCTTCACAGGTGTGCAATATCAAGAAGATAATCTCTGCCTAATAGCCGCACCTGCTTATAGGTAGATGAAGCAGTAATAAAAGCCAGGTCAGACCAATTTTTGCTACACATACTGAGAAAGAAAAATTGTCCCTGAATGGAGGCAGAACTCTGTGGTCTGATGTGAGTTAGCTGCTCCTTTGGAGAGGTAATTTCCATTTCTGATAAATCGCATAAGCTATTTTCTGATAGACTTCAATGAGCTCAAGAGGTCTTTCCAGAAAATTTCCTGCGCTGGGTCTTCTGTTTGCGCCCCTTCCACCAGCTCCACTCTGCACCTTTCATCACGCTCATGAGTCCTGGAAGCTAGCTTGTATGGACTGCATTCCTGGGCTCCCTGGCCTTCCAGCTTGGGGTGGGTTTGGCCAGTGAGAAGCACCAGGAGGAGACTGGAGGGTAAAGGGCAGGAGGAGAGTGAGGTTGGGTATACACGCCCTGGCTCTCTCCCTGCAAAGACACCGTGAGTTGGCTAGACCCCTCTCCTGAAGGCCTCTGTTCCTGGGAGATGGCACCTTCTATGTAGCTCTCTTCTTCCGGTCTAGTGCCAGCTCCCTTCCCTTGGTCCTTCAGGTAAGAGTAGCAATGGCTCCCACTGCTGCCAGCTCTTAGGTGCACACCCCTTGTTAGTATCCCCAAACACCACATGCACACCACAACAAACAACCTCTCTCCAACCGCCTTCACATTACCCATTTTGAGTGAACCATTCGCTTTCTACCAAGACCTAGACTAACACATCCACTATCAACCTCAAGAGTTGTCTAGCAACCTATGACCAGTCTCCTAGAGTGTCTAATGATCTTTCAACATTCTTTTTAATTTTATTTTATTTTTAAATTCATTTTTATTGGAGTATAGGTGATTTACAGTGTTGTGTTAGTTTCTGCTGTGCAGCAAAGTGAATCAGTTATACATATACATATATCCACTCTTTTTTAGATTCTTTTCCCATATACACCATTACAGAGTATTGAGTAGAGTTTCCTGTGCTGTACGGTAGGTCCTTATTAGTTATCTATTTTATATATAGCAGTGTGTATATGTCAATCCCAATCTCCCAATTAATCCCTCCTCCCCTTGCCCTCTTGGTAACCATAAGTTTGTTTTCTACATCTGTGACTGTATTTCTGTTTTGTATCAATAGATAAGTTCATTTGTACCATTTTTTGAGATTCCACATATAAGCGGTATCATATGATATTTGTCTTTCTCTGTCTGACTTACTTCACTTGGTATGACAATCTCTAGGTCCATCCGTGTCGCTGCAATGACATTATTTCGTTTTTTTTATGGCTGAATAATATTCCATTGTATGTATGTACCACGTCTTCTTTATCCATTCCTCCATCGATGGACATTTAGGTTGCTTCCATGTCCCAGCTATTGTAAATAGTGCTGCATTGGGGCACATGTATAAACATTCTTTATTAAAAAATACAGCCTAGTAGTGATTATCTAAACAATTTTTCCCCTACAAAATATGTGTCAAGTAAGAAATATTGACGTTAGTGCGCTCATAAACCTCTTCCCTGGCAGTGGGTTTGAAAAATACCTTTGAGATATACTTGCAATTAATTTGCCTGAGAAGTCACTTTAACACATAAACAGAAAAAGAGTCATACATTCTATTCCATAAACAACACAGTCCCAGCTTTCTGTCCTTTTGGGTGCTGGGAAAGAATCTTTCATGAAAAGTTTACTTAAAGCAAATGTGGTAATATTCTAGCAGCAGATTCAGTTGCCAAGTCAAAGCAGGGTCACAAAAATTCTCTAATCAGCATTTGAGTCCAAGGCAAATTTGTAATCAAATCCTAGAGAGACGTATGGGCCTTGCTAAATCCTCATACCCTGTTTACATAAAGGTAAGAGAGCCCAAACGATATTTCTAGCAAGTCCACACATTTGAAGACCACTCACTTCATCGGTGGCAGAATTCTAACATCCACTATATTCATCCAAGTCTCTAGTGTGGATCACAGTTAAGGAATGCTGAGGTCCCTCTACTGTCAGCTGTCTCTGGAGTATAGACTTTATTCAGAACTTTCAAATGCTAGCTAATTATCCCTTTGGTGTATACTTTCTGATTAAAATACTTCAAATATTAACTAACTGCCTCTGAAGTGTAGATAAAAGCCAACTAATACAGATTTCACTGTGTTTACGCAGAAGTGTTTTGAATTACAAACAGTATAATAGATAAATGCCCTTGGACAGAACACTGCCATCCCATGAGGCTGGCTCAGGTCACTTATTCATCTGTATGTAGAGCACATTATTATTGCCTTGTCCCACAATTTCTATAAGAAAAAACTGCATACTCAACATTGATAAAAAATCATCATGAAAAGCCATAATTGTGTTTTAAAATCCCTAACAATCCCCTGTCTTATATAAACTACATTTAATTTCTAAGGAGGCATTCATAGTTTATTGAATAGCCCTATTGCCATCTCAGTGACGCGCTATCCTTCTAAATTTACCACTTCCTCTTGTTCTGGATAACAGTTTACATAGTTTGCAAATCCGAGGCCACACCCTTGGACGTGCTCAGTGTGACATGCTCAGGTTATACTGTGACACTCCCTCTTCACTGGCACCATTCGTCTTCAGAATTTCCCCCTACAGGAGAAAAAGCCATTCCTCCATCCTTACTCCAGTAATAGAAGTGGGTGGGATCCATCATCCTGTCAATCTTAGTTCATTCATTATTAAGAAGCTAATGTGAGCATAATTCTCAGCTGACCCAGGAAGACTGAAAAGGAAAATTTAAAGTGATTGTAGGAAGGCTGTATCCATCTGGCTGAAGATTACTGGCAATTATTCCGTTTTTAAGGCAGGGAAGAATCTATTTTTATGAGGCTTATTGGTGGCTAATTGCTTGAAAATATTCAACAGAATACAATTTCTCAGGCGTCCAAACAGCTCCCAGTAGCTTTATTTCTCTAACATGGGTCCAATCCACTACAACTGTTTCCAAAGGACTGTCCATAGTATTTTATCATGAAGGAATTTCATTGTGTTGAGGTAGAAGGCCAATTAGGTACTAAGATGAAAAAGACTCTTCACTGAAATGATGTGTATTGTAATAAGATTCATGTGCGATGCAGTCATGTGAAAGATAGTTCAAAAAATGAGCCATTGTATTAAAATCTCCGCTTTGTGACAGGCATTCTACGCACAAGTTAGGAATCCATCAACCGATTAGAACCAATTCAGTTAGAAAGTCCTTAAAATTGAAGATGAGATACCTAAGGTGATTTGTCCAAGTAGAGAGAAAGAAAAACGAAGAAAAGTGTGACAAGGAGGTCCTGGGGAAAAGCTGGAGAAGACAGTCTACTAATTGGATATCCTGATGCTAACAGAATTTGACATGATCTTGTTAAGAATCTCTAGAAACGTCCTCAGAGACATCTTAAGGCTGGCTGTAAAGGATTATAACAGTTCGTTGTTTTTTTTTAATGGTGGCAAATTATCTGGTATTCCTCTCATCAAGAGTGGGTCTCTGCCTTCTCCCTTGAGTGTGGGTGGACCTCTGACTGTATCACCCAGTACAGTCACCATGTGACTTTTGAGGCTGGGTTGGCAATGGCCATATAGCTTCCACCTGGTTTTGTTGGAATGTTTGCTCCATGTTGGAAGCCAGCTGCTGACTACTCACAGACTGCCCTGCTGAAGAGGCCATGTGTGGACACTCTTGTCAGCCAACAGGGAGCATCAGCTTCCCCCCATGTGCTGAGCCATCTTGCACGTCCAGCCCAGTCAAACCTTTGGATGATTGCAGCCCCCGTACACATCTGACTGCAATTACATGCTAAGAACTAAGTGAGAACTTCCCAGCTGAGTCCTTCAGAATTTCTGGCCCTGGGACAGTTGGACCTATAGCAATGGTAACCAAAACGAGGACTGATTTGTTGACCTACAGGAGATCTGCGTGTGAATTTTACAGACAGAATATTCTGGGACTGCATTAGGCAAACTTAAAAAAAAAAAAGTCAATGTGTTGGCTGATTCTGGCAAATTGTCCTAATAACTGTGGTACCTTCTTTTCTTCCCAGGTCAAGAAAAGTGCCCCTTGTCTACAGACACTATATAAAACTCAAACAAATTACCTTTCACTCCAGAATCCATTTTCTCATATTTTATTTTACCAGAAATCCCACTGAGTACTAAAATATTTTCTCAAAACATATAGATTTGAGATATAGACAAAATTCTTTTTTTTTAACTGTCTTGTTTTTAAGCCCAAACTGAATCAAATCCTTTGAACTAAGCCTTTTTCACTAATAACAGCTTTATTCTTAAAGGTTTCACTAGCTCTGAATCAAGGTCTGTTGTGACTCATGTGGTGTGTGGGTAGCAGCTAAAGACTTTCTGGAAGGGTAAGTTACTCCAGGGAAAACATCCCGAGTGAATTTTAAAAATACGTTGTAACAGTTATAAAACATCTATGGCAGGATCTGCAGGCAGCCCTAGAATTAACTGCCTGGAGGATTAGCAGCAGGTGCATGGTTAGAAATGGAATAATCTGGAAAATAACCTTTTAAAGAATGGGTTAGAATAAAGGTCTACGCTCACCAAAATAACCTCTGACAATTGGCTTAACAGGAAGACAGATGCCCCAGAATTATGAGGCGTTAGAAGGAAACATGAAATGCAGTCAGAGACTAGTTCAGCCTCTAGACAAGATCTCTTTCTCATTCACATGCACACACACACCCCCTGGAAAATTGTCTTACAACCATACAAATCAGACCGCTACTTACTGTAGTTCTTCATGGCAGACCCTCCTGCACTGATTTTGCCTCTCACATAGCATCGAAAGGACCCAACATGAAGCACGCTGACCAGATCTCTTGGTCTGCTCACAGCCAAAAGTTGGCAAAACTACAACACAGAAAAATTATGTTCATTGCCCTCTTGCTTTTCCTTTCTGTACTTTACACCCCCTAAGTGCACTGCCCCGTAGACCTACCCCACTTCACTATCCCCTCTCTGACCAAGTAGGTGTGACCTATTTGGTTGAGGGTCCTTGATAAAGTCCACAGTGGGACTTTTCCAACTCCCCTTCCTCCACCCACCAAAAGTTGCCCCTCCAGTTTCCCATTCTCGGAATGCTAACGTCCCTCTGTGGCATCTCCAAGGCCTTTGGGGGAAAAACATCAAACTCCCTAAATTCGTGTTTAAGAATATCCACAATTTAAGATCCAACCTCTCTTGACAGCTATGTTTCTCACCCTTCCCTACTCCAGACAAAGGCAGTTATTCATTGCTTCTTCTTCTTCTTCTGGTTGCTGTTCACCATGTACTTTCCCACAAAGACCATACCTTTGCTCATTGCCTCCAACCCAGAATGCCCTCCTCCCACTCCAAGCATACTGAAGTCCCCCTTTCTTTTAAGACCCAGGTCAAATCTGACCATCTTCATGAAGCCTTCTCCTCTACCCAAGCCTCTGATTGGGTAATGTCCTCTGATTTCTTTATCACTCACTTGGCCCTTAGCATGGGTGGTGTCGCAATGCTATTCATTTGTTTGTTTCTCTTTCTCAATGTGGAGCAGTGACAGTGTCGTGTCTCTTTAGTCCCTCTGAGGCACCGTGCTCCACACTCAACTTATATTAGATGACACGCACGCTGCTGTGAAGAGAAAATCTACATCACATGCTCCTGACTTGGTACTCTTCCCAGGGAGGTGATATAGCTCAGTATTGCTGTTGTCATTGCTTTCAACGATGCAGTAACTTTCAGGAATAAATGTAAAGGTATATATTTTTAGCTCCTTAGGAGCCAAATGGAGACGATATATTGAAGCAGTTCAGCTGACCCTTTAGACCAAAGTAGGTCTTCCTGCACATTTACCATCCCATCCCAGCCTGCGTGTCCTGGTAATTAAGTCAGACACCTGCACACTCTCTCAAATTCCCTTGCCCACCTCCTTCCTTTTCTGTCCCGATGGGTGTCCTCCCTGTGCCAAGTCACCCCTCCACTTGGGGACTTAAACATCCAATTGCAGAGCATGGGATCTGGCCAGTCTGAGCAGCTGTTGAGGGACCAGCTGGTGATGCTGGAAGGAAGGGAGCATTTGCTTTCTATGGGGTGAATGTTGACCAATGAGAAATAGGAAATGGGAGGACCAAGGCTGATAAATTCTTCCTCACCTTTATCACCTGTTAGCTACTTCAGGTGGGGCTCCTTCCTTGCAACCTGCCTGGGCAAAGTGCTGCGTATGCTGAGTGAACACACCTGCTGAGCAGCCTGTTCTGTCCCTTGTCTCTTTGTGGCTCATTGTGAAGTGGTGACTAGTGTGTAACGTAATGCCATCGCATCGCTTCCCGTCATCCGTGGCCATTTCTCTTTTTCCTTTTACTCTCCCTGCTTTGGGCTTGTACCTCCCTAAAAAAGGGTTAGCACCTTAATCCTTGCCTCAGTCTCTGGAGTACCCAGGCTAAGACAGTTCCCTTTATAATCATCCCATTTTATTATTGTGACCTGGAGTTCCACTTCACAGAATGGAGTACAAATAACAGCTTTCCAGGAGTATCTCTAAGTTCAAGACTTGAGCTCCCATCTCCCCACTTTATAGAAAGTCTGCCATTCTTTCTGGAATCTTCCTCCTCTTATACTCCAAAACTTACTAATTTACAGAAAGCCAGACCTGCATATTCTTGAATCACTAATGGAATCAGAATAGCCCCTCGAGGCTGGAAGACTTCCAGGTCCTGCTTTTAAAAGAACTAGTACATGCATCTCTGGCCCTTTTTTCCTTCATTCTGGCTAAGAGCTGAAGACAACTGGGGTAGCTTCCTTGTCTTGAGATGGAAACCACAAGTTGGGAATGACAGAGTAGTTCAAATAGCACTGGACAGCTTATCGCTGGAATGCTACATATGAGGGGAAATGTTTCCATTTTGCTCAAGCCACTGTGTTTGAGGTCTCTTTTATTATAGCAGCCAAACATGTTCCCTGTTTGCTCTGATTGCTCTGGAACCCTGCTGTCATCACACTGAGAGATGTCTCTGATGGACCATGTCACTGCTTTTGCTGCTCGTGCTGGAATCTGTTGTCACTGCCTGCTGAAACCCCAGCATTCTGGAGATGTATTCTCCTGTGTGACTCACAAAGTTCTTGTTTCCAGTCACTAACCCACAGTCAGGCCAGCTCAGTCTATCTGAACAAGTTCAGGATGAAAGAAGTCATCTGTGGAAGACTGTTCATTGCTATTTGTTTCCTAATATTTATTCTTCCCCTTCTCCTTACTAATGGAAACCTGCTTTTGTAATGGAGTAGCATTTGTCATCCTTCCACCCCAATACAGCTTTTGCCCAAGGTAATGAAAAGCTATAGTTCCCCAACTCCTTGTGTCTGAGGCTGCCCACATGACACAGTTTTGGAAGAAGTGACTTCAAGGAGGATTTAAATTTCCTGTTGCACCTTGTCCCTTCCTTTCCTTCTTAGTGAATGGAGAGCGAGTATCAGACCCAAGGTGGAACAGCCGTTTTGCAGCCTTGCGGAGGAGAGTCTGATGCTTGGGATGGCAGAGCAGGGGGATAGAAAGGTCTTGAAACACTGACCACATCGTGGAACCACCTGTTTGCTATATGAGGAAAAATAAACCCCAATTTGGTTAAGCTCCCGCAGTCAGGACTCTATCATATGCAGGCAAAAGCAATCTCTAACGGATATGCCCCACCAGAAAGCCCTGGGTTTCTTCCAAGCATTTGTCAGAGTGTATCCAGCAGCCTTCAAGCTGTACCTCAATTGTTTTCCTCCAAAACAAACAAACAAACAAACAAAATTAAAGTTCTACCTTACAAAAAGTGCAATACACTGAAATTACTTGTATATTTCTTGTATTTTCTGCTAGACTCTAAGCTCCACGAAGGCAGGAGCCAGGGAGTTCTTGTTCATTGCCTTAGCCTCAGTGCCCAGCACACTGCCTGGCATATGTCTGCAAATAGATCCTGGATAGAATGATTACTAAATGAGAGAATGCAAACACATTATTATCTACTAACTTAGATGACTCATTATTGGAATGCAACTCATTCATACATTTATTCATTCATTCATTAACCAGTTTTAATCACCTACTCCAAGATGTGCACAGTGATTTTTTTTTTTTTTTTTTTTTTGCGGTACGCAGGCCTCTCACTGTTATGGCCTCTCCCGCTGCGGAGCACAGGCTCCGGACGCGCAGGCTCAGCGGCCATGGCTCACGGGCCCAGCCGCTCTGTGGCACGTGGGATCTTCCCGGACCGGGGCACGAACCTGTGTCGCCCGCATCAGCAGGCGGACTCTCAACCGCTGCGCCACCAGGGAAGCCCCAACAGTGATTTTTTTTTAACATACTTTATTGGAGTATAATTGCTTTACAATGGTGTGTTAGTTTCTGCTTTATAACAAAGTGTATCAGCTATACATATGCATATATCCCCATATCTCCTCCCTCTTGTGCACAGTGATTTTAACTGAGGATCTTTATGCCATGCATAAGGCAAAGTCACTGCCCTCAATGAGCTTAACTTCTAGTAAGAGGGACAATCAACTCTTAAACAGAAATATAAGAGATTCAGACAGTGATAAGTATGGTAGGCAAAGAAGCTACTTTACCTGGCTTATTCCTGGAAGACCATATGTAAGCATAATTTATTGTCAGTATATCAGCATGGCTTAAACCTTAATCACATCAATCTAAACAGTACAAGCCCTGGGACTTCTCTGGTGGCACAGTGGTTAAGAATCTGCCTGCCAATGCAGGGGACTCAGGTTCGAGCCCTGGTCTGGGAAGATCCCACATCCCGCAGAGCAACTAAGCCCATGCGCCACAACTACTGAAGCCTGCACATCTAGAGCCCGCGCTCCGCAACAAGAGAAGCCAGTGCAATGAGAAGCCCGTGCACCGCGCAACGAAAACCCAACGCCTCCAATAAATAGATAAATAAATTTATTTTAAAAAAAAAAAGGGAAAGAAAATCATTAAACAGTTCAAGTCCTGAGAACTAATTATTTTCTAATGACTAGCAAGGGATGAGATGGTCTGTTTCCTTCTTTGAATTTAGTATCACATGCATTTCTGAAGAAAATAAAGACAGAGAAAGGAAGGGAGGGAGGAGAGAGAGAGAGGGAGGAGGGAAGGAGGGAGGGAGGGAGATGGAGGAAAGGGAAAGGGTGGGGGAGGAGGGAGGGAGGGAGAGAGGAAGGGAAGCCAGAATTTTATCCCCTTATTAAACAGCCTTCCTCTTCTCTGGCCAAAGATTACATGGGAGAGAAACAAGGCCAAAGGGGAGGTCATCTCTGAAAGTAGCAGCGCTGGAAAGAATTGCCAATATCCCACAGGAACAGCATTTGAACTCTCCTATGCGCAAAAGAATGTACTGTGTTATTAATTTTGCAGCTCTTGTTTGTGTTTCAAACCCTCTTACAGCCTCAATCATTGTTACCCCTCAAATCCCCTCTGGTTCTCTGATGTGATTACTGACTCCCCAAGCGAATGCTCTTGAAATCCGAGGAGGACCACTAAGGCTTTCCCCATGTGCTCTGCCCTCCTTCCACCATGTGAGCTCCAAAAGCAGAGCGAGCTGCCTCTTTAAGAATTTGCTCTTGTAAGAACTGGAGTGAAGAATAATTTTAATGTCTAAAATCTAGAGATGGCTATAATATCACCTAGCTCAGGCATCCTAGGAATTAATGTCACATGTCTTTATTACTGAGTTAGTTTGGCAACTTTATGAAGGAAAAAAAATTCACGTGGTTATGTGAGTTAGAATTGTTTGTTTTAGTGCTGGTTAAATGATTTGTTTACCATTTAAATACAATTGTCTCTTTCAATAGGCAAGTTAGAAGAATGGTTTGGGGGAGGAAGCTATCTGCACCCAGCTGAAGGTCATATTGAGGGAGGGAGATTGTACTGGAGAGGAAGTTTCTAGATTAGCAGTGCTGTCGCTTCCTAGGATGGGAATAGATAGGGTGAGGCAAGTGAGGCATCTTGGGTGCTGACCCTGCACTCGGACAACACTGAGAGGGAGGCCTCCTTATTTTTTAAAGTCTTTATTGAATTTGTTACAATATTGCTTCTGTTTTATGTTTTGGTTATTTGGCTGCGAGGCATATGGGATTTTAGTTCCCCGACCAGGGATTGAACCTTCACCCCCTGCATTGGAAGGCGAAGTCTTAACCACTGGACGGCCCAGGAAGTCCCAGAGGCTTCCTTACATTTTGTAAAGAACCCACTCAACTGCATCTGGTTCCTAGTTCTGGCCCTGGGGAATTGAGCTTTGTGGGGCTAGAAGACATTGAGGGGATCCAGACATAAATTCTCCTGGTAGTGACAAATGGGCACGCAAAGGTGGAAAACAGGATTGGTGAAAAGTTGACAGATTTAACTACTAGAAAATAGAGACCTCATTCTCTGTCTGAGAAGAACAAAAGTGTATCTTGGCTTAGAAGAGTCAGTTTCCTAAGGTAAGAAGAGGTGCTGGTTACAAATATCCAACCTGTCACTTTGACCCCCTCCTGCCCCTTCATGTTCTTCTTTCATGTCCACACCCTGCCTATCACTGAACTAAAATAATAAACAGGCACAAGTCATGAAATGAACTAGAGTAGGGAAATATACATCACAACACAACTGTTCAAAGAGAGAGCAGGATTCTCCGAAAGAAATGAAGACTCCGATCAAGGATAAGGTTTCTTGACCAAAGAAGTGGTGTGAGAGTTGGAAAAAAAAAACCAACTTCCAAATATCCCGTTCCAGGGAGACATCTGAAGGGTTGAACAAGTCCAGAAAACAAACACCGTTGGAGACTCTTTGGGAAGCAGAGCAAGATAGACCAAGAAGCCAAAACCATCCTTATTAAAAGTATACAGATTCTCTAGTTCTTTCACAACCTCTGTTAAACCTGCTACAATATGCCACAAGGCATGAACTGTAATCTTGGCATTCACTTTGTTTCCTCCTGGGCAGAAATCATTTGCATTGCAATCGAACAACAACCATTTGTAATTCTGATGATTTTCAATATACTAAAATACATAGAGTTGTAAAATAACTGAATCAATCATAAATAGGAAATAAAAAACAGGTAAACATCCCTAGAAAATCATCTCCACGCAGGGTAGAAGATCATCCCCACGCGGGGTAGACTGTTAAACAGCACCCAGCACTGCACTGAAAGGACATCCTGTCATCCTTTTTGCCTGTGTCCAAGTTTGGAATAAGTTTTCATAGCAAACCACACCTTTTTAATGTGCTCTCCAGAAAACAGGGACTCGGATATCTGCACGTCGATGTTCATAGCGGCATGACTCACAATAGCCAAAAGGTGGACCCAAATGTCCATTGATAGACGAATGAATAAACAAGAAGTGGTATATCCATACAATGGAATATTACTCAGCCATTAAAAGGAATGAAATTTTGACACATGGTACAACACGAGGAAACTTGAGGGTGTTATGCTAACTGAAATAAGCCAGACACAAAAGGACAAATACTGTATGATTCCACTTATATGAGGTACTTAGAATAGTCAAATTCATAGAGACAGAAAGTGAAATAGTGGTTACCAGAGGCTAGGGGGGAGGAGGGAATGGGGAGTTAGTGTAATAGGTACAGAGTTTGAGATGATGAAAAGTTCTGGAGATGGATGGTGGTGATGTTTGCACACAATGTGAATGTACTTAATGCCACTGAATTGTACACTTAAAAATGGCTAAATGGTAAATTTTATGGTGTGCATTATTTTACCACAATAAAAAGGAAGGAAGACAGGAAGGAAAGAAGGGAGGGGGGAGGGAAGAAGGGAAAAGGGAGGAAGGAAAGCAAAAAGTGCTGTCCAGTTGTTGGACTCACCTTTAGTTTTGGGGGTTTGTGATTTTGTCTGCTACTGTGTGTCAGGCTCTGTGCTAAGCAACTCGTTTAATCTTCACAGCACTGTGAGGAGTTATCTGCTTATCTGATAGATGAGCTACAGAGATTCAGAGAGGGTAATTCAGTTCCCTTAAGTCACACAGCAGAGCCAGTTCTGTCTCCATTCAAAACCTGTGCTCTTAACCACTCCTCTCTACTGCCTCTTCTTTCCAGGCAAATCTTTCATTTGTGAATAAAACAAATTTTAGAATTACCTGTTACATCTCCAAGCTCTTTCATCTTTTGCTTTCGAAGAAGGGGAATGAAAATATCTTTCTCCCATAAATCCACAGTGAGTTTTTGCCCTGTGCGCTCCTACAACTTTGAAGCCCAGTTTTTTCTCCCTTTTCATAAGCCTCGGGCTCAGAATTAGGAACCCAGACAACGGGTGTGTGTAGGGCAGAAAGCGAATAAACTGTGAAGTGGACGACATCCAGAAGAACTATGCCCGAAATGTCTGATTAAATGTCACAAAACCAGACACAGAAGCAAAGGTTTGGTGGGACTCTAAGAAATAGAATTCTAAATCAGCATCCCTCAACGAAGGGAGCTATGGCTAGGATAAAACAAACTGAATTAAAAACAAAAACAAACAAACAAAAAACTCATTTCTATTAGGTTTTGGAGTATACTTTCTACATTTACACATACTATCTCTTCAATTATTGCTAGGTTCTACCCAATTATAGCATGAGATTCAAAACGCCCTTTAAGACCATGAAAGCCCTGGGGCTTTCACACAAAAGGAATGATTAGAGACCCCAGGGTCCACGGCCGCCCGTGAGCACCCCTTAAGCCAGATTAGGGTCCAGGAGCAGAAAATAAAGTATTTTAGTGAGCTGGAGAGGAAAGAAATCATTCCCCTCTCCATCCGATCAGAGAATCCAGCCGTGCCACTCAGATCACGGAAACCTAATCCTGGGAAATTGTGCACACCATGGGCGAGAGGGTGGGATTGTCAGTGGGAGAAGGAAGCCCTGAGTCACCAAATGGATTCTTCTTTTATCCGATCCTGTGGGCGGAAGTGTGGCAAACTGCTCGTTTTTAAGGAGTGGGGGTGGTATTGTGTTCACTTGTAATTAGAACCGAATAAACCTCAGTCAAAGACAGAGCCAGAGCCCTGCTGGGCGGCTGCCCACGGGCTGCTCCCAGCAAAGCTCTCAAGGAGGGATGCCTGCCTTCCTGCTCCCTCACCACCCGGCTAATCTGCCCACCCCATCCACCCCCACGCAGGTCAAGCTCAAATCTGCTGCCCCAGGAAATCGTTGTTGGAGGTCTGGATGTAAGTGGGTGATAGGACACAGTGAAAGATGCTCCAGGGAGATTCACCCAACAGCAAGGTGAGGAAATGAGCTGGAGAGGAAAGAATGCTGTTGGCTAAGTCCCCTGACAGTAACTCAGGTGTGAGGTGATGGAGACCTGGGTCAGGGCGATAGGAACAGCAAACAGGAAGGGGAAGAAGGAAATCACCTGACCTCGATGGCCATGCGAATGTGGTGGGTGAAGGAGATGGTGTTCAGAGAGCAGCACATCCAGGTTTTGAGCTTGTTGGTGACACCTGGGTCTCAGGAGCAGCCACATGAGACGGTCTCTAGGTGGTCAGGAGTAGAGACGGGTTTAGAGGAGTCCACAGAGGTGATGTTTGAGGAGTGGGCTTCTTGGGAATTAGCTCCCAGAGGGAAAAAAATCACAGCAAAAAGCTAAAGACCAAATCTTGGGAACACACAGCATACGGTGTGAAGGAAGGCAAAGAGTCACCGAGTGCAGACAGGAGGAAAGAACACAAGTTATTCAGAGTCTAGCAAGAAAAGGATATGGGAGTCTTAGGCAGGCAGTCTGGCTTCTATCAACAAGTTCTACACCTGTGTTGGTCTCCATTTTTAGGAGTGGAAGGTTCTGGGGGAAATACTCTGGCTTGGGATTTTCCCTCCATTCCCTTTTCCCTGACGTCACCCTTAAAGTTACCCTGTGCTCACTCACC
Source organism: Neophocaena asiaeorientalis asiaeorientalis (assembly GCF_003031525.2). Classification (NCBI taxonomy): domain Eukaryota; kingdom Metazoa; phylum Chordata; class Mammalia; order Artiodactyla; family Phocoenidae; genus Neophocaena; species Neophocaena asiaeorientalis. The sequence continues at coordinate 3,513,852 of NW_020172672.1, read as the reverse complement.
AACTACCTCCTTACCCCTGAGGACGCACATTCCTCAGGAACAGGGTCTGAGCGCAGGAAGCTTTCTCTGCGCTGTTGCATTCTGATCCGGAGGTCAGCAGGCACCCTGGGGGCTGGGAAAGCCTCAGCAGAATTGCTGGGGCAGCTGTTTGACTTCTCCCCTGCCCCCACCTCACTACTGTCATTGTTCCTCTTCCCAGGAGAACTTGTATACAGCCTGTACCACCTCACAGAGGTACAAGCATCAAACTATGTCCACCTTGCACAGTGACCCAGGTGGCAGGCCCGAGGCCACTTAATAAGGCTGACTTCTCCCTTAGCGCAGCCCTTAGCTGGGCAATCTCTGTGGACAGTCCTGGCACCCTGGGAACACACCGGAGAGGGCAGGACCCTGGCTGCTACTTCCCCTGGGCTGCGGGTCGGCCTTGCTGCCTGCATGTGGCCTCCCTCCAGATGTTCTGGAGGGGCTACAGGAACTGGGCGGTGACAGCAGCCAGGCCCCCTAGTCTTGGAATTCTTTGGGGGACTCTCGGCAGCCTTGGTGTCCTTCCTGGACACCAAGCCGGTATCACACACAGCGGTGCCTGACTCAGTGAGGAAGGTACGAACCCCCCAAAGCTACCCTCACTCTGGGTGAATTCTCATATGCCCCAGATGTCTTTAGCATCAACCCCTTAACCTACTTCTTTGGATACCCTGATAGTGCTCAGGAGTCATCTGCAAACTTCGCCCCCTACCCTTGCTCCTGAACAGCCTCGAGCATCTCCTAGGGAGGATGTGCATTTGCCTTTCACTAACACTGAAGACTCTCCATTCTATTTTCTTCCCGCACTGGAGGTGAATCAGACTGGTGTCATTGTTATCCTGGCTCTACTCAACTTTCTTTAGCTTAGTTGCAAAGGGACAAATAGTTGAATGAGGGAAAAAAAAAAAAAGCTAAAAATCAGTAGGGATGGTTTTGCCTTTTGTCATACAGGATCGGTCACAGTGTGCTTCTGAAAGGAATTGACTGGGTAATGCTCCGAAGACCTTGGCCTGGAGTTGAGCAGCTCATTCTTCTGGTAAACCACACTGTGTCGAGGTTTGAGATGCTGATCCAGTGGTTTGGGGGTTTTTAGCCAAAGGTTTGTCTCATTTCCTAAGGAGGCATTCTATAGCTGGAACACTGTGCTTCCTTTCAAAATGGATATTTTACTTTTAATTTAGCATACTGGAAGATAAGTCATTTTCCTTTGTTGGGAAAGCTTGTCAGTTTCAGTTTTAGTCTCTGCAGGGACCATAGCAACAATGTCTGGAGAGCACTTTTGTTTCCCCAATGCCTGTCATTTCCACCTAACTCCATTTGCAAAGTGAAGGACAGTCTCCCTTCCTTCGCTTGGGAAAGATCCCCTGGAATCGCAGTCCAGTCCTGGTAGGCACAGTGGGGTTGGAGTCTGACAGCCTGTCTGATTCTGCTTTCTCCTGGCAGACGGTGGGCACGTGGTATATCGCACGCCTCTAGCTAGTGGCATCTTCAGCGCTAACACTCACACTATTCGAGCCGATTCTCAAGGCAAATCTGGCACAGAAACCAGAGAAGGAGTATTCTGAAAATCAAGGCAGGTTTGCACACCTGTCCCTGTCTGAGTTCCCCAGAAGCAGAGCCTGAGGCAAAGGCTCATATACTACTCCTTATTAAAGAGTACCATCCCAGGGAAGTGGGTGTGAGGGGGAAGAGAGCTGAGGCAGGGAAGGAGGGGATGTTGGTGTCAGGTGCGACTGGCTACTCAGTCTCAAAGGCTCCCCTTCCAAGGGGTGCTGCAAACTGCAGCTCAAGGCAGCCTGTCCCTGGAGGAAAGGAGGATGTATCCATTTCTCATTGGGTGACCACTCTTGGATCATTCCTTGGGACCCCAGCAGACCTCAGGGCAGAGTCGTGGCTCCCCACCAACGGGGATGCCCCAGGGCAGGAGTTAGGAGTCTAGTAGAGCAAAAGGCCAAGAGGCTATGGAATTGGGCCCTCCTGAAGGTGACTGGGGTCCTTGAGAAAATGTTTCCTGGAGCAGTCAAATGATCAAGGGTACCCGGGACGGGTGAGATCAAAAGGATCAGAAATGGTTCCTGAAGTGTACCACACATTGGCTTTCTAGAACTTTCTTCCATACCTGTGCTACGTGACCACCTCATTGCAAGATCCTGTCCAGCCGTCGGGATGGCATATCATTTGGCTTGAAACAGTATAGTCAATTGGACAATTTTTTTGAAAAGGAATATATATAGTTGGTTTAAAAAGGGGGAATCCCACACTGGAGTGGAAACACAAAATGGGCCTAGTTTTCCAGTGCCAGCTCTCCACCCTTTCCCACTGGAGGAGTGAGCTTCCTTAATGACATTTCTGTTGAATCCCATAGCTCCTCAATTACCTTCAGTTATCAAAGTCATCTCATTTTAGGGGCTTCCCTGGGGTGCAGTGGTTAAGAATCCACCTGCCAATGCAGGGGACATCGGTTCGAATCCTGATCCCACATGCCGTGGAGCACCTAAGCCCGTGCACCACAACTGCTGAGCCTGTGCTCTAGAGCCCGCAAGCCACAATTACTGAGGCTGTGTGCCACAACTACTGAAGCCCGCACACCTAGAGCCCGTGCTCCACAACAAGAGAAGCCACCACAATGAGAAGCCCGTGCAGCAATGAAAACGCAACCAAAAATTAATAAATTAATTTTTTCTTAGAAGTCATCTCATTTTAGTCCTTGAAGTTCAGTCTTGTTTGTTTGAAACTTTCCATTTCAAATTCATTTCAAAGCTCCCCATCCTCCCCGTCTCCCACCAAGCCCAGGCTAGTTTTCTATGGTCTGGATATGGATGGGTGATTAGGTGCTGGTCTCAACAAGCTTCAGTGATGTGAGACAGTTTCCCAAGGAGTCTAGGATCCCTAAAGACAAATGATCTCATCCTCAGGATGACCCCCGCAGGCAATCTAAGCTATATTCTTGGGAGGCCTAGGCTCTTTGCTATTTGCTATGACGTTCCCTAGTTAGCCCTATCCCAACCTCATCAGTTCAAGGAGGCTCATAATTGTGGAATCGGCCGACACAAGAGGAATCTACTTTCTGTACTTCTAGGAGTGAAACATATAGAGGAATTGTCCTTGTTCCCACCTGATCTGGACATCTCTTATCATCTCTCCCAGGGCTCTTTCTTTAGTCCTAACCAGAAGATGAGATGTCAGCCTGCCTTTCTTGAAGACACTCCCAAGTTGTACAAATGTGAATCTCCCCAGGTCCTGCCCCTTTCACTTGTCCTGGAGCTTATTCCCTCTCCCCATGAGGGGCACAAGAAAAAGGAGACATCGCTGTTCTTCATAATATTTCCCTGCTTAAAAAACTATTTCCCTCCCCCAAAGTCCTATACTGGGAGATGGTGTGGGCGTTTAGGATGGGGTCAGAGGGATACTGGGAGGATGGAGTTTGTGGTGGTGTGGGACCTGCTGAAAGTACTACCTCTCAGCAAGTCATTTTGGAAAGCTGCCATCCCTATGGCTGGCCATTCTCTGCGCTTACAGTGTGGGGAAACTTGAGGTTTTGTTTTCAGCAGTTAAGTTAGTTATCAGTTCCAACCAAGATGAGAAAACACTCCCACTTGGCACCTAGCTTCATCCTGTTACATAAATATCTCCAGTTGCTGACTTTTTAAGTATTAACAATTCTAGTGCCTTTGCAGGTGATTTTGCAGCCTCTACGAATCTTGGTCTGTTTCTCTAAATATTTTTGTGTTTTGGTGAGGGAGGTTTGCTGTTTTTTCCTAAATTGTTTAGTTTATTTTCAGTCAGTTATCCCTGGCCTTAACACTTGGAGTGTCGGCCATCATATCCAAGTTCAGGCAGAGGACAGAAGATGAGAAGGGCAAGGGCCCACTCCATCCCTTTTAAGGAAATGTTCTGGAAGGATCACATAGCCCCTCTGCTAAGGTCAGATACCATTTCCAAGGCCCATGCAGCTACAGGGGAGGCTGGGAGAGGCAGCCCTCTGGCTGAGTGCACTGCTGCCTCAAGTAACATGATGATGGTGCAGGCAGCTGCAAGTCTCCATCTCATCCCCAAAGCATGAAAATTCCAGATCATTCTCTTATAGTTTACTTAATTAAGAAAGTTTCTAAAATATTTTTCTTACTAAAAAGGCAATGGATGTTCATTAAAAGGAAAAAAAATAGAACATAGGCAGCTATAAAGAATTCCCAGATCAATCCACCTATTAAAAAAATCACCAAAGTGTATATCTTCCAGATTTTTTCTGTGCGCGTCCATATGTCTTTTCTACAAGAATGGGTTACACATTTATATCCCTTAGGTCTGAGTCTTGATACATAGCTAATTTGGGGGATAGCTGGGGATTTTCATACTTCTTTGAAACATGCTATAACATGTTTAAGCAATCTACCTATTGTTGGACATGGAGTTTATTTCAACTAGTTTTCTTTCGCTCAGCATTTAAAATGTTTCTAACTTTTCATTATCATATACAGTGCAGAGCTGGAATACATTTTTGAAAATTAATTCCAAAGGCAAAATATCCAAAGAATAAGGAAAAAAACTCATTGCACTTAAAAAAGGCAGGGAGAGGAGACAAAAAATGCCTAAACAATACATTAAGGGTTGCAAAACCTCCCTCCTAGTCTGCCAAAATGATTAATACGTGAAAAATCAATGATCAAGAAGCATTCATTTTTGACCCAAATTATCTTATTGTTCAAATTATATTCGACCAAATTGCTTTTGCTCAAACTGCTTTCAACCAAATCACCTGCACCTGAGTTAAATAAATGAACTCTCTTGGAAGGCACAAGGGCGCCCCACTTAACCTGCACTCTTTTCTTTAGGGAAGTGTTGGAGTGAAGCTGGGAGAATGCACTAGTGCCCTTTCAAACAGAAAAGAGAAGGTAGACTTTTAAGACTTTTCTTTTTATATCCTCATCCCTTGGGGTTTTTTTATCACCAACAGTGCAAGCGGGTTCCCTTTTCTCCACACCCTCTCCAGCATTTATTGTTTGTAGATTGTCTGCTGATGCCCATTCTAACTGGTGTGAGGTGATACCTCATTGTAGTTTTGATTTGCATTTCTCTACTAATTAGTGATGTTGAGCAGCTTTTCATGTGCTTCTTGGCCATCTGTATGTCTTCTTTGGATAAATGTCTGTTTAGGTCTTCTGCCCATTTTGGCGTTGGGTTGTTTGTTTTTTTTAATATTGAGCTGCATGAGCTCATCCCTTGGGTTTTGCTCAAACAAGAGTCCCCAAAAATTAGAGCACCTCCAGAATATTTAATTAGAGGTTTCCTGACATTCTTCAGATATAAAGAGGATGCCCAGCAGACCCATCTGGCCTTGATTTATGAGAAATGAGGAGGCTTTCACATGCATCCTTTTGATTCCTGGGCCAACAAGAGAACATACCACTGCTTTCCTACAGTTTTTCTCAGGATTTCTCTGAAACAAAATCAAATGTAACTGCTCGTGCTTACATGCATGGATTCATTCCGCCAAGGGCCTCTTTCCTTGCAAGGCACTAAAATAACGTCTTATGGCAATATAGCCTGGCTCCTTTGTCCTTTTCTGCCTTTACCTCGTTCACTCCAGCGATAGGGCCCTCTCCAAAAGGAACCAGAAGCCAGTATAAGTGATAAAAGGACCAACCTGGGTCATATCCATCAGGTAGATACAGGGAGTTCACGTGAAAAGAATGGGTGATTCTGAGCTGAGCACAGCCTGTGTACCCAGGATCCCCTTGGGATTGGGTTCTGTGGAAAGCTCAGTGCCCTGAAGATCTGAGAGGGCACCTTTGAAAATATCAACATTTTTGTTTCTCTTTTAGTCATTTGAGATGGTAATCTTTTTCAAAATACAGTTTACACTTTCCAGCTCTCTAAACAGAATTTTTAAAATATAATTAAGCCCTTTCTTGATGGGGGTCACCTTATGGAACATGATTTTAAACATTTATTGAGAGCCAGTTTTTGTTCCAGGCACTGTGCCCAGGGCATACAAACATAAATAAGACAAAAACCCCACTGCCAAGAACTCACAGACCAGTGGGAGAGACAGAGAACTACACAACTATTTACAAAACTTCCTGATAATTAAATGGATTGTGAAAAGGATGGTTTGGAAACACGGAAAGTAACATCTAATTCTTACTGACTTTCGGAAAGGGAAATGTTTAGAGGTAAGTTGATGTCAAGGATTAAGTAAGAAATGCTTCATTTGGTTCAAAAATGGTGATAATGATGGAAGAACCTTCCAGGCAGAAAGGAGCACATGCAACCCAGGGTTTGAGGATGTGTTTGGGGGGAACTTCCAATGGTTTAGGATAGCCAGGAGGTAGTGTGCATAGGTGAATGGTAGGAATGTGGACCAAGTCTTAGAGAGGCTAATGTATCATGATAAAAGACCCAGTTATGACCCTTGAACGTCTCTCACAGAGATAAAATAGATAAGCTTGCGATACTCTTGGAGGATTTAAAAAATCTCATGTCATTTATATACGGTATAAGATAAAGAAATATTTTTGAGTTAAAAAATATTTTTAGGTTAGTAGATTACAGATTATATTACAAGATTCCGTTTTTAATAACTGTTTAATAGTATTTATTTAAACAGACAAATTTCTTCTTTGTTCCATTAATAGGCAACACATGTTCCTTAATTTACCTCGTTAATTACATAAGGAAAAGCATTGTTTCTTGTCCAGTACATTTACTATTAACATCTTGTATTGTGGGTGTATTTTGAGATTGAGCACACCTAATATAGAATGATTTTGAATACACTTTACAGTAGCAAAAATAGATTAAAACTGCTTTTATGACCTAATATTGGAATGCTTGCCTTTGCTATGAAAAAAGTACCAACTGGTTTACTTTTGAAACATTAGTGTTTTTTTCTAAGTGATGAAATTAGGAAAGGGCTTCGGACTGCTCTTTCCCAGCTCTTCTAGCCCAGAACACTTTGTAGGTATTAACAGTCTTTATACCCAATAAACCGGACACCAGATTACATGTAATAGTCACAAGTATCAGAGATCCCTTGATATACTATGTAACAAGTGTTGTTATATAGGTGCAATTTCTAGATCTGATGAAATTATCTTGAAGAGATTTAGAGAATGTTCTTTCTTATGCTTTTTCATTCTTTTGTTGCATTTTGATGTGAGTACCTAAATGTGTCCCATCTTTAGCCATTAATTCCTTATGGGTATAAATTTTAAAATACATAACCAAAAACGCAAACAACTTAAAATAGTGTCCCAGCTAAAACCCCACTGTGCTTATCAGTGGTCCCCTGATAACCCAGCTGAGTAATTGCTTCAAGAGAGTTTTCCTTCTTCCCATCTCATTAACCACCATGCAGGCCCACTCAAGAGGGGAGCAAATGCTTCAGCTTTCACAGGCGGGAATAATTAATTCTAACATTCGTATTTCAAGTTCAGAAAAATAGAATCTGAAACAGGAAATCAAAAAAAAAAATTTTTTTAAGGGCGTACACCCGCTAGGACATCTGGGACATTCCCTGGCTGAGAAATACTGCTACTGAAGGATTTTAAGCATAATTTGGTTTGCATGTTAAAATGATCTCTCTGGCAACAGCAGTGGGGACGAATTAAGGAGAGGTGAGCATGATAAGTGGCCGCTAATAATCCAAGCAACAAGTAAGAAGAGTCTATACCTGGGCGACAACGGTGCGCAGCGGATGACCACATCAGTTCAAGAGCAGGGATCTAGAAGTTAGAACAGTTCATCTACAATTCTATAAACACTGACCCATTGGGACCATCTGAAGTGTGTAGCGCTATTTGTCCTAAACTAAATGGTCTCCATCTGCTGTGGGTACCAATAACCACGTCTGCTTATTTTTTTTCTTCCAGTTTTATTGAGATATAATTGACACACAGCACTGCGTAAGTTTAAGGTGTGCAGCAGAATGGTCTGACTTAACATACCTCACGAAATGATTATCACAATAAGTTTAGCAACCATCATCTCGTACAGATACAAACTTTTTTCAAAAGAAAATTTTTTTCCTTGTGATGAGAACTCTTAGGATTTACTCTTAACAACTTTCACAGATAACGTTCATCAGTGTTCATTATATTTATCATGTTGTCCATTACATCCCTAGTGCTTATAACTGGGAGTTTATACCGACTGACCACCTTCATCCAGTTCCCCCTCCTCCATGCCACCCCGTCTCTGGTTACCACAAGTCTGATCTCTTTTTCTGTGAGTTTGTTTTTGAAGTATAATTGACCCACACCACTATGTTAGTTCCTCCTACACAACATAGTGATTCGATATTTCTATACATTATAAAATGGTCACCACCGTAAAGCTAGTTACCATCTGCCGCCCTAGAAAGATATGACATAATTATGGACTACATTCCCCACGCTGTACATTTCATTGCCATGACTCATTTATTTTGTAACTGGAAGTTTGTACCTCAATCTCACCTGTTTCTCTCATCCCCCAGCCCCCTTCCATCTGGCAGCCACCTGTTTGTTCTCTGTATCTATGATTGCTTATTTTTTCAATCATGTTTTTACCCTTCCCTTGTATTCAGTTTTTAGTTCCTGCTTTGCCTTCCTGTAGCATAAAACTACTCCCTTCTAATTTTTTACTTCTAATCTGTTCTGGATTTAGAAAACAGATCTCTAAGTTTTTTAGAATTGACAGGAAGCAATAATAGCTTAGCCGTTAGCGTGAGACTCAGTAGCGCCTCAAAAAAAAAAAAGGCATGAAATAGTGATGTCTGCTTATACGTGCTGTTCCTCATAGTACTGTCATTCGGGACCTATCTTAGTTTGGGTTCCCTCAGAAGCCGATCCTAAGACAAGGACTCTAGGATAACTAGTCTTTTGGGGAGGTGAAGAGAACACCAGTGGGGGGCAAGCATGTGTTCTTAAGGCAGCCGCCATTGTGGATGCCTGGAGCTTATTCCCCGGGGGAGACTCCGGCAGCCAGCATACAGGGTATGCCTCGGATTCACTCCTCGCGAGGGGCCGTTTATACACCAGTTCGCATAAGTCGTTGGTTGAGGGCTGCTCCTAGGGAACATTAATTCCCTGGTACTTCTGCCTGGCGGTGTGAGCAGCTAAGTGGGCTCCAGCAGCAAGAGAAGGTCCGCACACAAAGAAACGCAGGTGCTGACAATGAGAAACCTGTTGGGTACACGCTCAAGTGGTAAGAGTGTGGGTCATGGGCCAGAAATCCAGTGACTGCAGAGGGATTTAGGTCGTCACGTTTACAGAGGGCTGAAAGTCTGTATGTTTCTTTATTCTTATTTGTGTTGTTGTTGATGTTATTATTATTATTGCCACTGTATGTTATCACTTTAGAGACCCCTAAATGCTCTCAGAGCTCTCTGGCTTCTCAGCACCTCCCATTGCTGTGGTCAAAAGCTAAATAAATGCAGGTCATGATGGTTAATTTTATACGTCACCTCGACTGGTCTAAGAGATGCCCAGATCACTGGGAAATCATTATTTCTGGGTGCATCTGTGAGGGTGTTTCTGAAAGAGAGTAGCATTTGAAGTGGCAGATTGGTAGCCTCACCAGTGCAGCTGGGCATCATCAGCTCCCTTGAGGGCGTGAAAAGGACCAAAAGGTGGAGGAGGGGTGAGTTTGCTCTCTGCCTGAGCCAGGACGTTTACTTCCTCTCGCTTTGGGACCTCAGTACTCCTGGTTCTTAGGCCTTCAGACTCAGACTGGCCTACACCACCGGCTTCCCTTGTTCCCCAGCTTCCAGATGGCAAATCATGGGACTTCTTCATCTCCATAATCACGTGAGTCAATTTCTATTTTATATATATGTAAATTTATTTGTTTACATTGATTTATTGTATTTATTTGTTTACAAATATCCGATTGGTTTTGTTTCTCCGGAGAACCCTGACTAATACACATATATATTTCCATATTTTACTTATCACCACATATGGGCCATCACAGCAACAGAGTGGGAGGGTAAAGATTAGAGCTAAATACACAGCTGAAAAGGAGAGGCCTAGTTGGGGAAGAGAAGACAGCAAAACCGTGAGACAGTTTTTCCAGGTAACAGCATTAACAGACCCTTGAGGAGGGAGTTCAGGAAGATAGCAACAAAGGACAGTGCTGAAAACGCCTGTGTCCCTCCCAAAAGCTGGGGCGTCTCTACAGTGGAGAGGAAATGGTGGAGACATTCCAATTGCCATAGAAGTGGGTCGGTGGAAGAGCTACCGGAAGTCTTTGCTCCCCGCAATGTGTGCAAATCCTGAGTGATGACCCAGCCTTTAGCCCCAACTGCTGGGCAGTCCTACGTCATCTGCAAGCCTGGAGGCTACCATATGGGTCCTCAGCTCAATGAAGACCTAGTCAACATGGAGCTACAACTTGTAATTCTTCCTGGAAGCTTCCAGGAACGGAAGACACTTTTTATTCTCAAATCCTGACAGATTGGAGAGGATCTTTTCTTAGTCAGACTGAGAGTCCTCCTGGTAAAGGGATTCTTACTGAGGCGGAGTTGTTCTCCACAGCTTATTCAACCAGATAATCCCCCTGAAAGACAAATGCTTCTCTGGGCTATTGCAAACTGCCTTTCTGCCCACCCTTCCTCATGAAATCAAATTAACCCTCTCTCCCATGGGAGAATCTATTGCAGAAACTACTAGCTGAATACCCAACATCCATTTCCCCTCCTTCATTAGTAACAGAATTCCGATCTTATCCTGGGCTGCATTGGGCCCAGCTAAAAAACTACATTTCCCAACCTCCCTTGCAGATAGAGATAGCCATGTAACTAAGGTCTGGCCAGTGAGAGGAAGCATACATGCACCGCCAAACAAAACTCCTTAAACGGACTTGACTCAGTTGGAAGTTTTTTGCATATCCTCCCCTTCATCTTTCTTGTTCCCCTGGAAAGTAAACAGAACAGTTGGAGATCCATCAGCTATGGCCCGTGAGGTGACCCAGAGGATGTAGGTTATATGCTAAGGATGGAGGAGCAGAAAATGGAAGGTTGGGTCCCTATTGTGTTTAAGTTGCTGTGGTCAAAACAGCTCCTGATTGAAATGCAAATGAGTTCTAATAAGGTTAGAATGACAACTTACTCTGTTTCCACCTGTTTCTTGTTTCACATGTTAAAGAAAATGACTGTTTCAATGATAAATTAAACACCTATTCTTTCCCCTCTATTATCCTATTATCTTTAAAGTCTTTGAGATTGTTTTACCCAAATTTGTAGTATTAGAAGCAATTAAATTAAATATAGATGAATCTGTCTTTAGTGTTTTCCAAAGGAACTGCTCAATAAGAATAAGAGCTATAAGAATCTTGAGAGGTCATTTAGTCCAATATCTAATTCTTAGGGTTTTCAGAAATTATTTCAGAAAAGTAAATGTCTATTTTTATTAAAGATTCAAATGTTATTTTTTAAGTTAACATATAATGTACATACAGCTCTATGGATTTTAACACATCTATTGATTTCTGTAACTACCACCACAGTCTGAATGCAAAATAGTTCTGTCACCCCAAAAAAGTATCTCCTGTTATCTTTGTAATCTCACCTTCACACCACCCCTAATCTGTTCTCTGGCACTATGCTTTAGTCCTTTCAAAAATGTTGTATAATGGAATAATACAGTGTATAACCTTTTGAGAATGGCTTTTTTATCATTTAGCATAATGCGTTGAAGAAAATCCAGGTTGTTACATGTATCAATAGTTCAGTCCTTTCTATTGCTGAGTAAAATTCCATTGTATGGACATATCACAGTTTGTATTTATTCATCTTTTGATGGACCTTTGGGTTATTTCCAGTTTTGGTTGATTTTCAATAGAGCTGCATGGACAAAAGTTTTTATTTCCCTAGGGAAAATACCTAACAGTGTGATTGCTGGATCAATCCTTCTCCTCCCATTAAATATTGAGAGCTTTTTATATACTGTGCATACAAGACCTTTGATATGTGATTTATACATATTTTATCCAAGAGTATAGTATGTATTTTCATTCTGTTAACAATATCTTTATCAGAGCAAAAGTTTTTAACTTTGTTGAAGTCTAATTTACCAATATTTTCTATTGTGGATCATACTTTTAGTGTCTTTTCTAAGAATTCTTTGCCTAATCAAGATCATGAAGATTTTCTTCTATGTTTTTCTGTAAAAGTTCTATAGTTTTATCTTTTACAATTAGATCTATGATCTATTTGAATTAAGTTTTGTGTAGATGTGAAGATTAGGTTGTTCTGGGTTTTTTTTACATATGGATATCCAGTTGTTCCAACACTATTTGTTGAAAAGATAATCCTTTCTCCATTGAATTGCCTTTGAACCTCTGTTGAACATCAATTGGTCATATCTGTGTAGGTCGATTTCTGGTCTCTCTATGCTGTCTCATTGGTCTATGGTTTGTTCCTTCACCAATACCACACTGTCTTGATTTCTTTATTTTTTTAACATCTTTATTGGAGTATAATTGCTTTTCATTGTTGTGTTAGTTGCTACTCTATAACAAAGTGAATCAGCTATACGTATACATATATCCCCATATCCTGTCCCTCTTGGGTCTCCCTCCCACCCTTCCTATCCCACCCCTCTAGGTGGTCACAAAGCATCAAGCTGATCTCCCTGTGCTATGCGGCTGCTTCCCACTAGCTATCTATTTTACATTTGGTAGTGTATATATGTCCATGCCACTCTCTAACTTCGTCCCAGCTTACCTATCCCCCTCCCCATGTCCTCAAGTCCATTCTCTACATCTGCTTCTTTATTCCTGTCCTACCCCTAGATTCTTCAGAACAATGTTTTTTTCTTTTTTAGATTCCATATATATGTGTTAGCATACGGTATTTGTTTTTCTCTTTCTGACTTACTTCATTCTGTATGACACACTCTAGGTCCATCCACCTCAGTACAAATAACTCAATTTCGTTTCTTTATATGGCTGAGTAATATTCCATTGTATATATGTGCCACATCTTCTTTATCCATTCATCTGTCGAAGGACACTTAGATTGCCCCCATGTCCTGGTTATTGTAAACAGTGCTGCAATAAACATCGTGCTACATTTTTCTCCCTTTTTTTCTTGATGAGTCTGGCTAATGGTTTATCAATTTTGTTTATGTTCTCAGAGAACCAACTTTTAGTTTTATTGATCTTTGCTATTGTTTCCTTCATTTCTTTTTCATTTATTTCTGATCTGATCTTTATGATTTCTTTCCTTCTGCTAGCTTTGGGGTTTTTTTGTTCTTCTTTCTCTAATTGCTTTACATATAAGATTAGGTTGTTTAAGATTTTTCTTGTTTCCTGAGGTATGATTGTATTTATGTAAATTTCCCTCTTAGAACTGCTTTTGCTGCATCCCATAGGTTTTGGGCCATTGTGTTTTCATTGTCATTTGTTTCTAGGTATTTTTTGATTTCCTCTTTGATTTCTTCAGTGATCTCTTGGTTATTTAGTAGCATATTGTTTAGCCTCCATGTGTTTGTATTTTGTACAGTTTTTTTTTCCTTTAATTGGTATCTAGTCTCATAGCATTGTGGTCAGAAAAGATGTTTGATATGATTTCAATTTTCTTAAATTTACCAAGACTTGATTTGTGATCCAAGATATGATCTATTCTGCAGAATGTTTCATGAGCACTTGAGAAGAATGTGTATTCTGTTGTTTTTGCATGGAATGTCCTATAAATATCAATTAAGTCCATCTTGTTTAATGTATCATTTAAAGCTTGTGTTTCCTTATTTATTTTCATTTTGATTGATCTGTCCATTGGAGAAAGTAGGGTGTTAAAGTCCCCTACTGTTATTGTGTTACTGTCGATTTCCCCTTTTATAGCTGTTAGCATTTGACTCATGTATTGAGGTACTCCTATGTTGGGTGCATAAATATTTACAATTGTTATATCTTCTTCTTGGATTGATCCCTTGATCATTATGTAGTGTCCTTCTTTGTCTCTTGTAATAGTCTTTATTTTAAAGTATATTTTGTCTGATATGAGAATTGCAGCTCCAGCTTTCTTTTGATCTCCATTTGCATGGAATATCTTTTTCCATTCCCTCACTTTCAGTCTATGTGTGTCCATAGGTCTGAAGTGGGTCTCTTGAAGACAACATATATATGGATCTTGTTTTTGTATCCATTCAGCCAGTCTATGTGTTTTGGTTGCAGCATTTAACCATTTACATTTAAGGTAGTTAGCGATATATATGTTCCTATTCCCATTTTCTTAATTGTTTTGGGTTTGTTATTGTAGGTCTTTTCCTTCTCTTGTGTTTTCTGCCTAAAGAAGGTCCTTTAACATTTGTTGTAAAGCTGGTTTGGTGGTGCTGAGTTCTCTTAACTTTTGCTTGTCTCTAAAGGTTTTAATTTCCCCATCGAATCTGAATGAGATCCTTGCTGGGCAGAATAATCTTGGTTGAAGGTTTTTCCTTTTCATCACTTTAAATTTGTCCTGCCACTCCCTTCTGGCTTGCAGAGTTTCTGCTGAAAGATCAGCTGTTAACCATATGGGGATTCCCTTGTATTATTTGTTGCTTTTCCCTTGCTGCTTTTAATATTTTTTCTTTGTATTTAATTTTTGATATGTTGATTAATATGTGTCTTGGCATGTTTCTCCTTGGATTTATCCTGTATGGGACTCTCTGTGCTTCCTGGACTTGATTAACTATTTCCTTTCCCATATTAGGGAGGTGTTCAACTATAATCTCTTCAAATATTTTCTCAGTCCCTTTCTTTTTCTCTTCTTCTTCTGGGACCCCTGTAATTCGAATGCTGGTGTGTTTAATGTTGTCCCAGAGGTCTCTGAGACTGTCCTCAGTTCTTTTCATTCTTTTTTCTTTATTCTGCTCTGCAGTAGTTATTTCCACTATTTTATCTTCCAGGTCACTTATCTGGTCTTCTGCCTCAGTTATTCTGCTATTGATTCCTTCTAGAGAATTTTTAATTTCATTTATTGTGTTGTTCATCATTGTTTGTTTGCTCTTTAGTTCTTCTAGGTCCTTGTTAAATGTTTCTTGTGTTTTCTCAATTCTATTTCCAAGATCGTGGATCATCTTTACTATCATTACTCTGAATTGTTTTTCAGGAAGACTGCCTATTTCCTCTTCATTTGTTTGGTCTGGTGGGGTTTTACCTTGCTTCTTCATCTGCTGTGTGTTTCTCTGTCTTCTCATTTTGCTTAACTTACTGGGTTTGGGATCTCCTTTTTGAAGCCTGCATGTTTGTAGTTTCCATTGTTTTTGATGTCTGCCGCCAGTGGGTAAGGTTGGTTCAGTGGGTCGTGTAGGCTTCCTGGTGGAGGGGACTGATACCTGTGTTCTGGTGGATGAGGCAGGATCTTGTCTTTCTGGTAGGCAGGACCGTGTCCTGTGGTGTGTTTTGGGGTGTCTGTGGCCTTATTATGATTTTAGGCAGCCTCTCTGCTAATGGGTGAGGTTGTGTTCCTGTCTTGTTAGTTGTTTGGCATAGGGTGTCCAGCACTGTAGCTTGCTTGTCGTTGAGTGGAGCTGGGTCTTGGCATTGAGACAGAGATCTCTGGGAGAGCTCTCGCCGATTGATATTACATGGGGCTGGGAGGTCTCTGGTCGTCCAATGTCCTGAACTCGGCTCTCCCATGTCAGAGGCTCAGGCCTGACACCCGGCTAGAGCACTAAGACTGTGTCAGCCACACGGCCAGGTACATGGGGAGTTTCTTGCCTTTTGCAAAGTCTGAAGTCTTCTGCCAGTGTTCAGTAGGTGTTCTGTAGGAGTTCTTCCACATGTAGATGTATTTGTGATGTATTTGTGGAAAGATAGGTGATCTCCACTTCTTACTCCTCCTCCATCTTGAAGGTCCTCCTGTATTGATTTCTGTAGCTGTATAGTATGTCATAAAGTTTGAGGAACCAAGCTATACAATTTTATTTATTTTTATTGAAGTATATTTGATTTACAATGTTGTGTTAGTTTCTGGTGTACAACAAAGTGATATATATCTTCCATGAGACCTCATTTCTCAAGAGCTGCCTTCCCTCTGATGTAGGTGAAGAGAGGAAGTCTTTTTTTTTAATATCAGTTATTTTTTTAATTGAAGTATAGTTAATTTGCAATGTTGTATTAGTTTCAAGTGTACAGCAAAGTGATTCAGTTTTCCATATACATATTCTTTTTCCGATTGTTTTGTAGTTTATTACAAGATATTAAACATAGTTTATTACAATATATTAAATATAGTTCCTTGTGCTATACAGTAGGACCTTATTTATCTATTTTATATGTAGCAGTGTGTATATGTTAATCCCAAACTCCTAATCTATCCCTCCCCTACCCCTTTCCCTTTTGTGACCATAAGTTTTTTTTCTATGTCTGTGAGTCTGTTTCTCTTTTGTAAATAAGTTCATTTGTATCATTTTTTAGATTCCACATATAAGTGATATCATATGATATTTATCTTTCTCTGACTTACTTCACTTAGTATGATAATCGCTAGGTCCATCCATGTTGTTGCAAATGGTCATTTCATTGTTTTTTATGGCTGAGTGATATTCCACTGTGTGTATATATATATATATATATATATATGTATGTATATATATATACACACCACATATTCTGTATTCATTCACCTGCTGATGGACATTTAGGTTGCTTCCATGTCTTCGCTATTGTAAATAGTGCTGCTATGCATATTGGGGTGCATGTATCTTTTCCAATTAGAGTTTTTTCTGAAGATATTCCCAGGAGTAGGATTGTTGGGTCATATGGTAGTTCTATTTTTAGTTTTTTAAGGAACCTCCATACTGTTTTCCATTGTGGCTGTACCAACTTATATTCCCACCAACAGTGTAGGAGAGTTTCTCCACACCCTCTCCAGCATTTATTATTTGTAGACTTTTTGATGACGGCCACTCTGACCAGTGTGAGGTGATACCTCATTGTAGTTTTGATTTGCATCTGTCTAATAATTAGCGATGTTGAGCATCTGTTCATGTGCCTGTTGGACATCTGGATGTCTTCTTTGTAGAAATGGCTATTTAGATCTTCTGCCCATTTATTGATTGGGTTGTTTTGTTGTTGTTATTAAGTTGTATGAGCTGTTTGTATATTTTGGATATTAAGCCCTGTTGGTCACATCATTTGCAAATATTTTCTCCCGGTCCGTAGGCTGTCTTTTTGTTTTGTTTAGGTTTCCTTTGCTGTGCAAAAGCTTATAAGTTCGATTAGGTCCCATTTGTTTATTTTTGCTTTTATTTCTATTTCCTTGGGAGACTGACCTAAGAAAATATTGCTATCATTTATGTGAGAGAATGTTTTGCCTATGTTCTCTTCTAGGAGTTTTATGGTGTCATGTTTTAAACTTACATCTTTAAGCCATTTTGAGTTTATTTTTGTATATGGTGTGAGGGAGTGTTCTAACTTCATTGATTTACATGCGGCTGTCTAGCTTTCCCAACACCACTTGCTGAAGAGACTGTCATTTTCCATTGTATATTCTTGACTCCTTTGTCAAAGATTAATTGACCATATGTGCGTAGATTTATTTCTGGGCTCTCTGTTCTGTTTCATTGATCCATGTGATGGTTTGGGGCCAATATCACACTGTTTTGATTACTATAACTTTGTAGTATTATCTGAAGTCTGGGAAAGTATGCCTCAGCTTTATTCTTTTTCCTCAGGATTTCTTTGGCACTTCTGGGTCTTCTATGGTTCCATATAAAATTTAGGATTATTTGTTTTAGTTCTGTGAAAAATGCCATGGATGATTTGATAGGGATCGAGTTGAATCTGTAGGTTGCTTTGGGTAGTGTGGCCATTTAAAAAATATTAATTCTTCCAATCCAAGAGCATGGGATATCTTTCCATTTCTTTGAATCATATTCAGTTTCCTTTATCAATGTTTTATAGTTCTCATCATATAAGTCTTTAACCCCTTGGTCAGGCTTATTCCTACGTATTTTATTTTTTGATGCAATTTTAAAAGGGATTTTTAAATTAACTTTCCCTCTCTGAATTTCATTCTTAGTGTAAATAAATGCAGCCGATTTCTGTATGTTAATCTTGTATCCTGCTATCTTACTGAATTTGTTTATCAATTCTAGTAGTTTTTGTGTGGAGTCTTTAGGGTCAAACTTTATTTTTTTTGAAAAATTTCTTTGGCTATTCTAGTTTCTTTGCCATTCCATATGAATTTTAGAATAAGCTGTCCACATCAACAAAAAGTTCTTCTGGAATTTGTATTGGAATTGTATTAAACTTGTAGGTTAATTTGTGGTGAACTAACATGTTTACTGTTTTGAGACTTCCAACTCACTAGGTTTACATCTGCATTTTTCAAGGTATTCTTTGCTTTCTTTCATGAGTTTTGTACTTTTCAGCATACAGAACCTATACATGTTTTGTTAGATTTATATGTCAGTATTTCTTTCTCTCTGTTTTTGGGGGGGTCTATTGTATTTGTATTAAATTTGAGGTTCTAATTGTTCATGCTAGTATATAACAAATATAGCTGATACTGTGAATTGACTTTGAATTCTGCTCTGTCAGTGAGCTCATTTATTGTTCTAGGACGGTTTTGTTTTTTGTAGATTCCTTGTGATTTTCTTAAAATCATCCCTATTCACAGGTAATATGATTATTTCTTTCTTTCTAATATATATGCCTTTTTTTCTTGCCTTATTGCACTAGCTAGACTTCAATACCATGTTGACTAGGAGTGAGGAGAGTAGACATCCCAGTCTTGTTTCTGATCTTAGAAGAAATACATTCATTTTTTCATCATTAAGTATGATGTTAGCTGTACATTTTTTGTAGTTGCTTTTTATTGGGTTGAGAATGTTACCTTCTATTTCTAGTTCACCAAAAATTTGTATCATGATTAAATGCTGAATTGTGAAAAGCTTTTTCTGTACCACTTGGTAAGATCATGTCGTTTTTCTTCTTTAGATTGTTAATGTAGTGGATAACATTGATTGTTATTTGAAAATTGAGCCTGTCTTCTTGCATTACCAGGATAAGATGCACTTGGTCATGGTGAGATAGATAGGTAGGTAGATGGATGGGTGGGTGAGTGGATGGATGGATAGACAGGTAGGTAGGTAGAAAGGAAGGAATGTAGAATGGAAGGAAGGTACAAAGGAAGGAAATATTCCTTCCTATTCTATTTTTTTGGAAGAGATTATAAGGAATTTGTGCTATTTCTTCTTTAAATGATTAGTAGAATTTGCCAGTGAAGCCATTTGGGCCTGGAGAATTCTTTTACAGGAGGTTGTTAACTATGAATTCAATTTCTTTAGTACTTATCAAATTATTCAGGTTGTCTATTTCATCTTGGGTGAGTTTTTATAATTTGTGGATTTCAAAGAAACAGTCCATTTCATCAGGATTTGTTGACTTTCTGTGTGTAGAGTTGTTTTTAGTATTTCCTTTTTGTCCTCTGCAGGTCTGTAGTGAAATCTTTTCCATCCCTGGGTAATTTGTTGTAGGGTGACCAACCATCCCAGATTGCTCAGGAATGGGGGATTTCCTGGGATGCAGGACTTTCACTGCTAAAACTAAAAGAGAGTGGTTACTCTCCTCTTTCTTCTCCATCTCCTTTGGCAGTCTTGCTACAAGCTTGTCGACTGAAAAAAATGTACAACCTAAAAGTTGAAAATTATGTCTTATACAATGGATTTACTGAGGACTTAAAGCAGAGAGGCAGCCTCTCAGATAGCTCTGAGGGACTATTCCAAAGTGGTAAGGGAGGAGCCAGGTATATAGAAGTTTTTGCAAAAAAAAAAAAAACCCAGGTAGTCAGAACATCAAAAGATTACTGCTAATTAAAGAAAACCAGACATCTCAAGTTAATGAACTTAATACCTTTCTATGTATGGGAAGATGCAAGAGTCTGGATTTATTGTAATTATTCCTTTGATATGCACCTTAACCATCTAGGGCCAGTATCCTGTTTTCCTCCATCCTGAGTCCCCTCTGGGTACACTACTGGGGGTGGCTGCAGTGGCTGATGGCTTGATGGCCTCAACATCCTTTGTTTACTGATATGGTAGGTGACAGTCTTTGTCCACAAGTTTATCAATATTTATCAAAACCAGCTGTTTATTGATTTTTTTTCCTGTTTTCAGTTCAGTTAACTTCTACTTTTATCTTTCTTTACGCTTGCTTGGGGTTTATTTTGCTCTTCTTTTTCTAGTTCCTTAAGATGGGAGTTGAGATTATTAATCTGAAACACTTATTTTCTAATATAAGCATTTAATGCCATAAATTTCCCTTTAAGCACTGCCTTAGTGGCATTCCACAAATCTTAATATGTTCTATTTTCATTTTCATACAGTTCAAAATATTTTCTTTGAGACTTATTTTTTGACACATGTATTATTTAGCAGTGTGTTTGATTTTTTTCAAACGTTTGGGAATTTTCCTGTTCTTTTGTTATTGATTTCTGTTTTAATTCCATTATGATTAGAGTACATAATTGTATGACTTGAATTATTTTGGTTAGGGTTTCTTTTATGATCCAGGACATGATCTATCCTGGTAAATGTTCCAAGTGCACTTAAAAAGATATCTAAGCTCCAGTGTCTGCCTACCACTGAGCTAGCAATGAGACATCTGGTAAATCGCCCCATCTCACATGGCCCTCTGTTTTCATGTCTGTAAAATGAGAAGAGTGAATTAGATAATCCCTAAAAGTTCCCCTCTGTCTTTAATGTGTACCCCTCATGTCCATGAGTAAACAGGAATTAGACAACTTCCATTTGCCACGAGTAACAAAACAATTTTATTTTATCTGCTCC
The DNA here is from genome assembly GCF_003031525.2 of Neophocaena asiaeorientalis asiaeorientalis. Classification (NCBI taxonomy): domain Eukaryota; kingdom Metazoa; phylum Chordata; class Mammalia; order Artiodactyla; family Phocoenidae; genus Neophocaena; species Neophocaena asiaeorientalis. The sequence continues at coordinate 3,493,069 of NW_020172672.1, read as the reverse complement.
TGAATGAATGGACATAGAAAACACAACCTGCTTGTAAAGCCCTGTCTTTAATTACCCAGAAGCCACGGGTAATTTGAGGAAGTGTATACAAGAAAAACTCTGTCCTAAAAGGCAATTTCCACAGCCTGAATTATGTTAAGGAGGGCGTATGAACCTGTCAGTTTTTCCTCAACTTGAAAAGATAGTGCAAGTTCCTCAATCTCTTGCCAGTCAAACTAGTGGTACAAGTTCTGTTCTATTCTGGGATCACAGAAATGTGTGCATTTCTAAGAATTTGTCCATTTCTTCCTAGTTGTCCATTTTATTGGCATAGAGTTGCTTGTAGTAATCTCTCATGATTTTTTTTATTTCTGCAGTGTCAGTTGCAACTTCTCCTTTCTCATTTCTAATTCTATTGATTTGAGTCTTCTCCCTTTTCTTCTTGCACTTAGCCCTTTATCTCTTCCTGCCCCATCTTAAATAGTCATTTCACCACTATCACATCCATGAAGCCTAAGATTAAATAAAAGCAGAAAGGATGGGATTTCAGAAATATATCCCAGAACATCTCCATGAGTAGAAAACTGAAGAAATCAGAGAAGTGAGAATGAAATGGAGGGCATCAGCTCCAGGGGGAAGCTTATGAATCCTCGTCCCCATAACATGAACCTCAGAGGCAGGGTTTTATGTATCTTGTATCTCCCCATATGCCATTTTTGAGCATTCATGGTGCCTTGAAAAAAGCAGGCGTTAAGAGTTTTAGAATAGAAGGGACACTCACTTATCAAACATCATCTGAAATCAAGAAACAGATCTCTCCCTGAAAACGGTCAGTAGAGAGAGCTTACAACCAGGACCCTTTGACATGGTGGAACGCTTAACCTCAGGCACACACCATGGCAGGGGCCAGCAGAGGGCAGCATCATGGCAGGAATATGGAGGCAGGTCTGGAGTATATGGATGAGGCCAGTGAAAACTGCTAACAGAAACCATTGTGCTCTGCTCTTGGAAGAGCTTAATCATGAGCTGGAGCGTCACAAAATAATCAAGGTGGGAAATTTCTTGAAGTTAAAATTTTAAAAAGCTTTTTATTATGAAAATTTTCACACACATGTGCACACACATACACACACACAGAAGTAGAGAGAAAAATATAGTGAATCCATGTATCCATTCTCCAGATTCATCATTTATCAGTATTCTGCCACACTTCCTTACCTACACCTATTTTCTTTCTTATGTTAGAGACAGTTGGAGTTTAAAATTCTAGGATGCATGTTCTTTATTTTTTTTAATAAATTTATTTTTGTCTGCACTGTGTCTTCGTTGCTGTGCACAGGCTTTCTCTAGTTGTGGTGAACAGGGGCTACTCTTAGTCGCGGTGCATGGGCTTCTCATTGCATTGGCTTCTCCTGTTGTGGAGCACGGGCTCTAGGCGCACAGGCTTCAGTGGTTGTGGCACATGGGCTTAGTTGCTCTGCGGCATGTGGGATCTTCCCGGACCAGGGCTGGAACCTGTGTCCCCTGAATTGGCAAGCGGATTCTTAACCACTGTGCCACCAGGGAAGCCCGGATGTATGTTCTTTAAAGGTGAAATTCTGTGAGTAGTCCAGTCTTGGTACAGTCCCACATTGCCACTGAGGACCAAGGTTTCTATCCTTCTGCCCTGACACTCTTAGGTTGTAGGCTAATCCTCAGGATGGCAAGATGGCTGCTCCACCTCTAGGAATCGTGTCAACATTCCAGGCAGGAAGAAGATCCAGGTTAAGAGATACATGCTAAAGGGCCACTTTTTGCATTAGAGATGAAGACAGGATACCGGGGGAACAGTAAAATTTGAGGTCCAAAAATAAGCTTTACGAACCACATAAGAAATAAGGGAGAATACAAAGAAGTCCAACTCAGAAAAAATGCATTTATTGATTACTTCTTACAGCTCCAAATGAGACCAAGCCTTTATACAAATTATCTCATTAAATCTTCACAGCAATCCAATTGAGTAGGTGAAATAATTTTACAGATGATGAAATGAGACCTTGAGAAACTTAATAGCTTTCTCAAGGCTACCGAGCTGATAAATGGTGGCTCCAAAGCCATCTCCTTTTGCTGTTCTCATTTCCTTATTACTGATCTTCTCAGAGTTACAGTAAATGTCACTCACTGAAAAATCTGTAATCTTCACCATCAAAAGCCACTGTTGTATACGTATGATTCCAAACCCAGGATCACAGAAGTGCACATTCTTCGTGTGTCCATTGCAGAATACTGCCCACCAGGCTGCAGGCCTGGCTGTGCCTGCACCACAGGGGCCTCTGGGTGAGGGTCTGTGCTACCTCTGGGCCGAGGCCCCTGTGCCCAGGCTCAGATGCATCTGCTTAAAGAAATGGAGTCAAAACCTCCATAAAGCTATTGTTTTTCTGTTCTTTCCAATAAAAGAAAATGCATGTAGCTCCACCAGGTCTCAAAGCGACCTTCTGTCAAGGGCCTCTGAACTGTCTTCAAAGAAGGGAAGGTATTGCTTTGTGCATAGCTCTTGGGATGGTTTAATCATGAACTGCACATAAAAGCAAAGATAAGAGATTTGATGAAGTCCTAAATTCTTTTTTAACTTTTTATTATGAAAGTTGTCAGAAGTACACAAAAGAGGAGAGAATAATATAATGAACCCATGTGCTCATCCCCTGATTCGACCATTATTCACTCTCTGTGCCACTTGCTTCATCTGTTCCTTTTTATCTGTCTTCTTTTTTGGTGAATATTTTTTCAAGCCAATTCCCATGGTCGGGTCATTTTGCCCCTAAATCTTTCCATGTATATCTCTAATAAGTAGGCATTTTCTTATAGAAACACAAAACCATTTTCACAACCAGTGGTATTAACACCCACTCTATGTTCAAATTTTCTAATTGTCTCAAAAATATCTTTTAAGAGTTGGTTTCTTTAAAACAGGATCTAGACAGAATCGAGTCACTGCTTTTGACTGTTATGTTGCTTAAATCTCTTCTAACCTAGAGTAGTGTTAACATCGGAACAACGCCGACAAGGTCTTCAACTTCTTGGGTTCCTCAAACACCTCTCCCTCACCTCCGGGCCTTTGCACTTACTGTGCTTTCTGCCTGAAAGATGTCCCCAGGCCCCACACATCACCTGGAAATCTCCTACTTGTCCAGCTTTCAGATCAGATGTTTTTCCTTCTATGGAGTGGCCCCCTACCAGAGCTTCTCTTATTAAATGCAGACTCTGATTTAACAGTTCTGGGGCGGGGTATGAGATTCTGCATTGCTAGCAAGCTCCGTGGTTATATCAATGCTGCTGGTCTGAGGACCATACTTGGAGTAGCGAGGGACTAGATTATTCCCCACTTACTCTATCAGAGCACTTATCACACTGTATCGTAACGGCCCCTTTGAATATCTGTCTTCCCTCTAGACCAGGGGTTGGCAAACTACTGGAGCTGTAGGAACACAGCCATATCCTTTCATCTAGGTCTCATATGTGGCTGCTTTTAAGCTATAACACAAAATTGAGTAGTTGTGAGAGAGGCAGTATGTCCCACAAAGCCTAAAATACTTACCTTCTGGCCCTTCATGGAAAAACTTTGCTGACCTTGCTCTAGACTGCAGTGCAGGAATGATGGTTTTTTCACTAGAGCATCACAGAACCTAGTCCAGGGCTTTGTATATAATGGGTACTCCACAAGTAGTCATTAGATGATGAATAATGATAGTAGCTGACAGTAATTGAGAGCTTACCACATGCCAGGAAATACTAAATGCTTTACATGCACCATCTTGTTTAATTTCCACAATAACCCTATGTAGGGGGTAGAGTGTTCTCACATTTCAGATGAAGAAACAGAGGGTTAGAGGTCCCTATCCTGCCAGGTTTAAAGTACTAACAAACTCATGTAATCTGACTACTACACTTTAAAGAAATGATTGAAAAAGGTGGCTACGGAAAGCCAGGCAAAGCTATTTATCCTGGGCCCATTTGGGGCAGCCTGGGTCATTGTCTCTGTAAAAGTGGCTACCAAAGGGACTGGCTAAAAATTCAAAACATTCTTAGTGTTTACATCCAAATATACTAGGTCAGTTGAATATATACACAAACACATAAAAGCACCTTCTTTGTAATAAATACTATCCAATTATAAAGGGCCCTAGCAACTCTTCTAAGAGCCCAAAGCAAAATCTGCATTTAAGAGACTAGCACTGTAAGATCGAAAACTACCTGGGGGCTCCTTTTCCTTGGTAGCTCTTTCCTCCCCACAACCCACCCCAAAACCTCCCCCAGTATAGCACATTCCCTAGCCCTAAGCCCCTGCAGGCATTTAATGAGAGACAGCCTAGAGGGAAGGATTAAACAGATAAAATCTGTTAACCTTGAGAACCTTTATCTACAACTGTATTACCTAGCCCCAGGATTTCCATCATATAGAGAGGTGGCAACTAATTTAACCTTTATATTATTATTTTGTTTAAAGTCAGTGGGTTGAAGTGACTTAGCCAGTGTTTCATGGGCATAGTAATAATTCTAGGAATAGAGTGTACATGTCTTGTGTCCCAATGTAGTAAGAAAGAGAAATTGAAAGAGAGAAAGAGAGAGAATCACAGAGAATGGAGGGTGAAGGGGAGAAGAACATGTACGAGACAGATAATAGCCTGCCAGTGAAGCTGAGCCAGCCCGGAAGCAGTGGTGAGAACTAAGGGGGAAACAACCTTTGCTTATGATCCTAATTTGTATATTTTTAAATTATTTTTTATTTTTTTGCCGTACGCGGGCCTCTCACTGTTGTGGCCTCTCCCGTTGCGGAGCACAGGCTCCGGACGCATAGGCTCAGCGGCCATGGCTCACGGGCCCAGCCGCTCCGTGGCATGTGGGATCTTCCCGGACCGGGGCATGAACCCGTGTCCCCTGCATCGGCAGGCAGACTCTCAACCACTGCACCACCAGGGAAGCCCCTAATTTGTATATTTTAAATTTTATTTTATTTTTCATAATTTGTATATTGATAGATATATGTGTTAAGACTTTTTGAATCTTATTAAAAAAACTGGAGTACACATTAAAGAAACTCGAGTCGTATTGAATATAATCATTGAAGAAACTTTAATGTAAAAAAATTAGTCCTATTCTTAATCCCAACTCATTCTAAAAGGCCAGCATCACTCTGATACCAAAACCCAGAGAGATTTCAATTTTCAAAAACTAAGGATATTAAAACATCCTATATGTTCAAAGAGTTAGGTAGACACATGGAAGAAATAAAATGACCCAAATTGAACTTTTATACAAAAAAACCTATAATGTCTAAGGTGAAAAAAAAACTGGATAGAATTAATGGCATATTAGACATTTCAGAAGAAAAGATTAGTGAACTTAAACACAACAGTAGAACCTACCAAATGAAATAGAGAAAAATGAATTTTAAAAATGAGCTGTGAGGAAGCCTAAAGTATCCAATAAACACATAATTAAAGTCAAAAGGTAGAAATTGTCAGATTGATTGGGAAAAGTAAGATGCAACTATATGCTACCTATAAAAAACATTTATTCACTATAAAGATATAAATAAGTTAAAAGTAAAACGATTGAAAATGTATATCATATTGTACTAATCAAAAGAAAGCTGGGGCTTCCCTGGTGGCGCAGTGGTTGAGAGTCCACCTGCCGATGCAGGGGATGCGGGTTCATGCCCCGGTCCGGGAGGATCCCGCATGCCGCGGAGCGGCTGGGCCCGTGGGCCGTGGCCGCTGGGCCTGCGCGTCTGGAGCCTGTGCTCCGCAACGGGAGAGGCCACGACAGTGAGAGGCCCGCGTACCGCAAAAAAAAAAAAGAAAAAAAAAAAAAGAAAGCTGAAGTGATTAGATTAATATCAGTAACATTCAGAGAAAAGCATATTACCAGTGGTAAAGAAGGTCATTTCATAATGATGAAGAGAACAATTCATCAAGAGGGCATAACCATAATGAAGGTTTATTCATCAAATTAGAACTTCAAGGAGAAATAGACAAATCCATAACTATAGTCAGAGATCTTAAAGCCCCTTTCTCAATACCTAGTAGAACAAATAGAGATAAAAATCAGTAAAAATAGAAAAGACTTGAACAACATAGTCAACCAACTTGACCTGACTGACACTCCACCCAACAATAACAGTATTCACACCCTTTTCAAGTGCACAAGGACAATTTACCACACTAGACCAAATTCTGGGCCATAAGATACATCTCAGTAAATTTAAAAGGATTCAAGTCACATAAAGAGTGCTCTCTGACCACAGTAAAATTAAATTACCAATATCTCTGAAAAATCTCCAATTATTTGAACATTAAATAACATGAATACTTCTAAATAATCCATGAGTCAGAGAAGAAATCAAAAGGGAAGTTAGAAAGTATTTTGAACTGAACAAAAATGAAAGTACAGCGTATCCAAATTTGGGGAATCCTACAAAAGCATTACTTAGGGGGAAATTTATAGCTTTAAATGCCTAAAGTAGAAAAGAATAAAGGTATCTTACCAGTGGCCTGTTTTCAGCTTAAACTAGGAAAAAAAAAATAGAAGAAATGAAACAATAAAGATTGAAATAAAAATCAGTGAAATAGGTAATAGAAGCACAATAGAGAAAATCTGTAAAACTAAAAGCTAATCCTGTGATATGATCAATAAAACTGATAAACCCCTAGCCAGACTGATCAGGAAAAGAAAACACAAATTACCAATATCAAGAATGAGAATGGCTATTTCACTATACATTCTACAGATAGTAAACAAATAGTAAGGAAATATAATTCACAACTCTATGATAATGAACTTGATAATTGAGATAAAATGGAGCAACACCAAACCCACGCAAAAAGAAATAGACAAACTGAATAGCTCTATATCTATTAAAAAGAAAAAAAGAAAAGAAAAACTTGACTTGTTAAATACCTTCCCAAAAAGAAAACCCCAGGCTCAGATGGCTTCACTGAATATTTAAGTTCTACTGAATATTTAAGGAAGTTCTACTTGATATTTAATGAAGAAGTAATATCAATACTACACAAACTCTTCCATAAAAGTGAAGAGGAAGGAATACATCCCAACTCATTCTACAAGGTCAGCATTACCCTGATACCAAAACCCAGAGAGATTACCATTTTTTAAAAATACACAGATCAAGATCTCTCACGAACATACATGCAAACATTCTAAACAAAATTTTATCAAACTGAATCCAACAGTATATAAAAAGTGCAATACAGCATGACCAAATAGAATTCATTCCATGTATGTAAGATTGGCTTAACACTGGAAAATTCATTGATGTAATTCAGCCTATTAAACTTTTACAAGAGTTGTTAAAAAGAAAAAACATGGGGCTTCCCTGGTGGCGCAGTGGTTGAGAGTCCGCCTGCCGATGCGGGGGATGCGGGTTGGTGCCCCGGTCCGGGAAGATCCCACATGCCGCGGCGCGGCTGGGCCCGTGAGCCATGGCCGCTGAGCCTGCGCGTCCGGAGCCTGTGCTCCGCAAACGGGAGAGGCCACAACAATGAGAGGCCCGTGTACCGCAAAAAAAAAAAAAAAAAAAAAAAAAAAAGAAAAAACATGATCATTTTAATAGATGCAGAGAAAGCACTGACAAAGTCCAACATTCATTTCTATTTTTTTAAAAAACCCTCAGCAAACTGGAAATAGAAGGGAACTTTCTCAGCCAGATACTAGTAATCTAGAAATGCAATGTTAACATCATACTTAATGGTGAAAGACTGGATGTTTTTCTCCTAAGATCTAGAACAAAGATGTCTGCTCTCACCCAGTCTATTCAACATTGTACTGGGGGTTCTAGTCAGTACCACAAGGAAGGAATAGGAAATAAAAGTCATCCAGATTGGAAAGAGAGAAGTAAAATTGTCTTCATAGACAACGTTGGGTACAAGTGTTTAGAAAATCTGTTGGAATCTATTTTGAAAAGCTACTAGAATTAATAAGTGAGTTTAGCAAGGTTGTAGTATATAAGATCCACATTAGAAATCAGTAATATTTCGATTTACTAGCAAGGAACATTCAAAAATTGGAATTTTAAAAATTATGGTAGTATCAAACATGAAATACCTAGGAGTAAATCTGACAGATATTAAAAAACATATACATTGAAATCTATAAAATTAGCTGTGGAAATGAATAAGTCAAATGAATAAGTCAGTAAGTCAAATGAATAGAGATATATGCTTTGTTCATGGGTTGAAAGACTAAATGTTGTTAAGATTTCAGTCCTCACCAAATTGTTCTTTAGATTCAATGCAATTCCTATTCACATCCCAGCAGGGTTTTTTTGTTGTTGAAATTCACAAGCTGATTTTAAACTTGATATGGTAGCAAGCAAATGTCCTAGACTAGCCAAAAATAACTTTGAAAAAGACAAGTTTGGAAGGCTAATACTACCTGATTTCAAGACTTATTATAAAGCTACAATAATCAAGACAATAAGCTATTAGTATAAATATTAGAAAAATAAATGAAAGGCAGAGAATAGAGTTCAGAAAAAGGCCCACACATATATGGATAATTGTGTTTTGAAAAAGTTGCAAAGACAATTCAGTGGAGAATGGATAATCTTTTCAACAAATGATACTGGAACAATTGGATATCCATAAACCAAAATATAGAACTCCTGTCCAATCCTCCACCATATACAAAGATTAAGTCAAAATGGATTACAGACCCAAATACAAAAACCAAAACTGTAAAAATTTCTAGAAGAAAACATAGGAGAAAATCTTTGTGACTTTGATTTAGACAAAACTTTCATGGATATGATACCAAAAGCATAGTCCATAAAAGCAAAAATTGGTAAATTGCACTTCATCTAAGTTAAAAATTTCTTTTCTTTGGAAGACATTGTTAAGAGAACAAAAAGACTACTGAAAGACTGAGAAAAAAATATTTGCAAAGCATATATTTGATAAAAGGCTTATATCCAGGATATATAAAGAACTCCCAAAACTCAAAAATAAGAAAACAACCCAATTTTTTAATGGGAAAAGGAGTTGAATAGACACATCACCAAAGAAGATATACAGATGGCAAATAAGCACATGAAAAGACCTTCAACATCATCAGTCATTAGGGAAATACAAATTAAAACCTCAAGGAAACCCTACTACACATGATTAGAATGGCTGAAATTAAACAGTATGACCATACCAAATGTTGGCAAGGATGCAGAGAAACTGGAATTCTCATATACTGCTGGTGGGAATGTAAAATGATACAATCACTTTGGAAAATTGTTTGGAAGTTTCTTAAAAAGTTAAAATACTCCTACAATATGACTCAGTCGTTCTAGCCCTTGATACTTACCCAAAAGAACTAAAATCATATGTCCACACAGAGACTTATACAGAATTATCCATGAATGTTCATAGCAGCTTTATTTGTAATAGCCCAAAATGGGAAACAATCCAAATATACATCAACAGATAAATGAATAAACAAAATGGGGCATATCCAGACAATGAAATAAAAAAGTAATGAACTATTAATACATGCAACATGGATGAATCTCAAAATAATTATGCCAAACGAAAGGAATACATACAGTATAATTCTCTGTATAGAAAAATTCAAGAAAATGCAAACTAATGTAGAGTGATAGAAAGCAAATCAGCGAACACAACATTGTAAATCAACTATACTTCAATACAAATTTTTTTAAAAAGATAAACACCTCCCCCCCAAAAAGAAAGCCAATCAATAGTTGCCTAGAGGGAAAGGATGGGAAGGGGCAAGAGGAAGGATTTACAAAGAGGCAAGAAGAAAGTTTTCTTTTTGGGGGGGTGGTTATGTTCATTATCTTGACTGTGGTGATAATTTCGCAGGTGTATTCATATATCAAATTTTATTTTAATAAAATTTAAAGTGCCTATGTGCAGTTTATCATATGCCAATTATACTTCAGCAAAGCTGTCTTTTTAAAAAAATCTTTTATTTCAAATTAATAGAGTAGGATAGAGGTATGTGCAGCTCATTAAACAAAGCTGAACGAAGTAGATAAACTTGTCCCGGGAAACATTGTGAACAAGAGGCAACTTCTATGAAGCTTTCCTTCCTGCCTACACAGGGCTCTCTTTCTCCTTCCCTGACGTTCTGTGGCATTTCCTGCTTGCCTGGTACTCAGGATTCTCCATCCCATTCCCAAGAAGGATCCGTCTGGGAGTAACTCTTCCTTCTTGTCTTTTTTTCTTTTCCTCCTTATGGAGCCTATTCTCAACTTATCTGTCAGTTTGGGAAGGAGATGCTTTACTAAGTCACACAAACTTGTGAAAAGAAAATGGAACAAAGGAACATTAGCAGCAGCTCATCATGCTGTCTCCTTAGCTCTGCCTCCTTCATCCCCTGATGATATTTGCATTTCAAAAGAGGCAATTGCTTTTATCCAAAATGTTACAAGTGGAATTTGAGGCAAATACTTTGGGGTACAGGGGATTTGCTGGCATCCGTTTCATACTTTAAAGCAATCTCTGTATAAATAATATTCCCTATGCCCTCTTCTCATTGGTTAAAACAAATTTATTTGGAACCTGCCAAAAGGATTATTTCATAGATTTGGCCACTTTTTTTTCCTCATAAATATACATGACTTTGCATTTTAGGTTCCAGATGTTACTGGAATCTGTGAGGTCAAAACACCACAAGAAATGCTTTCCTAACTTCATAAAGCAAAAATCCCAGAAATCTCATCTCCTGAGGCTTGTTCTCAGGAGAATGCTAACTTAATTTTCAGATAGCGAATTAAATCTTGGATGTGAGCCCTGTACAGTGTCTGAAGTGTTCATAAGATATTCCAAATTCTCAGAGACCATGTGCCTAGATAGAGAACTACGTCTCTAGGACGCCAGTTTTTCTTCTGGGACTGAAATAGTTAAACATTTACTGAAGAACTGTTATGTGCCAAGCCCCAGTTGTGGAGCAATAAGGACCCAACTGTGAATAAGACAGTCAGTATTCCTGGCCTTATTGAGTTGAAAGTCCATAAGAAAAGACATATCACCAACAAGCATGATAATTTCTAGTACCAAGCATGATGAGTGTTAGAGAATCCTGTGAGCATGTAAGGCAGGAGAATCTCACCAAGGAGTATCAGAGAAGACTTCCTGGAGGAGGAAATGTTCGAGATTTAAAACACGATGAGGTAAAAATAGAGAGGAAGAGTGTTTCAGACCTAGGGTGAGTATGTGTCATGTTCTTAGAGAAGGAGAAACCATATTATATTTGAAAATCTTAGAGATGAGCAGTACGGATGAGGTAGACCAAGGGGCAAAGTAACTCAAAATGAGGCTCAGGCAATAAGCAGGATCTAAATCTTACAGGAACAGGTAAAGAATTTTGGTCTTTAACCTAAGAACCATGACAAACCATTTAAAAGGCTTGAGCTGTCAAGTGTCACGATCAGATTTGCATATCCAGTTCAGAATGTAACAACTGACTTGAGATCACTACATCACATGTGGACATATAGTGGTTCAGAGGTGGGCTCCTAAGCATCACTGCCTGGGTTCATGTTCTGCCTCTCTCCTCTGTTAGCTCTGCAAGTAATTTAACTTCTCTGAGCCTCAGTTTCCCATCTATGAAAGAGAATAACAATGTTATCCTCCTCATAGGGCTGCTACAAATATTAAATCTGTTAGTACATGTAAAGTCATTGGAATTGTGCTTGTCATATAGAAGATGTTCAAAAAATTACCTCCACTTGTATTTGTACAGCTCTTGGGAATCTCCAGCATAACATGTATACATCTGAGTTCTGGTTCATCCCCCCTCCCCCTGGATGCTATTCCTCTTTTAGCTTTCTTCATCTCAAAAAAAATGTGACATCTACCATTTTTAGAGCCAGAACCCCAAATAACTACATTATTAGTATAAGATTGAGCCATCCTGCCCCAATCAGGAAACCATAAGGAAAATCAAGTGTCTTGAACCTTGGCACCAAGTGAAGGGGAGAAAAATCACAAGGACTATGACCAGGGACATTTTGTAAAGATAAAAGGATTAGTTCACCAGGAAGACATAATAATCCTAAATTATTATGTACCTCATAATAGAGTTTCAAAATGCAGGATGCCAATTTGACAAAACTAAAAGGAGAAATAGACAAATTTGCAATCATAGTTGGAAGCGTTAGCACTTCTCTTTCAATGACAGATAGGCCAAGTAGATTTTTAAAAATCAGTAAGAATACAGAAAATATGAACATTACCAACCAATGCAACCTAATTACCATTTATAGAACACAATGGCCCAAAATGGCAGAACATGCTCTGAAGTGCCCATGAAACATCCTCCAAAATAGACCGCCTCCTGGGCCACGAAATCATCAAAAATGTTCAAAATATTGTAATCATACAGAGTGTGTGCTCTGAACAGAGTGGAGTTCAGTTAGAAATCAGTAAGGTATTATAAAAAGCTCCACAATTTAAAATATTATACAGCATACTTCTTAATGACCCATGAGTCAAAGAAGAAATCTTAAAAGAAACAAGAAAATATTTTGAGTTGAATAGTATTGAAAATACAACAAAATTTGTAAGATGCCGCTAAAGCACTGCTTAAAGGAAAATGTATAATTATAAATGTAGATCTTTAAAAGAAAAGAAACGTTTAATATAATGATCTAAGATTAAGAGCTAAATGAAGAACAGCAAACTAAACCCAAAACAAGTAACAGGAGGGAAATGATAAAGAGCAGTAATTTAAAAATGGAGAATAGAAAAGCAGCAATGAACAATTTTAAAGTCAGAAGTTGGTTCTTTGTAAGATTAGAATTATTTTTTCCTTAAATGTTTGATAGAGTTCATCAGTAAATCCATCTAAGCCTAACATTTTCTTTATGGAAAGGTTTTTAATTACAAAAACTCAAATATGCCTTCCCTGGTGGCGCAGTGGTTGAGAGTCCGCCTGCCGATGCAGGGGACATAGGTTCCTGCCCCGGTCCGGGAAGACCCCACGTGCCGCGGAGCGGCTGGGCCCGCGAGCCATGGCCGCTGAGCCTGTGCGTCCGGAGTCTGTGCTGCGCAGCGGGAGAGGCCACAACAGTGAGAGGCCCACGTACCACAAAAAAAAACAAAAACAAACCAAAAAGACCTCTCAATAATAGAAGAAATGTTTCCCAAATTGTTTTATGAGAACAACATAGCTATAGCAAAACTAACAAAGATGTAAAAAGAAAGAGAAATTACAGAGCAATACAAATCATGAATATCAATATAGTAAAATGGTAATCCTCCATGAACAAGTGGGTTTTAACCAAAATAGTTTGATGGAACTTTCTAAAACAAATCAGTATGGTTTATTAAATTAATAGAACAAAAGAAAAACACAATTATCTCACAGATGCAGAAAAAATTTTGAAATTTTGAAATTTGACAAAATTCAACACATTTATGATAAAAACTCTCAGCAAACCCAGAAAAATGGAAAGTTCCTCAGTCTTACAGAGGGCATCTACAAAAAATCTATAGCAATGGTGGTTACACACGATATGGATGTGAATGCCATTGAACTGTACAGTGACACATGGGTAAAATGGTAAAGTTTGCATCAGAATCCCTGTCTCTGCTCTGCTCTTAGAGAACCCAACTTAAGACAAACTATAATAATATCACATCAATGGACTTTAAGACACACATGCTTACTTGAGATAAAGAGGGTCACTTCATAATTTTTTAAAAGATTCAATTTACCAGGGAGCTCTAAAAATATTAAATTTGTATGCATCCAATAATACAGCCTCAAAATAATTAAGGAAAAAATTGACAGAACTGTAAGGAGAAATATACAAGTACACTATGTCAATAACTGTTAAACTAAAGATACAGAAGATTTGAACAACACTTTTTAGTTGGTCAGTTGTTTAGCTTCTGTTCTTGCCTCATTCCAGGCACTCTGACCACTGCTTTGTCTCAAAACAGGCTTGAACCCTACAAAGTACATTTTCCATACTCCTTTGTCAGTTGGCTTCAGTTTATACACTTCCAATGAGAGGCACTTGTCAGAGGTTATAAGGCAGAAGGAAGAGAGAAGCCTTTTTTCTGTTTTTTTTTTCTGTTTCTGATGGCACCTCCAGCAACAGCAGCAGCAATCCATGTGACTTCCGGTTGCTGGGCTCCTACATCATCCGTCACCATGCTTTGTTTGCACAAAGCAGCAGCGATGGTTCTAGTAACAGCAGTAGGTGCTTGAGCACCCTCAGATGTTCAATGATTCTGGGCTCCGGATAAAGTCATTCTAACTTCTTCTCCTGGGGGGAGGAGGTTGCTAATTGCTTTGTGCATTTACTAAGCTCCCTTTGTTTTGCTCTTCTAGCCCTTCTAAGAAATTTGTAACCAATTTCCTGTATTAAATTTTTTCTGTTTGAAATACCTAGCATGGTTTCCATTTCCCTGAGAGGATACTAACTGATAAAATAATAAAGTATAACAATGCACTCAACACTGCAGAATACATTTTATTTTCAAGCACACACTTTACCAGCATTGGCCCTTTACTGGGTCATACAGTTGAAATCATACAGAAAATGTTCTCTTTGTAATCACAATGCAATAAAACTAGAAATAAATTATGATGGATAAGTAGAAAAAAAGTTTGGAAATCAAGGAATGATAACAAATGAGTCAAAGAAGAAGTAACAGCTAACTAATAGCAGCTTGCACATATGTTGCTCCAACTGTGTGCCAGGTTCTATTTAATCTGCACAAAAATCCACCTGAGGATTCCACAAAAATTCCACACATAATCAAAATGCTACACTGTTTCTCATCATAAAAGAAATTAGAACTATTTAAAGTTGAAAAATCATAAAAATAACACTATATGTGAAAACTTAAGGTATAAGGCAAAACAGAACTTACAGGGATATGCTTTACATGCTTATACATATGAAAAGATTAAAAGTTGGAAATTATTGAGATATAGTTAGAAAATGAGATAAAGATTTAGAAAAAGGTTAGCATCTCAAAGGCAATGGAAGGAAGAAAACAACAAAAATAAAAACAGACATTGATGGAATAGCAGATAGGACCCAAACCAGAAGCTGATTTCTTGAAGACTTATAAAATTGAAAAGAATCTCTTGAAAGATTCCTAAGAAAAGGCAAAATAAACAATATTAGGAATAAAAAGGGAGACATACTCCAGTTGATGCAGTCATTTAAAAGATAATTAGGGACTTCCCTGGTGGTGCAGTGGTTAAGAATCCGCCTGCCAATGTTGGGGGCACAGGTTTGATCCCTGATCTGGGAAGATCCCACATGCTGCGGAGCAACTAAGCCCTGTGCTCTAGAGCCCGCGAGCCACAACTACTGAGCCCACATGCCACAACTACCGAAGCCCGTGTACCCTAGAGCCCGCGCACCGCAACTACTGAGCCCATGTGCCGCAACTACTGAAGCCCACGTGCTCTAGGGTCCGCATGCCAGAACTACTGAGCCCACGTGCCTAGAGCCCGTGTTCCGCAACAAGACAAGCCACTGCAATGAGAAGCCTGTGCACTGCAGTGAAGAGTAGCCCCCGCTCGCCACAACTAGAGAAAGCCCATGCACAGCAACGAAGACCCAATGCAGCCAAAAATAAAAACATAAAAATAAAAAAGATAATGAGGATATTACAAACAACTTTGTGCCAATACATTTGGAAATTTAGATGAGTAAATATTTAGAAAAATATGACTTACCAAAATTGAATCAAGAAGAAATAGAAAATCTGAATGTTCTAAAACCATTTTAAAAAGTAAACAGTTTTTTAAATCCTACGAAGAAAATTTGAGTCCCAGATGGCTTCCTAGCTAGTTCTAGTAAAGAAATTTAAATACAAATAAAATAACAATCTTATGCAAGCCGTTACAAGGTATAGAAAAAGGAAGAATCTTGAAACCAAAACCCAACATGAAAAATACAAGAAAATTACAAGTCAATCTTTCTCATGAACAAAGATGGAAAAAAATCAAAATATTAGCAAACCAAATCCAGCACAGCATAAAATTGAGAGTGTCTCATAAACAAGTTTGGTTTATCCCAGGAATGCAGTTCTGGGTTGACACTTATTTTCTTTCAGCACTTTGAAAATGCTGTTTCATTTCTTACTGGTGCCCATGACTTCTGTTAATTATGACCCATTTGGACATAGATTTCTTTGGTATTTTTTTTGAGATTCACTGAGCTTCTTGAATCTGTAGGTTTATGTCTTCTGAGAAATTTGGGAAATTTTCAGCCACTATTTCTTCATTTATTTTTTTCTGTACCACATGCTTTCTCTGCACGTTCCAGGACTCTGATGCCACAAATGTTAGACTTTTGGTATTGTCCCCTAGGCCTCTGATGCTCTGTTAATTTTCCCCCAATCTTTTTCTCTCTCTGGTTTATGTTGGATAATTTCTATTGGTCTGTCTGCAAGTTCACTGACTTTTACCTTTGTCATCACCATTCTGCTATTGAATCCATCCAATGGAATTCTTATTTCACATTTTGTAGTTTTTAGTTCTAAAATTTCCATTTGTATTTTCCTTATATCTTCTGGGATTTTTGACTGAAACTTTCTATCTTTCCATTCTTTAAGAGAGTATTCACCCTTACTTCTTTTTTTTGACCATTTTATTTATTAAATTAATTTTTATTGGAATATAGTTGCTTTACACACCCTTACTTCTTGAAGCAATGTGTAATAGCTACTTTCAAGTCCTTGTCAGATAATCTCCACGTCTATGTCATCTCGACAGTTGGTGTCTGTTGATCGTCTTTTTCTATACAAATTGAGATCTGTCTGGTTGTTGATATGCCAAACTATTTTGGATTGTATCCTGGACAGTTTGGATATTCTGTCATGAGACTCCAAGTCTTGTTTAAATCCTGTAGAGAACGTTGACATTTTTGTTTTGCCAGGATATAGACCTGTTTGGGCTCAGGCAGCAAGTTCTGACCAGTCTTCCATAGAATGTAATTCCAGTGTCAATTATGTTTTCAAAGCATTTCCTGTGCTATTCATATCTGTCTGTCGTGTGTGCCACCTAGTGGCCAGTCTGGGACTTAGGTGGTAGCCTACCCAGTACTTCATTTTCAAGTTTGTAGTATTCTCTTGGGCCCACGTATGCGCAATTTCCAGGAGAACCCAATAGATTTATGGGGTTTTTTTTCCCCAAGACCCCCCTCTATGTGATATTTCTGCTACTTTCTGACTCTCTGGGGCTCCCCTTTACGGTCCTTTGGCCAGAAAACTGGGACTTGTTAATTGAGCCCTGTTGTATATATTTCCTGCACCGTTTATAACAGAGGCCAAATGGTAGAAAGACAGAGAGACAAACCAAAATAGAGGTTTATCTTACCCTTTTGGGACCACAGCACCTCTGATCAGAGAGAAGAGTTCCCATCTCTCAGTTTTAGGCACCTGCGGGTCCCACTACTGCCACTGTCATTGCTGTTGCCACCACCATCACAGGACTGTCGGGGCTAGGGCATAAGAGAATGGAGAAAACAAAGAGAAGTGGAGGATTTCCCAACTTGTTAGGAGTCCCCTTTCCCACTTTTCAAGCCAGAACTAGAGGACTTCTCCTGCCTTGGTGCTTACTTCCTGGTTTCAGGCTGCCTTGAGTCCAGGCTGGGGGAAAACAGAGGAAAAAAGTTGGGGAGGGAGTAGAATTCATCACTGATCTGGTGATTCTTCGAATTCTGGTCTTCTTCCCATCTTCCTGCTATAATTTACTTTTTAGAGTCCTCAAATATCAGTTCCAAGGATTCTGTCCAGGTTTTATAACTGCATTCAATGGGAGAGACAAGATACAGTGTCTACTCCATCTTACTGGGAACTGGAACTTTGGCCCCTTCCACCTTGCTCTTCACCATCCTCAATGGTCCAAGGTGATTGCCAACATTCCAGTTCTCACGTCTACATTCCAGCCAACATGAAGGAGGAAGAGACAAGAGTGCATCCCCTCTCTTTAAGGACACTTCCTAGAATCTGATGGGACCTTCCCTCTTATATCTTATTCATCAGAACTTTGCCATAAGACCTCAACAAACTACAGACGGGGTTTTATTTTAGGTGACCATTTGCTTACATAAGAAATGGTGTCTGTGTTAAAAAGGAAGAGAGAATTAATGTATTGGGGAATAAATAGCAGCTTCTGTTGCAAGTGGCGAGTTTTAGCTCTTTCTAATTTCCTGTTCTAATCCTCAACGCTTAAAAATGTCTCAAGTGTAGATAGAACTGAAGTCAGTCTAACTCAGTTATAGAAGACGGAGGATTATTGTAAAATAATCCAGGCTGCTCTGCATTGTCTATTAGTCTCTCTGCAGTACCCCGTGAGGGGCATCAGGGCAGCTGAGATTTGGGAGTCAGAGAACAGGACTATTTTTGGCACCCCTCCCACCTATCCCCATAGGCTTCACTCAATCTGCGGAGCTCTTTGGATTTCATCTGAGTTTGATTAGAAGATGTTGGCATATGCTGGCCCTTTAACCACACTTTTTAACTTTTATTTCCCTGAAACTTCTAGCTCTGGTTTCCTGTCTTGCTGAGAACCTCAACCTAAAATAATTGGCAAGCCTGTTGACATTCTGCTGGCCCTGAGGAGACCTGGGAAAAACATGGCAGTTACTCTGATTCTTTTCCGTGGTAATGAGTAGGATGTCATATAAAAACAAAGAAAGGAACTGATAGGGAAAAAAAAAGAGTGTAAAAGAATTTAAAACCAAAGGCGGGGGGACTTCCCTGGTGGCGCAGTGATTGAGAGTCCGCCTGCCAATGCTGGGGACGCGGGTTCGTGCCCCCGTCCGGGAGGACCCCGCATGCCGCCGAGCGGCTGGGCCCGTGAGCCATGGCCGCTGAGCCTGCGCGTCCGGAGCCTGTGCTCCGCAACGGGAGAGGCCGCAGTGATGGGAGGCCCACGTACCGCTAAAAAAAAAAAAAAACCAAAGGGGGTAAAATAAGAGACTATGAGAAAGAGTAAACTACTGATTTAGGCAGACAATCTCTATAAATAATCTATATTTCTGCCTCTGGCACTCATTTGTGATGTGTGTGTGTGTGAGTCTGTGTGTGTAGTTTACATGTTTTAATAATTGTCAGAAGTACAAGCTCTTTAAGTTTGGCCCTAAGCTAGTCCTACCCTCCTGTAAGACCGTGTATGGTATGCTGTTGCCAACATGCACATAACTAGCTGCCTGTGACAAACATATCCTCACACTTTCTTCCTCTTCCCATAATCTGGATCTTAATTTTGTAAGCCCTGTGTTTATCATTGCATTTCATGCATACCAAGCTTCCTTCCCTGCCTTACCTGGAATCTTTTTGAGGACAGAGAACTTGCATGTCATTGCTTGAAGATGGGCTGGTTGTGTCTCAGAAGGTAAAGTTTCCATGTACATCTGAGTCTGAGAAGGAGAGCCACGTCTCCTATGAAGCTAGTCTTGGTCAAATGACCCAAACTAGACCTTCTGGAATTCAGTTTTGCAAATCTCTGGAGCAGTTGCTGTCAGCTACTGCACATAAAAATCACCTGAGTCTGATGTCATTGTTATACCAGACACTGTTACATCAGAAACTGTAGGGATGGGATTCAAGTATTAGTGACTTTTTTCCAGCTTCAGTGAGATATGACTGGCAAATGAAAAATTTTATGTATTTAAGGTATACAGTGTGATGTTTTGATATATATACATTGTGACACGATTGCCACAAAAGCTAAATTACATATCTATCACCTCACAAAGTTACCTTTTTCTTCCTTCTAGTGAGAACAGTTGAAATTGAGTATATAATACATTATTATTATCTGTAGCCACCATGCTGTACATTAGGTATCCAGAACTTATTTATGTTTTTTTTAATTGAAGTATAGTAGATTTACAATACTGTGTAAGTTTCAGGTGTACAACATAGTGATTCAGTTATACACACACACATATTCTTTTGCAGATTCTTTTCCCTTATAGGTTATTACATAACATTGATGATAGTTCCCTGTGCTGTACTGTAGGTCCTTGTTGTTATTATATACATAGTAGTGTGTAATTGCAGCCTCCTAATTTATTCCTCCCTCACCCCACCTTTCCCCTTTGGTAACCATAAGTTTGTTTTCTGTGTCTGTGAGTCTCTTTCTGCTTTGGAAATAAGCTCATTTCAGTCTTTTTTTTTCCTTGTAGATTCCACATGTAAGCGGTATCATATGATATTTGTCTTTCTCTGTCTGGCTTACTTCACTTAGTATGATAATCTCTAGGTCCATGTCCCAGAACTTATTTACCTTATAACTGAAAGTTTGTGCCCTTTGACAGACATCTCCCCTTTTTCCCTATCCCCCAGTCCCTGGTAACACCATTCTAATTTTTGTTACTATAAATTTGACTTCCTTTTTAGATTTAACATATAAGTGAGATTATGCAGTACTCATTTTTCTGTGTCTGGCTTCTTTCACTTAGCATAATGCCCTCCAGGTTCATCCACGTCACACATGGCAGGATTTCCTTCTTTTTCAGGGCTGAATAATATTCTGTTACATTTTTTTTCACATTTTCTTCATCCATTCATCTGTCAAAGAATACTTAGCTTGTTTCCATATCTTGGCTTCAGCAAACATGAGAGTACAGATATCTCTTCAAGACGGTGATTTCATTTCCTTTGGATATATACCCAGAAGTAGGATTGCTGGATCATCCAGTAGTTCTATTTTTAATTTTTTTGAGGAACCTCCATGGTATTTTCCATAGTTGCTATACCAGTTTACATTTCCACCAACAGTGAATAAAGGTTCCCTTTTCTCCACATCCTAACACTTGTTATCTTTTGACTTTTTGATAATAGCCATCCTAACAAGTGTGAGGTGATATTTCATTGTGGTTTTGATTTGCATTTCCCTGGTAATTAGTGATATTAAGCATCTTTTCATATACCTGTTGGCTGTTTGTATATCTTCTATGGAAAAATGTCTCTTCAGGTCTTTTGCCCATTTTTTAATCAAGTTATTTAGGGTTTTTTGCTATTGAATTGTATGAGTTACTTATATATTGGGGATATTAATTCCTTAGCAGATATACGGTTTGCAAATATTTTCTCCCATTCTATAAGTTGCCTTTTCATTTTGTTGGTTGTTTGCTTTCCTGGTACCCCCAAATTCCATGGGCTTTCTTCACTCTTTTTCATTCGTTTTGTTCCTCTAACTGGGTAATTTCAAATGACCTACCATTTAGTTTGCAGATTTTTTCTTTTGCTTGATCAAATCTGCTACTGATGCTCTCTATCACACTTTTATTTCATTCATTGTATCCTTCAGCTCCAGGATTTCTGTGTGGTTCATTTTTTGTGATTTCTATCTCTTTGTTGAACTTCTTTTGTTCATATATTGTTTTCCTGATTTCATTGAGTTGTCTGTGTTTTCTTGTAGTGCACTGAGCTTCCTTAAAACAATTATTTTCAATTATGTGTCCAGCAATTTGTAAATCTTCATTTCTTTGGAGTCATTTAGTGGAAAATTATTGTGTACCTTTGGTGGTGTCATATTACCTTGACTTTTCATATTTCTTGTAGCCTTGTTTTAATGTATACATCTGATGTAGCACTCACCTCTACCAGACTCTATGGACTGGTTTCAGTGGGGAAAGACTTCACCTATGAGTGTGTCCAAGGGCATTGGCTGGGTGGGGTGTGGCAGCTCCTGCTTCATGGAGGACACAGTGGTAGAGTCTCTGTGCTTGTCCATCACCTGAGGTCAGCATTTGCAAAGATTACAGGGGTCCTCAGCAGCCATTGTGGTAAGTGACCACAGCAGCAGTGAGGGCTGTTGGGGTCTTTTATGGCAAAGGTTCTGGGCTTTTCCTGATATCTTTTTCTCCCACGGGGGAAGTTATGGCCAAGGGAATCCCTCTTGGCACCAGGTCTGGTTTTTGGATGTACTCTCAGTGGTGGTGGCACCAGTGCTGATGTACACGCACCCATGGGGCAGCAGCCATGGACCAGTGTCTGGAGCACAGAATGTGCAGAGTTATAGCTGGTCTGGGTCCCGCTGTAGGTGATGCCAGTGCCCTTGGCGTGGGCACTCACAGAGCAGCTGCCGAGCCAGTGTTCTGAGCACCGATGTGTGCTATATTTACAGATGGCTCTGGGGTCCAGGACACAGATGTGCCCGTTGAGGTGGTGGCCTAGTGTCCTCGGCACAGGTACTCACAGAGTGGCTGTGGAGCCAGAATCCAGAGCACGGGTGTGAGCAGAGTGACGGTGGCTCCGTGGTCCCCAGTGCAGCTGTGCCTCTCATTTCCACAGTGCTCACAAGGGGCCACAGAGCTAGGGTGCAGAACACAGGGCACAGATTAGTCCACAGTGACAGTGGCTCTGGTCACTGAGGCACAGGCATACACAGAGCAGCCATCACTCTTGGGTCCCAGGCATGTATGGAGGCGGGGGATGGGGTGTGTCAGCCCTGATCCCAGGATGGCACAACAGCGGCTCCTTCTTGGGACAAGAGCACAGTAGCATCTCCCTCTCCGGGGGCGTCCATGGCTGCGATGACTGTTGGTTACCCAGTAAGGTGGCGGTTACCTAGCAAGGAGTCCTCTGTGGAGCAGGCTGCTGGGGTTGGTGCCAACACACACGGTGGGGTCCTTCCTCTGCCGTGAAAGCTTCAGGGAGTCTGTGGCCATTGCAGAGGCTGTTGAGGTCTTCAGAGGCAAAGGATGTGAAGGTCCGTCACAGGGCAGGCCGCTAGGAAACAGCGTTTCAGCGGGTACCACTGATAGTCCCCATGCTGCTTCTTTGTTCTCAGCCATCTCCAGACGGCTCAGCTATGCAGATCTCCCCAGCGATCCCTTCCGTGCAGTTATTCTTCATTTGCTGTTGTTGTTGATGTCCTGGGTGTCCCATTGTGTTGCTGCAGGTTCTTAACTGGACTTGAGTCCTCCCAGAGCTATTTTTGTTCACGGATAGCTGTCTAACTGTTGTTTTATGTGCGGGGACTGAAGGCTGGTATCTCCTACTCCACCATCTTGCTGATGACACCTTTCCAGGTATTAGTGATTTTTAAAGCTCCCAGGCAGAAGTGGTGTAGTGGTCGTGTTTAACAACCAGCTCTCCAAAAGAAAAAAATCAGCATGCATATAACTACATAAGCTTCTTAGAAATTTTAGTGACATAAAAGACGTGTAGCACATAATTTACATATAAAAATAAAACATAATGGTCTTTATTGTAAATTCCATTTAACCAATTGACTCTCACATAATGCTTCCATTTATTTTTACTGAACTCTTTTATTCATAGTTAACCTACAGTTGTAACTGACACATGAGCGTAGTTCAGACATGAATGTTGATTGAAATTCTCATTTATGTTAATGGGGAAAATGAAAGTGAAACACATAGAAGTAGGTCAGATTTTCCTCAGTTGTCCATAACATGAGTAACTTCTTTATTTAAACAGATAATAATGTTGAAGGCTGGAGGAATATTTCCTCAAAGTTTTGTCTTATTCACAGTGTAACAATTATAAACAGGACACACTTTTAAGTTTAATCTGAATTATTGACATTTTTTTCTATCATTTCATTAAGTCTTAGACAATCAGCAAGAAAATAGATCAAGCCCAGATTAAAGCACTTACCAGTTTTCATGGTGCAAATACTCCCATGATGGGAGACATCACTTACAGTGAGACATCACTGAGCACAGGAGCTGGGAAGAGATGAGTGGTTACCTACCATCATGTAGGGCTTCCGCCCCACACATACAATAGATGTAAACAACCTCAAGAGCATAGAGAGGAGTAAAATAATTAGGGAGTGATGGGCTTTGCTTTCAATATCATGTAGCTAATTATATTTTCATATAATTAATTTTTAATAATGGGTCTTTCAACCAGTGGTTCACAAAATTTCTGAAATTTTCTGAATTGGTTTTCATGAGCTAATATATACAAACTCCAAAGCATCACTTCTTCCAGATGGGTCCAACGGGCTGCCAGGATTGGAAGCACTAACACAGAGGAAAATGGGGCAGGATTCTGTTGCTCTGAGGTCTGACGCCACAGGCTGATCCACATGGCTTTCTCAATGTCCAGGCTGGCTTAGCTTTACTTCCCGTTTCTCCTTGTGTTTGCTCTTTTCTTTTAATAACTTCTTTTTTAAAAAAATATTTATTTATGCATTTATTTGGTTGCGCCGGGTCTTAGTTGTGGCAGGCGGGCTCCTTAGTTGTGGCTCACCAGCTCCTTAGCTGCGGCACGTGGGCTCCTTAGTTGCAGCAGGCGGGCTCCTTAGTTGAGGCTCATAGGCTGCTTAATTGCGGCATGCGGACTCTTAGTTGTGGCATGCATGTGGGATCTGGTTCCCTGACCAGGGATCGAACCCAGGCCCCCTGTATTGGGAGTGTGGAGTCTTAACCACTGCACCACCAGGGAAGTCCCTCCTTGTGTTTGCTCGTAAGCTAGAAAAGCCTCTGTGGATAATCAAAGGGGCAAGTTCCACATTAGAGGGTATTTGTCAAAAAAAACCCTGCCTTTATTTTGGACATTCAGACCAGTGGTGAGTGTTCAGAGCTGTCCATTCCCCTGGATGGGAGAGGGGTCATGTTTCACCTGGAGCTGGAGAAACCATTCTGTTAGCAGAGCCAAACGTGCTCTATTCCAAGGGGACCGTCCCCACATCAACTCAAAAAAAAACAGTAATGATGCTCACCACTGCCTTTCTGAGCCCCCATCAGGCCAGTTGAGAGAGAGTTTCTAGAACCAGTCTCTGTCTCTATAGCAGCCTCCACTGCCACCCAGAAACAAACCAGGCCGCTTCTGACTTGTCACCACCGGGAAGTCAGTGACCTTCCTCCCACTCCAGGGCTCCCTGGGAATTACTGACCACAGATAAACAGTTTCTAGCCAGTTCATCTTCCCACAGCCCGGAACCTACTGCTCCACAGTCCATTTCCTCATAATATGTTATTTGCAAAAGCACGATTCTGCATGGTAATTGCTGAGGCCCTTGCACTTGAAGATAATCTAGTTAATAACTGAGACTCAGTTCACTTCATCATTCTTGTTGTCCTGTGGCTCTAAATATATTAAAAATGTCAGGCTTCCTTTGGTCTTCAAGACCTTTGATGGTTTATTTATATCTGCTGTCTTGCTTCCTTTTTCCCTCTCAGAAATCTCCCATGGTTTTGTGTGTGGTTTTGATTTTTGTTTGTCATTATCGTTGTTTCCTGCCTTTCCTCACTCTTAGAAAAACTGCTGGCTCCAAGTATTTAAAACACTTTGCATCTCCTTGGACCCTAGATTTTAGCTACTTCAGCATGTATCTCATTCACCCCCTGCAATTTCCACTGCAAGATTAGCCCCTGGAGGGTTGACGGCCTCTGCCAGATCCATCCAGAGAGGCAGCCTCATCCACTTTGCCGCCCTTCTGGCTTAAAACAATTTCCTTACGTTGAGTCAAAGTCTGCCTTTCTATAACTTCAGCCCATAAATCCTAGTTTTCACCACTGTAACAACACTGCCTCATATAAGATAGCATTTCCCAACATTTTCTGATATAAAGAACTTCCGGAGGTGCTTGTTAAAAAACAAACCAAAACAAACAACAGAAAAAACAGATTCTCTAGTCCTACTCTGTACCCAATGTATCAAAGGTCAGGGAAGAGCCTGGGGTTCCATGTTTTTAACAAGCTCCTCAGGTGATTCGTATGATAAAAACACTTTTCTACAAGATTAAACTGCTTATATTTGAAGGCTATTAATTTCCATCTCCAAACTTTTCTCTTTTCCAAAATGAAATATCCCTTGTTCCTACAACCAAACCTTCCAAGAAACAGTCTCCAGACCTCCATCCAACCTGTTTATTCTCCAGTGCAAACAACAGACCCTATTGATTTCCCTATTCAAATATGACACTCATGTGTGAAAACAGTCTTCACTGATTGATGTATTTCTCTTAACAAACGCTTATGAGCACATGTTAATGACAGGCACTGTGTTGAAGATAAAGAACAAGATTATCACAGTTCCTTTACTCCTAAAGCTTATAGTAAGAGAGAGAAGGAGAAAGGAAGGGAAGGAGGAAGAAATAAGGAAAAGAAAGAGGGAAGGAAGGAAGAAAGGAAGGAGAAAGAGAAGGGAAGAAGGTGTCGATAAAAATTAATCAATAGTCAATCTAAGAAAGAAATAGAAAATTTTATTCGAGTCAACCTGAGGATGATAACCTGGGGGACAGCCTTTCAGAAAGCTGAAGCACAGTTATATACGTTCTTGAGACAAAGGGTTAGACATCAAATGATGAACTGACAGTTTACATGATCCAGATCTGCATGTACAAAGAAGGTATCTCCTAAGGAGGTCCAGTTAATGCAGATGTGTAATATACACTAAAGGGGAGGAAGGAGGCCCAAACAAGCAGAGAAACATTTTATATTTAAAATTTTTATTGTCTTGCACTAAAATATGAATTTTATTTCATCAAAGGGAAAGAGACAAATAATTACAAAATATATGACGTACTATGAAAGGAGCAAGTATAGGGAAGGAAAAATAAATTTCCCCCTACCTTCTGAGTTCTTAGCTGAGACCCCTGTAGTAAAAGCCAGATTAAGAAAATAAAAACAAACGAAAGTTTATTATCATGTATACCTTTTGTATACACGAGAGATACCCAGGGAAACTGAGTAACTCTCCAAGGTGACTCAGAATTAGGATTAAATAGCATCTTAGTAGGGAGAGAGAAGGAGGGATGTACGCCTGTTAGGGGAGAGTAAATGGTTGTCAGGAAAGATGAAGGGGCCTTTAGCAGAATAGATGGGAGGTATGATTGTGACAAAGTCTGTATGTGTGGAGTCCACCTCTAGTCTCCCTCCACTTGGTAAGAGTCTCGATCTTCCCTGGTTGATGAAACCCCCCATCCCCAGGTAGGCAGTTTAAGACAGGTGAGTTCCTTTTGGAGAATCTGTCTTTTTTTTTTTTTTCTGTACGCGGGCCTCTCACTGTTGTGGCCTCTCCCGTTGCGGAGCACAGGCTCCAGACGCGCAGGCTCAGCGGCTATGGCTCACGGGCCCAGCCGCTCCGCGGCATGTGGGATCTTCCCTGACCAGGGCACGAACCCGTGTCCCCTGCATCAGCAGGCGGACTCTCAACCACTGCGCCACCAGGGAAGCCCAGAGAATCTGTCTTTTGACAAATAAGGGGAGTTCAGAGAAAGCCTCTCCCTGCATTTGCTGTTTTTCAAGAGTCTAAAGCTCAAAATAATCAATATAGCAAAGTGGCCTATTTTGGGGTGGCATGTTTTGCTACCCTTCACAAGCAAGGGGCTGGAATAGCATGGCCAGGGAAGATACCTCTGAAGATGTGTTATTTACACTCAGATCTATAAAATGAGAAGGAGTTGTTAAAGTAACAAATGCTGAAGCCGTAGGGGGCAGGGCAAAGGGAGTGTTTAGCGGACAGAGACCCTTAGTGAGCAACAACCTGGCATGTTCTAAGGAGTCCAAGAAAATCAATGTGGCTGGAACATGGTGTGTAGGAGAGAGATTTAAGGTGAGGTTGGAAAGCGGAACAGAGACTAGACCACAAACAAGACTTACTAGTAGAAAGGAATGTGGATTTTATTCTATGTGAAATGCAAAGCCACCAAAAAATTTCAAGCTGGGAAGATAGGATCTGGTTTTTATTTTAAGAAGGTCATTCCTTACACACTACTATTTATGAAATAGATAAACAACAAGGACCTATTGTATAAAACAGGGAAATACATTTAATATCTTATAAAAACCTATAATGGAAAAAAATCTGGAAAGTATATATATAAAATTGAATCACTTTGCTGTACACCTGACACTAACTCAACATTGTAAATCAACTACACTTCCATTTCTAAAAAAGGAAAATCATTCTCAGAACATCTGATATAAACAAACTTATGCAAATCAGTATCTTTTCCCTTCTCCTGGAAAACATACAGAAGCAATAAAGAAAATAAAAACCCACAAATTCAGTTTCAGCTATACTAGGAGACAAATAAAATTTACAGGCCTTCAAAATATGCTAAAAGATGCCCCCAAACAGCTAAAATAGGGTAGAAAGCGAAGACAAGAAGTATAGAGAATTGCAGGAGGGTTCAGTGGTATCATATCTACGAAAGTGTCATAAAATACTCTTCCCGAAAGTGACAGATTCACCCAAGGTGCAAAACTGTCTCTTTCTTACAATACAAGTATGGAACCTGAGATGAGCAGGGCTGGTGACAGGTGACCTCCTTGGTCTGGCTTGCATCAGAGAAGCAGTGGGGATGGACCGTTCAAAGAATCACCAAGTGAGCCATATTTGCAGAAGACTGTCTCTGAGGCAGCTGATAGCAGAGAGCCTTTGAATTCTGAAGCCTTGCAGGTTACTTGCTGCCCTAGCCCAAAGGAATCTCCTGCAAAGAGCTTCCCCCAAATACTTCTCACTCAAAGGTGAGTGATCATAAAGAAGCTGACACAATATCGATACAAAGATATCATAAGAAAAAAATGGTGGAAAAGAGCAGTAAAACCTACCAACAGATATAATTGCTACCAGAACGATGAAATGGATGGAAATCCTGAGCAAATTTTTTTTAATTTTATTTTTTTATTGGAGTATAATTGCTTTACAATGTTGTGTTGGTTTCTGCTGTACAATGAAGCGAATCAGCTATATGGATACATATCTCCCCTCCCCCCTGGACCCCCACTCCTGTCACAGATTGCTGAGCAGAGCTCCCTGTGCTATACAGTAGGTTCCCACTAGCTACCTGTTTTACACATGGTAGTGCATTTATGTCAAACCTAATCTCCCAGTTCATCCCACCCTCCCCTTACCCCGTGCCGCGTCCACATGTCCGTTCTCTACATCTACGTCTCTATTCCTTCCCTGCAAATAGGTTCATGTGTATCGTTTTTCTAGATTCCAAAAATATGCGTTAATATATGACATTTGGTTTTCTCTTTCTGTCTTATTTGCTAAGAATTAAAATAACCTAATGAGGTAATTGCTTCTATAAAGGAAAAACCACAAAGCACAGATGTAAGAAATCAAGGAAGAGATGGCAAACTTCAGGAGGAGATAAAACTTGACCTAGAATACCTCAATTTTAAAAAATTGTACATCAACCATACCTCAATTCAAAAAAAAAAAAAAGCCTTGAACTAGAAAAACTCAGGAAAATTAACACAACGTTGTAAATCAACTATACTTCAATTTTAAAAAAACTCAGGAAACTATAAAAGGAAAAAAAAGTAAAATTTGGAAGGAGCACAGGGTACATAGGCATTTCAGAAAAACATAAGATACACAAGGTAGAAATAAAAACAAAGACTAAAACGAAATGGCAACAAAGGAATAACTAAAAAGGACTAGAGAAAACAGTGATAAATATGGAGAATGGATGAAAAAAAACCCCAACATACCTTTAGCTGTAAGAAGGAAGAAAACCAAGACAATGTAAAAGAAGAACATTCAAAGGTAAAATTCAAGAGATTGTTCCTTCTTAAATTTGCATATTAAAATGATACACCTTATGTCAGGGAAGCTTATTCTTGACCGTGTAAAAATTATACAATAAAAAATGGGAGAGAAAGGGAGAAAGTTGTTAGGCAATAGAATAAATTCAGAGGTGGTCTCATCTGTAAAAACAAGAGCCAAAGATATCATTTAAAACAAATTAACAAGTAATCAAAGTATAAGTACATATAATGGTTCAAAAGAAATGCTAAAAAATATTGACAAAAATCAGGTGAAGAAGGAAAAGAAGGAGAGGGTGTTACCGAGTCCAAGCTCGCTCTGCTTGCTGCACGACAGGCCAATAAATCAGAGGCGAGGTGCTGAGGCAAGGAATACGACTTTATTCAGAAGGTTGGCAGACTGAGAATACGGCAGACTAAAGTCTCAAAATAACCATCTTATCGGGGTTTGGATGCCAGTTTCTTTTATAGCACAGAGGAGATGAGGATGTAAAGTAAAAAGGCCATAAGTTTTGCAAATATCACCTGGAATGGCCAGCCTCCAGGAGCAGATGTGTTTATTTCTTCTTTCTTGTGGCCATCCACAGGCGGAACAGGGTCCGATGTTTTCCTGAACAAAGGCACTTTAACATTCAGGCAGAGAGGCAGTTTCCCAAGGCAGGCCATTATGTACAGCTAGTATCCTTTTAGTGAACAAAAGCCACGGAAAGCAAAGGTTAAAGTAAAGCAGATCCAACACGTAGTCCGATTTGTCTCTTCCCTGTTACAAGGGTGAGTAAAAAGAAACATGTTAACTTTATCACTTCTCTTATTAAGGAATTAATGGTTATTTTCTAAAGAAACAAAGGACTAAGGGCATTAAATGAAATTACATTATAAGTTGTTATTTATTAACAGAACAAAAATAGATACCTTTCTAAATATCAGAAGTACTGCCCCAGAGAACCACACACAAAGAAAACAGACTATAAGTTTTTAAAAAACTTTTCTAAATTCAGGAAACATACTATAAATTAAAATAATAGAACTGAAACCAAACATATTTGTTACATCAGTTAATATAAATGGCTTAACTTATCTATTAAGTAAGATTTTCAGGTTGGATCCCAAAGCAAAAACTACCTCTATGCAGCACACAAAATAGACACCTGAAAAAGAAAAGTTATGTAGCAAGGTTGGAAACAGAAGTTTATGTTGAGACATACTAGGCAAATGCAAATAAACAATCCAAACAAAACAGAGGTCATGGTCTCAAATATAAGGTAAGCTAAAATTTAAGCCAAAAAACATTAAGTAGAGCAGAGAATAAACAAGATATAGAATACCTAAATAATGAATAAGGTATATATCTAAACTGATATACATCAAACTGTGTATCCTAAAAATAATTTAAAATATGCCTTCTTGACTTCCCCGGTGATCCAGTGGTTAAGACCCCGTGCTTCCACTTCAGGGGGCACGGGTTCAATCCCTGTTAGGGGAAGTTTGACATGCCACGTGGGGTGGCCAAAAAATTAATTAATTAAATATGCCTTCTTTTTGAGTACCTAGAGAACTTTCTCAAAAATTGACCATACATTAAATTCACAAAGGGAACCTCAATAAATTTCAAATAGTAGAAACAGTACAAACAATATTTTCTGGTCAAAGTCGATAAAATTAGAAATTAATAACAAGCAGAAAACATTTTCCATCTGCAAATTTTAAAAACTCTTAAACAACCTTAGGGTCTAAAAGGAAATATAAACAGAAATTGCAGACTTCCTAGAAAGGAAAAGAAAAATCATAAAGTTGTATCAGAAGCTACAGAAAACTTCTAAAGTCATACACAGAGGAAAGTATCTAACCTTAAAAATACTTACAAAAATAAACATGAAAGAAAAAACCATATGAATTAGGCATCTGGCTCAAAAAGTTAAGAAATGAACAACAAAATGAGGTGAAAGAAGACAGAAGAAATTAATACGGGTAAAAGCAGAAATTAATGTTAAAAAAAACCAGCAGAGGCAATAAATAAGTCAAAAAGTAGAATCTTCAAGAAGTAAAAAGTTGATAAACCATGTGGGGGACACTGATTTCCCCGGTTCTCCCTTCTTGAAAACTTGTTGCTTCAGCTGTCAGTGGCTTTGAGGATTGTGTCAGCCGCAGAGAGTCACCTCACTCAGGTCACACCCCTTCTGGAGCAAGTGGTCTATATCTGCTATCTCTTCAAAGCAGGAAAAGAGGCCTGGCCGTGCAGCCCATTGGGGGACAACTCTGAAGGCGATTCTAGCTCCAGAGCTGCCCAAGAAGTCACCAGAGGTTAGCATTGGACCTGGATCTCTTCTCTCTCTGACCACTTCTGCTTCCTACCCCTGCCTTCCACAAATCTTGATTCCAGCAGCATTCCCTAACAAACATCTGATTCACTCACCTCTGCCTCATGGTCTACTCCCCTGAAAACCCAACTCACAGCAAAGTACTAGCTAGCCCAGTCAGGAGAGAAAGGGCAAAAGTACATAGATACAGAATGATGGATCGTAAAAGGACAATAATCATAGATACAGAGGAAATTAAGGGAATTACAGCATGTTAATATGAATGAAATGGACAATTCTCTAGGAAAATATAACTAAATAAAACTAACCCAGAAGAAAGAGAAAATCAAAACAGCCCTTTTCTATAGGCAAAAGAGAGAAAGTTCAAAGAGATGACCCCCAAGATGGCATCAGGGAGTTTCATGTGGGAATTC
This sequence comes from Neophocaena asiaeorientalis asiaeorientalis, assembly GCF_003031525.2. Classification (NCBI taxonomy): domain Eukaryota; kingdom Metazoa; phylum Chordata; class Mammalia; order Artiodactyla; family Phocoenidae; genus Neophocaena; species Neophocaena asiaeorientalis. Next base: position 3,460,883 of record NW_020172672.1, on the reverse strand, counting down.
CACCAAACCTCAAAGAATTGATAATTCTAATGCTCTCTTTTAGAGCATGGAAAAAAAAGAAAATGTTCAAATTCCTTTTACGGAACCAGTATAATAATGATAACAAATGTGTCAAAGCTTGTACAAAACAAACCTACTATAGATCATTCTCATGTAAGGATATCAATTCTAAATTCAACAGTTTATTTAAAACTAAAACATCATGGGGCTTCCCTGGTGGCGCAGTGGTTGAGAGTCCGCCTGCTGATGCAGGGGACACGGGTTCGTGCCCCGGTCCGGGAAGATCCCACATGCCGTGGAGTGGCTAGGCCCGTGAGCCATGGCCGCTGAGCCTGCACGTCTGGAGCCTGTGCTCCACAACAGGAGAGGCCACAACGGTGAGAGGTCCGCGTACAGAAAAAAACAAAACAAAACTGAAACATCATGACCAAGTGAAATTTATTCCAAGAATGTCCAAATGATTCAATATTAGTAAAACTATTAATATAATTTATCATGTCAATGGCTCTCAGGAGAATATCATGCTCACAGATACCGAAATGCCATTTGACAAAATCATAAACCAATCTTGATCACAACACACAATAAAGTAGGTGTATGTGATTACTTCTCAACATAATACATCTATTTCATGCCTGAGGTAAAGTTAATAGGGACTATGAGAGGCAGTCCCACTAAAGTCAGGAAGAAGCAAGTGAGCTGGTTATCACCACCATTGTTCAATATTAACCTCGAGGTACCAACCAACACAGTCAAAAGAGAGTGAGAAATTACAAGCATAAAAAATATAAAAGGAGAGGCTAAAATTATCATTGAAGATATTACTCTGTATCTGTAAAACCCAAGAAAATCAACTGAAAATTCACTGCTAACAGTAAGAGTTCAGTACCATAGAGGGATACAGAATAAATAGTTAAATCAGTAGTTTTCACACCACACACACACACACACACACACACACACAGACAGACACACACACATATATATAAACAGCAACTAGTTAATAGATATAGTGGAAAAATCTTTTTAAGTAGCAATAAAAAGATAAAATACCTAGCAATAAGCATAACAAAAAATATACAAGGATATATGAAGAAAATGTTTAAAAGTTACTAAAAGACTACATATAGAATGGATAAAAAACAAGGTCCTGCTGTATAGCACAGGGAACTACATTCAATATCCTGGGATAAACCATAATGGAAAAGAATATTAAAAAGAATAGAAAAAGAAATAAAAGGAATACAAATTGGAAAAGAAGTGAAATTGTCACTGTTTGCAGATGACATGATACTATACATAGAGAATCCTAAAGATGCCACCAGAAAACTACTAGAGCTAATCAATGAATTTGGTAAAGTTGCAGGATACAAAATTAATGCACAGAAATCTCTTGCATTCCTATATACTAACGATGAAGAATCTGAAAGAGAAATTAAGGAAACACTCCCATTTACCATTGCAACAAAAAGAATAAAATACCTAGGAATAAACCTACCTAGGGAAACAAAAGACCTGTATGCAGAAAACTATAAGACACTGATGAAAGAAATTAAGATGATACCAACAGATGGAGAGATATACCATGTTCTTGGATTGGAAGAATCAATATTGTGAAAATGACTATACTACCCAAAGCAATCTACAGATTCAATGTAATCCCTATCAAATTACCAATGGCATTTTTTACAGAACTAGAACAAAAAATCTTAAAATTTGTATGGAGACACAAAAGACCCCGAATAGCTAAAGCAGTCTTGAGGGAAAAAAGCGGAGCTGGAAGAATCAGACTCCCTGACTTCAGACTATACTACAAAGCTACAGTAATCAAGACAATATGGTACTGGCACAAAAACAGAAATACAGATCAATGGAACAAGATAGAAAGCCCAAAGATAAACCCATGCACCTATGGTCAACTAATCTATGACAAAGGAGGCAAGGATACACAATGGAGAAAAGACAGTCTCTTCGATAAGTGGTGCTGGGAAAACTGGACAGCTACATGTAAAAGAATGAAATTAGAGCACTCCCTAACACCATACACAAAAATAAGCTCAAATGTGTTAGAGACATAAATGTAAGACCGGACACTATAAAACTCAGGAAAACATAGGAAGAACACTCTTTGACATAAATCACAGCAAGATCTTTTTTGATCCACTCTTGCACTGCTGGTGGGAATGTGAATTGGTACAGCCACCATGGAGAACAATATGGAGGTTCCTTAAAAAGCTACAAATAAAACTACCATATGACCCATCAATCCCACTACTGGGCATATACCCTGAGAAAACCATAATTCAAAAAGAGTCATGTACCAAAATGTTCATTGCACCTCTATTTACAATAGCCAGGAGATGGAAACAACCTATGTGTCCATCACAGAATGAATGGATAAAGAA
>NW_020172672.1:3322576-3458434 GCF_003031525.2 Neophocaena asiaeorientalis asiaeorientalis | reverse complement strand
GAATTCAAAAAGACAGAGGCACCCCAATGTTCACTGCAGTACTATTTACAATAGCCAGGACATGGAAGCCACCTAAATGCCCATCAACAGACAAATGGATAAAGAAGATGTGGTGCATATATACAGTGGAATATTAATCAGCCATAAAAAGGAACGAAATTGGGTCATTTGTAGAGATGTGTATGGATCTAGAGACTGTCATACAGAGTGAAGTAAGTCAGAAAGAGAAAAACAAATATCGTATATTAATGCATATATGTGGAACCTAGAAAAATGCTGCAGATGTACCAGTTTGCAGGGCAGAAATAGAGGCACAGATGTAGAGAACAAACATATGGACACCAAGGGGGGAAAGCGGTGGGGTGTGGGGGGGGTGGTGTGATTTACTGGGTGATTGGGATTGACATGTGTACACTGATGTGTATAAAATGGATGACTAATAAGGACCTGCTGTATAAAAAGATAAAATAAAATTCAAAAAAGAAAAAGAATGTATGTATGTGTATAACTGAGTCACTTTGCTGTACAGCAGAAATGAACACATTTTAAATCAACTATACTTCAATTTAAAATTGTTTTTAATAAATAAAAGTTACTAAAAGGCCCAAAAGGAGACGTGATCAAGTAGGGCAGAAACGGGAGGGTCAGCAGGGGAGTTTTGGGCACTGATGCGTGCAGGGGATATGCTCTAAGCGGTACAAGGAACTGGGAGGCTTCCTTCTCTCATGATTTTGAACTTCCTCAGTCACACCTTGTTTAGGGAAAACTCATAGGTGATTGCTTGGGGTGCTTCAGAGGTCAAGCAGAGAAGTGGGCCCTGCCTTACCTAGACCAGGATGTGAATGAAGATCCCCCAGAGAGGGGTCTTCCCATCAGCTCTACAGGGGTCAGAGGAGAATAATCAGGCCTGAGCACTAAGTAGAAAGCCCCTCCTCTGCACCAGCCTGCAACAAGGAAGATGAAGGGGACCAAGGGTAGCCGCAGGTAGGAGGAAGGGGTACCTCATCAGGACCAGCCGGGCAGAGGGCAGGCCAGGCCAGGCTGGTGGCCACACCTCTCATCCTCTCTCTGTGCTTCAGTGTGCTGTCTGTAAAACAGGGATAATAAGACTGCCTTCCACGGGGGATAGTTGTAAGGATTGCTGAGATGAGATAACAAAGTGCTTAGAACAGCTCCTGTGACCCCAGAGGAGTACTGACCGTTGTTACTATTGCTACACCACGGATTTAGGCGGGAGGAAGTACAGAGTAACATAGCACCTTGGCAGTTGACTAAACCTCTTCCAGATGGTCATTGTGCACCCCCCGCCCCTCCAGGAGCCCTAGGAGCCACATCCTCTATCTTGAGAATGTCTCCAGGGGAAATTGGAGGATCACTGGGGGCTCAGGTGCCTCACAGGAGAGCACACCAGGGAAGCTGTATGTGTGTCCTCCAGGCTATGTGAAATGGGGCCAATCACTGTTGAGTGGAAGAGGGAGAAACCTTAGCTCAGGTCTCCGTTTCTCTACCGCTGAATCGCCTGGGTGGGGTGGGGAAGTCAACCGCAGGGAGTGCCTGACTTCTCCCTTGAGTTCCAGACCGACACAGCCTCCACCTCCCTGACGTGGCTCCCGGAAATGCATGACGGGCTTGTCAAACTTAAAGGAGTCAAAACAGAACACCTTCCCAAACCTGCTGCTCCCACAGACGGTAATGGCGTTTCCATTTATCCAGCAGCCCAGCCCCAAGACTGGGAAGCAACTTCCACTCTCTCTGTCTTTCACTCCCCACAACTCATCCCATTGGCTGTGCCTTCAAGATGTATCGTGGGGGGCTTCCCTGGTGGCACAGTGGTTAAGAATCTGCCTGCCAATGCAGGGGACACAGGTTTGAGCCCTGGTCCGGGAAGATCCCACATGCCGTGGAGCAACTAAGCCCGTGCACCGCAACTACTGAGCCTATGCTCTAGAGCCCGTGAGCCACAACTACTGAAGCCTGCGAGCCTAGAGCCCATGCTCCACAACAAGAGAAGCCACCGCAATGAGAAGCCCGCGCACCACAATGAAGAGTAGCCCCCGCTTGCCGCAACTAGAGAAAGCCTGCATGCAGCAACAAAGACCCAACACAGCGAAAAATAAAATAAATAAATTTATAAACAAAAAAATATGTATCCTGACCTCAGCCTCCTCTCATCCCTCTCATCCCTTCCACCTCTATCCCTTGATCTTCCATGCCGCCATGAGTTCTTGCCCAGACCACTACAGAATCCTTCCACCTAGTCCCCGCCTCCACTCCTGCCCTCCAGAAGCCAGAGTGAGCCTTTCAAACATTAGAAACCTTAAACCTCCCAGGGTTTCTCATCATGCTTCGAATATGGTCCAAGAGGATAGACATTTCATCTGTCTTGTACAGTTTATAACCACATTACCTACAAAAGTACCTGGCACACTTTTTAACTTAGTACGCATATTTGTTGAATGACCGAATGAATAGATACATGAATTAATGAATTGGAGTGCTTTACAAGCTCAATTTTTCTCTTTCACACATGTGGCTAATATGGGCCAATGGGAACTCAGTGAGGCTAAAAAGAGCTGGTGAGTCTTTTGCATCCTGTATGGAAATAGCCTCTCAATGTTTTCTAACCTGTTGCAAATTATTCAAAATTTAGAATAAACCAGATCATTTGACTACCTCTTTTAATACCCATTTATATCTTCAGTTGTTCAGCCTTATCATGGTTTTAAATATCTTTCTACAATGTCAGGATTTTACCTTTCACTGTGAGCCAGTAATCACGAGATTGTTAAATTACACACTCTGGAGTTGAATTTAATAGCATGTAATAACAAGGGAGGCAGGGGTGCTGTAGTGGAAGGAGCATGGCCTTTGCGGCCAGTCCTACTTGTGAACCCTGGTTGTGAACCCTGGTTGTGCACCCCAGCTGCAACGCTTGTTAACAGAATGCTCAAGTGCATAGCTGCCAAAGCTTTGGACTGATTGTGACGCCTACTTCTGCCCCGTACTAGCTGTGTGACCTTGGTCAGGTCACTTGGCCTCTCTGATCCTCAGCTTCCTTACATTTAAACTGGTGAGAATAATATAATCTACCCCATAGAGTTGTCATGAGAATCACATGAGATAGTATACACAAATGAGCAAAAATTTGATCTCTAGCAAGGTGGTAAATGCTCAATAAATACTGGCTGTGATTATGAATAATCTTGGGCATAAGCATTTGTGAGCGTTAAATAAAATTACATGTAAAGTCTATACCGTGTATGTAATAAATGTTAGTTCTCTTTTTTCAATCCCAACTCTAACCCTCCCCTGCTATCCACAAGGAGAGAGAAAACCAAGCATATCCATTGCATAGATATCCAATGTTCGAAAAGGGAAATTTGACACTATCGGACAGTAGTTAGGGAAAAAATTGTAAAGGGGGAGTTATAAGACAAGATAAAAAATAAAAAAACAAACAAGCAAGAAAACCCACAGGAAGCCTAGAGACTATTTATTATTTTATTTTATTTTATTTTATTTGCAGTACATGGGCCTCTCACTGTTGTGGCCTCCCCCGTTGCAGAGCACAGGCTCCGGACGCACAGGCTCAGCAGCCATGGCTTACGGGCCCAGCCGCTCCGCAGCATGTGGGATCTTCCCGGACCGGGGCACGAACCTGTGTCCCCTGCATCGGCAGGCGGACTCTCAACCACTGCGCCACCAGGGAAGCCCCTAGAGACTATTTAAAAGGCCATTTATTAGAAACCCAGGAACAAGAGTGAGCCAAAGACCAAAAACACCAGGCACTCAAAACCAGCAAAGTCAAAGAGAGTGCCACAGTGAAAAGAGTGCTTTTCAAAAATTGGAATGAGAGCCCAAGTACCCCGAATGGGAAGCCCACAAAACACAGCAGCTGAACAGCATTCAACAGCAAATGTTTATAAGTACCTACCATATAAACTGGGAACGGGGCCCAAAGGACTTTAATGGGCACTTTGCAAAGAACTCCTGGGTCAAGAAGAACTCCTTTGACCACAGTACAAGGAGGAAGTGATCATCACGGGATCTGCTCACCTGGGTTTGAAAAAGAGAGGAAGCAGCAGGGGAAACAGAGCTGAGTAGTAAAAACTGAGGGCTGCCTGGGCAGGATAGGGGTCTGGGGTGCAGGAGGGCACATGTATTACGTTCACCATCAACACAGTTTCCCTTCTCTTTGTGTTATAATATTTATAAACACATAATATTTATAAACATAATATTTATGTAAATAAATTTACTTATTTACATAAATATAATGGCTACAACTTTATTTTTTTTTCACAACTCAAACAAACATCACAGTAATGGCTGAGGAGACATGCCAGAATTATACTAAGAGGTACATAGCGCAAGGTTTTCAGGCTACTGAAACTCAGCTCTTGCAAACTTAGCAAATATATCTTTGTTAAGAGGTCAGGTCGCTCATGTCACATTTTGTTTTGAAGGAGCCTCTATCAGGCTCAACAACCCCAGGAAATATTCATTAAGTGACTTTTTCCGCGATAAAAGGTCACTGCCAATGTTGTTCTTTATTTTACCAATGGGGCCGTGATTTTGGATGCCAGGGAAACAGAGAGTCTTAAATGATTCACTGTCCTCACAATCAACTGTCTTTATCCAACTCTCAAACTTCATTTTTATGTGTGATCAAGTCACGTGCGATTTAAAATATTTATTTTCACCTTTGTGTTGAATGAGCATACGCAGTCAGTCATGGAAAAGAATATCTGCTGCAAAAAGGCAACTTTGTGAGTCACTTTTCATCAAGGTCAGCAATAAACTCCTTTGCCCGTTCACGCTTTTACCTTTGCCTCAAGGTTTCATTTTCTCCAAAAAGACAACCATTTAATTCTTTGCCTGAAAATTTTAATGAGCACCTTCTCCCAGCTGAAATAGCATATAGATATGTGTTAGCACAAGCTTTCAGCTTCCTCTGGAAAGGTCAGTATTCAAACCACTGATGTTTACACAGTTTACGTCCTATTTTTTTACCAGTGAGTAAACTGAGAACGCTGATGCCGCTGAAAAGATCAAGACTCAGACTCCGTGATGGTGAGTTTTCAGTGTCAACTTGACTGGGGTAAGGGATGCCTGGATGGCTGGTAAAACATTATTTCTGGGTGTATCTGTGAGGGTGTTTCCAGGAGAGATTAGCATTGGACTGAATCCAGTATTTATCAGCAGACTGAATAAGGAAGAGTTTCCTCACCCATGCAGGTGGGTGTTATCCAATCTGTTGAGGGTCTGAATAGAACAAAAAGGCAGAGGAAAGGCGACTTTGCTCTCTGCCTAGACCAGGACATCCATCTTCTCCTGCCCTTGGACATCAGCGCTCCTGATTCTGAGGCCTTTGGACTCAGATGGGGACTTACATCAGCTCCACTGGTTCTCAGGGCTTTAGGTTCAGACTAGAATTATACACCACTGGCTTTCCTAAGACTTCAGCTTGCAGGCAGCAGATGGTGGGATTTAGCCTACATAATTGCCTGAGCCAATTCCTAATAATAACTCTCTTTCTACGTATCTGTATATTTACTATTGGTCCTGTTTCTCCGGAGAACCCTGATACAGACCCTTTGAGGAAAGGTGATCTAAACAATTGTGGTGTCACGGTTGGTGCATGGCTGTGTCTTCAGTGTGCACTGCTTTTCCTGAGTGTTGCTTTCATGTGGACGTGAGTATACGTATATGCTAGCTGAATGCGTGCTCACTACCTCTTAGGTACAATCTTATAAAAAAAGAAGATGGTACTTCCAAAACCATAACAAGTAAGCTGTGGGCAATTTTTAAAGTGTAGGAGGTATTTAGATGCTTATGCTAAACCTGGGCTTTATAATTGTGGAGATGCAAATGAGCACAAACTTTCATATAATAAAACTCCTGTGTGATAAAACTGATCAGTAAATCACTGTTGCAGTGACATTGAAAATTCAATTATGCAATTTTGAATGAGTCTCAGGAATTCTTGTGGCTAACAAGAAACATGTCTGGGCTAGAAATAAGACGATGGAGACAAATAAAATTGCTTGAAGCTTCTTTCAATATTTCAGAATCATTTAATAGGAGAAAACTTGGTAGAGATCTGGGTTGTGGATCTGGGTTTAGGCTCAAGAAGAGACGGCCAAGCTGAAATGATGCATTTTTGCACGTTCAAAAGATGCCCCTGAACTCTGACTGAAAGACTAAAGTCAGCCCCATTTTTACTTCTTTTTTTTTTTTTTTTGCGGTACGCGGGCCTCTCACTGCTGTGGCCTCTCACTGCTGTGGCCTCTCCCGCTGCGGAGCACAGGCTCTGGACGCGCAGGCCCAGCGGCCATGGCTCACGGGCCCAGCCGCTCCGCGGCACGTGGGATTCTCCCGGACCGGGGCACGAACCCGCGTCTCCTGCATCGGCAGGCGGACTCTCAACCACTGCGCCACCCGGGAAGCCCCATTTTTACTTCTGATTGGACTAAAGCCATGAATGAATTTGACATTTTATTGTGCTTGTTTTGCTCCATTTTAAATGATGTGTGGATGAAAATCTGTTGATTTGCAAACTCCTTTCGGTCAAGTTAAAGAAATTTTTAATGAGCTCCGTGAACCACTCGCTGTGGATGTGGTACTGCTGTCTTTGCTAGTCATTATGGAGCATTATGCTAGTCATTCACTATGGAGCCTCAGACCGCATCAAATCTGCTGTAATTATCATTTACTTCAGTGTGTTCTGAATGTCCTTCATTGTCACATGGACATCAAAGCTTGCATGCTCTTAAATGGTTTTTAGCCATCTATCTGTGCTCCCAGTTGAAAATCTGAAAATTAAATTTAAAAATTATTCCACTTAAAAATAGAATGACATTAAGATCCCTCTCCCTCCCTGTCCCTCTGGCCCTCTCCCTCTCTCTCCCTCTCTCTTTCCCTCTCCTCTCGCTCTCGCTCTCGCTCTCGCTCTCGCTCTCTCTCTCTCTCTCTCTCTCTCACACACACACACGGAATTTTCCATACTTTTGTCTGGAAACACACAAGGTGTGTTTCCTTGTAGGTTGATTTTGGTGGGAGCTCAATCCGTCTTTGGCTGGCGGAGCATCTAACCTGAACTGGATTAGGAAACCACATCATGTCCCATAACCACATTTTCCTTCCATGTCCAGTTTGACCCTCTGCTGCCCCTCTGCTTCCACACACATCTAGAGTCAGCAAAGGCAAACCTGTCCTAGGCTCCTGTTGAAGTACAAGTGGTCTGAGTTTACAGGACACAAGAGTATGGAGTCAGGACTTCTTTATTATGTAGGAAGGAATGAAGATCTCTAGGAGGGTTGGAAGATTGCCAGACAGGAAAGACTGGGGAATGGCTGTGTGTGTTTGTGTGTGTGTGTAAAGCCAAAGGAAGGACCTGAAATAGGGAGATAGAGGGCAATGAAGTTGGGAGGAGTTAAGCACACTGGAAGCCGAAGAGACAAGACCATCAGATAGAGGAAGGAAATGAGTTAACTGAAAAGAGTGACAACCTCTAGACCTCTGAGTCTGTAGTTCTTTGGGATGTTTATTTGAGCCCTTCAGAGAGGGAAGGTTTAATGCTCATTGCAGGACCCAGCAGCAAGGGCAGGTAAGAATCATGGGAATTGGAGGCGGATGACATAGGAGCCAGTGTTCAGCTCACGAATCACTTGGTTTATTGTACACAATTAGCACATAACACAGGTTAGTTAAAGTAGGGAAAAGAGGGTAATGAACCACCCCAAGGAGAGTCTGGAAGGAGGCATCTCAGTGTGAGCAGCAGTTTCCAGTCTGGCAGTTGGTCTTGTGCCAAGCATGAGTCAGGACAAGCTCTGACAGGGCAGCAGTGTGGAGTCAGGTCCCCCAGCAAAGAGCCTTCAAGCCACTCAGCTTAGTGGTTTCTTTTTAAGAAGTAACGATTACCCTAGGGAAGGGATCTTGACTATCAGTCACTCTTTCTGTTCCAGGGACGTACACTGCCCATCATACTTCTTATCTAAAGTAACACTCTTAGTTTACACCCTAAGACACTCGCAGTCCTACAGCAGACATTTCAAAATAACAATGATGAAAATTCCCATTGGCCACCGGGACTCCATTTAGAACTGCTTAACATAACTTAACATAGCTTAAATCGTGTAAGCTTCACGTAAGATGAGTAGGAGCCATAACACAAATAAATCACATCATAACGCTTCATCGCCCAAGTCTAACACGCGATCTAGCCAGAAGGAAGGGTGAGCTGGCCCTCAGCAGGTGCACTGCAGTCATCCCCTGTGGTCCCTCGAGCATCTCAAGGTCCCCAAATAACTCCCCAGCCTGGGTCCCCAAGGCTCCTTCCCCTGCCCTCCCAGTGCAATTCCCGCTGGGACCCTGCCTCACCGGTTACAAGTAGTTTGCCTCTATAGGAAGAGACACCTGTGGAAAAGAAGGGTTACAAATCCCTGAAGCCCTCCTCTTCCCCATTTACAGCCCCCGTCACAACAATCCCTGCTTAGTTTGAAATGCATTTCTCTTTCCAAGGAGCATGGCCTCTTCGTGACAACGGCCAACATGAGATGCTGCTGTTTTCCAAGCACTTTAACGAATCTCTTTTTGGCCTTCACAACAGTCACGTGAGCAAGTGTTAGGTGGCGTTCTGTGGTACAGGTGAGGAGGGTCAGGTTCTGACTTGGACTCCAAATCCAGTGTGCATCTCACTACACTGTATCTTTGAGAAACATCTAATTCTGGGCCTTCTGTGGCATAAACCAGATTGTTGGACCTATCCCTGACACTATTTCTCCTTTTTCCTCTCCCCCTCCTCTGTGCCCCAAAAAACGTTCTCTGAAATGTTTTTAACAGAAAAGATACTTCAGTGGGTTTCAGGAAGCCCAGGTAAAACACAGATGAAAAATTCACTGAGCTTTTGCCAAACAAACCTCTTGCAACCTAATCATATTTGACCCCTTCCCAACATTTTGCATATTATTAATATTATTTTTTTGGCTGTGTTGAGTCTTCACTGCTGTGCACAGGCTTTCTCTAGTTGCGGTGAGCAGGGGCTACTCTTCACTGCGGTGCACGGGCTTCTCATTGCAGTGGCTTGTCTTGTTGCAGAGCACGGGCTCTAGGCGCACGGGCTCAGTAGTTGTGGCGAACGGGCTTAGTTACTCCGCGACATGTGGGATCTTCCCGGACGAGGGCTCGAACCCGTGTCCCCTGCATTGGCAGGTGGATTCTTAACCACTGCGCCACCAGGGAAACCCCCAACTTTTTGCATATTGAAAAGAACTGGTTTGTGCTGTTTACCAGCTGAATCACAACAGAGCTCTTTGTTGTAATTTTTTACCGTTGCTTCCAGAATTAGACATCACCCTATGAAGAGAATGCAAATGGGCACAAATGGATTTGTTTTGCTTCTATTTCATTGTTAATTATCTTTTGTTCACTGAAAATACTCTGAATGAAACCATAATCAGGGCATGCCCTTGAGAACTGTGTTTCTGGTGCTGGGCTTCCTGAGTTCTCCCCTCCCTAACTGAAACAGTCATTTTAGCTTATTAAACATATATGGGAAGCATCACATCTTTTTCAATTCCATCCCAGTTTTAAGTTTAAGGGAAATTTTAGTATTTGGATAAATACAGGGAAAAATAGTATGGGCAAGGGTGAGGAGAGAAAAAAAGGGAGGCGAGAAAAATACAGACTAGTACTCTATGTTTCTCTGGGGGTCATTTTATAATGGAAGATGGGCTAACACCAGCTGAGAAATCTAACACAGAAGGTTAGAGCTGGAAGGGTCTCTAGATATCATTTACTCCATCTATTCCAGCCTCATTTTTCTAGATAAGGAAGGTAAGGCTCAGAGAGGTTAAGGCGGTTTGCCCCAGGTCACACAATAAGTTATGGAGTAACCAGGGATGATATGACCATATCACAGCCCTGGGAAGCCTCAAAGGTAATATCTTCCCCACTGGATACCCGCTTTCTCAGGAGTTACTCCCGGGATGTCAGTCTTCCAAGAACCAAAGGCCAAGCTCAGTTTATTTCAGAGCCAAGGCACAAGAAAGTGGACCAGGATAATCCTATTTCAAATAAGCCGCTTTTTTGGTTTTGTGCCAGTAAGAATTTTCAAGCAGTCATACTCCTGAAGTCACTGTGACTACCTGAGAGTTTTGCCCTTTGGTTGTTGTCTCCTTTCTGGATTATGAGCCAGAGTGCAACGACTGCAAATATTTACTACCTCCATCTCTCCACTTCCCAGTCCCTCCCTCCGTATTCCCTCCACATATAAACACATAGTCTGGCCTAAATTAACCAGATAATCTATATGAGATACATCTGTTTCCTCTGCTTAACTTATAATTGCAGCTGTGCAATTTGTCTAAGGGTATGCCTAAATTAAACTAAAAGTAACCAGTGTGAACATTAGAAATCTAACTTCCTGCTATGGCAGCCCTCAACCCCACAATGCTTCTTGCCCTGGGACTTGGCTCAATATCATAGAAAAGTAAAATAAATGTAAATCTATTACGGACCTCAGAAAAGGGGAGTTTGTTGGTAAAGTGTCAAAGAAGCTTGTTATACCAGGATGTTAAAAGGGTACACAGTCTGAGTTTTGGCTGAGCCCCAAGACTAGCTAGCAAGTAGTCACTCTAAAGGACTTGCTCAGGAGTTTGTTAAAAACCAGTTTTGTACTTATGCAGTGCAGCTAAGTAGTGCTTAAAGGAAATCCATGGCTATAAACACCTACATAAAAAAGAAGAATGGGGCTTCCCTGGTGGCGCAGTGGTTGAGAGTCCGCCTGCCGATGCAGGGGACGCGGGTTCATGCCCCGGTCTGGGAAAGATCCCACATGCCGCGGAGCGGCTGGGCCCGTGAGCCATGGCCGCTGAGCCTGCACGTCCGGAGCCTGTGCTCTGCAACGGAAGAGGCCACAACAGTGAGAGGCCTGCGTACCGAAAAAAAAAAAAAAAAAAAGAAGAATAAATAAATATACATGAGTCCTACTGATACAAATAAGTTACTGAATAAACCAATAAATCACAGATATCCTATGTAGAAAAACTGCAAATAAATTATGTAGCTACTCCACTCTAAAAGAGGGGGAGCATGACTCCCTGTTCCTTAAGTGTGGGCTGCATATAATGACTGCATTCCAAAGAGTACAGCATGGGGAGGAGATAAACAAGAGTCATTTTAGGGCTTCCCTGGTGGTGCAGTGGTTGAGAGTCTGCCTGCCGATGCAGGGGACACGGTTTCGTTCCCTGGTCCGGGAGGATCCCACATGCCGCGGAGCGGCTGGGCCCGTGAGCCGTAGCCACTGAGCATGTGCGTCCGGAACCTGTGCTCCGTAACGGGAGAGACCAGAGCGGTGAGAGGCCCATGTACCAAAAAAGAGTCATTTTACAGTAGAGAAATCTGCCAAACACTGCTTCAGCCAGATAATCAAGTTCAACATCAACAGTTATAAATCAAGTTGGTAGTATATACTCTTAATATGCTGTCATAAAAATGACACTTTACGTCTTTTATTTTCCTCCTAAAAATTCATAGCCCCAGTGTAATCATGACCAATACCTAAGACAAGTTCCAATCAAGGGACATCCTACAATATACCTGATCAGTACTCCTCAAACTGTCAAGATCATCCAAAACAAGGAAAGTCTAAGAAACTGTCATAGCCAAGAGGAGCCTAAGGAGAATTGACAAGTATAATGTGGTATATACTAGATGGGATCCTAGAACGTGAAAAGGACATTAGGTCAAGAGAATGAGAAGACAGACTACAGAGTCTGAGAAAATATTTGCGAAAGACACATCTGATAAGGGACAATTATCCAAAACATACCAAAAACTCTTTGTTGGGTCTTCACTGCTGTGCACAGGCTTTCTCTAGTTGCGGCGAGTGGGGGCAACTTAAAAAGTAGACCTTAAAAAGTGGGCCAAAGGCCATACTCAATAGACATCTCACCAAAGAAGATATACAGATGGCAAATAAGCATATAAAAAATGCTCCACGTCTTATGTCTTCGGGAAATGTAAATTAAATCAACAATGAGATACCACTACACATCTATTAGAATGGCCAAAATCCAAAACATTGACAACACCAAATGTTGATGAAATGTTGGTAAAATGATACAGCCACTTCAAAAGACAGTTGGCCATTTCTTACAAAACATACACTTACCATATGATCCAGCAATTGCATTCTTGGTATTTACCTAAAGGAGTTAAAAACTACATCCATATAAATTAGGATTTTGGGATTAACATATATACACTACTATATAAAAAATAGATAACCAACAAGGACCTACTATATAGCACAGGAAACTATACTCAATATTCTGTAATAACCTAAATGGGAAAAGAATTTGAAAAAGAATGGATGTATGTATATGTATAACTGAATCACTTTGCTATATACCTGAAACTAACACAACATTGTAAATCAACTATACATCAAAAAACCCTGAAAATATTAAAAAAAAACATGTCTGCACAAAAAACTTACAGATGTTTATAGCAATTTTATATGTAATTGTCAAAACTTGGAAGCAACCAAGATATCCTTCAGGTGGGTGGATAAATAAATTCTGGTACATCCAGACAATGGAATATTATTCAGCACTAAAATAAATGCACTATCAAGCTATGAAAAGTCATGGAGGAAACTTAAGTACATATTACTAAGTGGAAAAAGCCAATCTGAAAGGTTGCATACTATATAATTCCAACTATATGACATTCTGGAAAAGGCAAAACTATGAGACAAATAATCAGTGGTTTCCAAGGGCTGAGAGTTGGAGGGAAGGGTGAATATGCAGGACACAGAGGATTTTTAGGGCAGTGAATTATTCTGTAAAATACTGTAATGATGGGTACATGGCATTATACATTTGTCAAACCCATAGAATGGACAACACCAAGAGTGAACACTAATGTGATCTATGGGCTTTGGATGATTATGATGTGTTAATGTAGGCTCATTAATTGCAATAAAGGCACCACTTCGATAGAGGATGTTGATAATGGGGGAGGTTATACATGTGTGAGGGCAGGGGTTATATGGGAAACTTCTGTACCTTCCTCTCAATTTTGCTGTGAACCTAAAATTACTCTAAAAAGATAGTCTTTTCATAAATTTTTATTTTGTCTTAAATTAAAATTTTAAAAGGACATTAGGTTAAAATTCAGAAAATCTAAATAAATTAAGGACCTTAGTTACTAATAATGGTGGGTTCAAGGTACTTGTTTTTCAGGGAAGGTTGTGGGCACCTGACAGCCGCTCAGGTGGGGCTTAGACCCTGCCAAGAGCTACAGGTAGGGGTGGAAGTGTCCTGTGGGATGTCTAAAGGTGGAGGGAAGAATCATGAGTGTGTAGAGACAGGCTATATGCACCTGCAGTATGGGAGCCATGCAGGTGACAGTCACGTTGAAACAACTGCCTAGCCCACCTTCAAACACAGCGTCAGCCCTGGCTGGGATTAGGGCAACGGGAGCAGGACACTTAGGGTGGGCACAAAATTTAAGGGGACACCAAAAAACTCAGTAATCAAGATAAATAATATTTTGATACAGTATTTTTTAAAATCAAAATTAATGGTAAAACATTCATGATGAACAAAGTATTAATATTTTAAATAAAGGCAGGATTGGTAACAGTGCCGCAGCAAGCCATACTGGAGCCTGAAGTGAAAGGAAAGACGTGTGCCCTCTACATACTTTTTTTTTTTTTTTTTTTTTTTTTTTTTTTGTGCGGTGCGCGGGCCTCTCAGTGCTGTGGCCTCTCCCGTTGCGGAGCACAGGCTCCGGACGCGCAGGCTCAGCGGCCATGGCTCACGGGCCCAGCCGCTCCGCGGCATGTGGGATCTTCCCGGCAGGTGGACTCTCAACCACTGCGCCACCAGGGAAGTCCCTGGAAATATTTTTTAAATTAATTTCAGCTTATCCTGTCTTTAAAAAACATTGACATTTTGTTCATTAGGGATTCTTGCATTAGTTTTTTTTTTTAATGTGGGATTAAAATACTATTTATCTTGATTGCTAATTTGGGGAGCCCCTTAAATTTTATGTCCTAATCCCAGCCCTGGTGACAGCCATGTCTGTACCTGTCAGGTAAGACCTCTCCTGACATCCTACTTCTCCTCCCTCTCCCCTGATTCCTGGAAGGATTAGAAACTCTGTGGTCAGCACACCGAGAAAGGAGGATGGGAGCGCTGGTGTAAGTGCTAGATTGGGAAATCCTGAAGAATCCAATCAGGCCTCCTTTTCCTGGGGCAGCCTGACTTAAAGGAGAAAAGAACTTGTAACTCTAAATGTACTTGGAGTTTTAACTCTTTCGTGCAACCAAATATCCTAATTACTGAAATGAGACTGATTTTGTGACTTCAGGTGACCAGAAGATTTTTCCTTATCTGAGGGTTACCAAGACAATCTGGGCTTGCCCTAGACCTCACCGGGGAGTCGGGAAAAGAAGCTGCACAGAGCAGATCTAAACCAGGACCTAGGGGTGGAGGCACCAGTAAGGTTGTTTGAGGCTGCACCTTAGAGGTCAATCATTTTTGTTCATTGCATTGGTTATGGAAGGTTATCACTCCCGAAGGAAGTCTCATATATGAAAGAGAGGAGGACGTGATCAGAGCGACTCCCTAGGACTTTTATGTTTTCATGCTTCTCCAGACCCTGAATTTAAGTAGGTCAGATTCGTTGTCAGAAAGACGTGCCTGTTTTCCAGCACTCTTTGCACCACTGCAAGAAAACTTTTACTCTTCTTTCCCCTTTGAAATGAGTGATATGTAATGTTACTTCTGCCCATATGAAAGTCTGAAATATTCATTTCTTCTCCCAACCTTTTAATCAAAAGCTAAGAGTAGGGCCTATTCTAAACGGAGAGTATCTTTTTAATAGAATGAATTTTAAAATCAAGAAATCCCTTCAGCTACCCTCCTTACCCCTCTCCCCTGTTAGTGTTTCCTTTTCGATCTTATTCAACATAATCTTGACTTTAATATCTTCCCCTTTCAACTGTACTACACAATAATTTCCTAAGGGAAGGCTGAGTCTTCTTATTACATATCTCTATTAGCTTTTAAGTCTCTCATGGCCATGAACACTTATAGTGCAATAACCCAATTTCAAGGGAGATTGGAAAGGGAAAAAGTACCACTGCAGACAATTATGTTTGTGTGAAGTGGAGTTAGTGGGACTGGCTTGAAAGTTTTTTGAGAAAGGAGGGCCTTAGGGAAGAAGCTAAAGAGAGAACTGCTCAAGTTTGTAAAGCTCCCCCACCTCCCCTGCCATAAGTATTTCAGTGGGTTACAGCATGCTGACACTCATTGTCAGAGAGCCAAACATAAGGATCTATTCCCAAGCACAGTTGACCCAGGGGTTGCATATTCACAAGCCAGCAGGAACCCCAGAGGCCGAGTCAATGAATGGTGCTGTCTGGGTCTAAGAAAACTCTGCGTGTTAAAAACTTGGGAACAGCCTTTATTTCTGCATAGAAATATGCCCTCTTTTATTTCTTGAAAACTGCAACTCCCTTGGTTTTTTGTTTTTCCATTTTTTGCTAGAATTATGATGGTGCTTCTTAATGCTACTATAAGAAAAATAACAAGGTGAGTGTGAGGATAAACGGCAACTGACACTCAAGTTCAGGTAGACATAGGGGATGATGGGGACTGTGGCTTGAAGAGTACAAGCCCCATCTAGTGGGGAAACCATTGTCACCATGTCATACTGGTTGTGTAGCCAGGCATTCCTTAAAGAAATCTAGATATTTACCTGCTACCTTCATACTCCTAAATGTTGGTTGCTGTTTTCTTAACACTACATGGGCCGATACTAATAGGCTAAACTAATCCCATCTACAGGCTGGATTTTACCAGAGTAGGACAGTTTTACAACGTCTGCTGTACATGCTCAGAAGTTTTCTCAAGCCCAGCTAAATATTTTTGTAAACAAACAAAAACTAAAGGAACTTCTGTTTCTTTTTTTCTTTTCAATTTGAAAGATGTATACATATACACGTGCACACATGTATACACATATCAAATATACAGAAAATAAATTCTGGTTAACCCAGTATCATGCTGAAGAATCACTAAGCATCATTCAATCATCCATCTCTGGCTGCCCTGTACCCAGGTGTATGCTCATGAGAAAAGCAGCTCAGCTGCAAATCAACACCTGTAATTCAAGGTGAGTTTTGATTTGAAACCATTGCTTGTTTCCTCTTTACAGCATCTTAATACATAGAGTAGATTACTTCTGACCAGAGGCCATTTGGGCTTCCAGTAATATCTGAGATTCTGCTTCTCTTAAGTGTGATTCCCAGGACCCTCCAAAGTAAAATTTGGGCATATCACATAAGTTTTTTTGTTTGTTTGTTTTTGCGGTACACGTGCCTCTCACTGCCGCGGCCTCTACCGTTGCGGAGCACAGGCTCTGGACACACAGGCTCAGCGGCCATGGCTCATGGGCCTAGCCGCTCCGCGGCACACGGGATCCTCCCAGACCGGGGCACGAACCCGTGTCCCCTGCATCGGCAAGCGGACTCTCAACCACTGCGCCACCAGGGAACAACATAACTTTTTTTTCAAACCACCCAAGCATACCCGCTAAATTTTATATTCACATGAAGTATTAAAAGACACCCCAAATCAGGAGTTTCCTGGCAGTCCAGTGGTTAGGACTCTGAACTTCCACTGCAGGGGTCATAGGTATGATCCCTGGTCGGGGAGTTAAGATCCCACGTGCTGCGTGGTGCGTCCTAATTAAATAAACAAATAAACAAAACCAGTCCTTAAAAAAAAAAAAAAAGACCGAGACTGAAGGGCATCTTTTCCCTGTATTAAAAAAAAGACACCCCAAAACTCATTATCTTAAAAAGCTTTATATTGGACTTCCCTGGCGGTCCAGTGGTTAAGACTCCGCTCTTCCAATGCAGGGGGCGCAGGTTCGATTCCTGGTTGGGGAATTAAGATCCCAAATGCTGCACGGTGCAGCCAATAAATAAATCTATTTTTAAAAAAAGCTTTGTATTGACGTCTCTTCCACAGAAGAATACTGCCATAGTAAGGCCGGCTGTATCCAACTGGGGGACCAGCTCCCTGGGCAGAACTGGGCTCTGCCTCAGAGGTCTATAAGGCAATCAGCATTTGGGGGGTGTTTTTCCTGGATGAGAGGGAGGAGAAGGCGGCAGCCACTCCCAGATCCTGCCCAGAGGCTGACCTCCATGTTACAGGAGAAGGCCATGTGATGGAAAGACCTCTGGGGTATCACTGGATTAAGTGACCACAGAACCGGACAAAGCTCTGAGATATCCATACAGAATCCAAACAGATGTCATTAAGTATCTATAAGAGTTATGGCCTGGGCAAGGAGAAACAGGAACAAAGGGAAAAGCTTCAGAACACAATAATGCAGTAAACAGATTAGCAGAATCCAATCCAGTTGCAAAGCAGGCTTGCAGAGTGGAAAGGAAATGAAGATACAGATGAAAAGAGAGAGGTATCATTTCAAACCAGAGAACCCGGACTGCAAGACCACACTATTGGTGCAACAGTTTTAAAGGGGTTCAAAATGTAGTGCATATCCAGGGATGACTCCTCTACCTACCTGCCGCTCTAGGCAGCTCATTACAGCCAAATCCTTCATGGTCTTTGGTTCACTGAAATGATACCCTCAGTCTGGGGATGGAGTAATGGTTTCCTTTACCCCTGGGAAAGATTTAGACTTAAGGAGATGGTGAAGTACGTCAGTTCCATAGAGTTAATACTTTTCTATTCAGTTTAAGAAAAGATTTTGTGAACATTGGGACAATCTGTATATTTGATGCTTAAAGTGTCTAAAATGTTTAAGAGAATTTGGAATATTAGGGAATAAAACACTGCCTTGTGGTTCCAACTTAAAAAGTAAGATGGAGTAGTTAATTTTAGTTTGTGATTTTTAAGTTCATAAGTGTTAAGAGAATTTTACAGGTTTACTGGAGCATTTAAGATTGATAATCACTCATGATTCTACTAGATTTATTAGATTTGTTAGTGTTGTTTAAGTATTTAGGAAAGTTACTTATTAATTCAGACATTTAAAAACTTTTAAAAATGAAAATGGAATATATTACCTTTATAATCGTGTTGAATAGATTTAAAAGAATTTTATTAACTGGATTAAATAGGGCTATTTGATAAATAAAAATACAAGACATAAGTTGAATGTAAAAGTTGAGAGAAAAATTACACTTTTGAATTTATAACATTAATAAATCAACTATTTATTTTAAGGACCACCTCCCCCCCGCCAAATAGCCCTAAATAGTCCTCAAAGAGGCAGAAATGTTGTTCTGGATATGCAGAAGCTTCAGGAAGCCTTCATTCTAATGCTCTTCCATTGTTGGCTGTGTGACCTTGACTAAGTCATTCTGTCTCTCTGGTCCTTAAGCTTTTCCTCATTTATAAAATAAGGGAGATTGTCTAGCTGGTCCCTAAAGCCCCTTCTAGATCTAATATTCTAGAATTCCAGGACTACTTCTTCCATTTGCAATCCATTTTGACACGCCAAGGATTTGACTGGTTGCTCAGGAAGGCTGCCATTCCTTGATAACAATCCCGTTTGGCTGTTCTCCAAGGACTCAGCTTAGTTTATGGCTTTTGATAGCATCCTACTTACTTATTTATTTTTAAACCTTGGGAAAATGTTTCCTTCCTCAACCCAGCTAGGACAATAGGCCAAACCATAAACAGGGTAGGCCTCATGGTCTGCAAAACATTCTGACTCTTCTTAACCATATCTTGACGTAGGCTTTTTGGATCTTAGTGTTGATTGTTTATTCCCCTTTGTCCACACAATGCCAAAACATCTGGTCAAGAAGGTCAGTTACATTCCCAGATTGGTTGGATGAAAGAAGCTAAACAATTACAACAGTTTTACAAGACTCTATCTTACTGGTGAATCAACCAGTCGCTTGTCTTTTTGGCCAGTTATTAGCTGAGCCAGCTCTTCCAATGTGTTGGATTGACCACGGGCAAAATTATGATATTGGAGAGGTTGTTCCCATGTGCGGGTAGCATCTCCCACTTCCCGGGGTAGGAGGGGTGGTTCTCTTGAATCCCTTCTGGAATTCTCTTTCCCCTCCACCAGTCCCTCTGCCTGTGTTTCCATCTGACTCTATTTGTTCTGGGTCAGCTCTCAGTGGCACCATGTATGAACTCTGTGAGCAACTGACTAGATCATGCACTGCCTACTCCATGGTCTGCGATGTCAGTCCCCCCAGCGACCCCCAGTGATGTGCAGTGACCCTGTGTGTAATCTTGGGCAGGTTATTGACTTCTCTGGTCTCCAGTTTCTTCATCTGTAAAAAGATGTAATAATACCTACATCGTGTGATAGCTTTGAGGATTTAATTAATATAAGTAAAATACTTAGTGTGAAGCCTAGCACAAAGTAAGCACCTAGAAGATAGTATCTCTTTTAATAATTATTATTAAGAACTCTTGAATGGGAAAGACCTTCAACACATACGTGGAATTCCCATCAGAAAACCCAGCCCACTTCCCATCCACCAAGTCCAGTCCCAAGACAGCATTGTGGGGGGAAGGAGTTGAGTCGTCAGTGCCTAGGAAGACACTAAGGTTGACAAATGGGGACCCACGGTGCCTCTCTGGATAGTGGAAGTAGGGTCATTAGATCTTAACTTGCCACAGCTTCCTAACCATGACACAGAAATAATTATAATACTGATTTTTGAGTTGGCCTAAAGATTGAATAATTACATAAACTATCTCTCCCAGAGCCTGGTACATTGAAAGATCTTGATAAATGTTGGCAGTGCTTAGAGTGTAAGCTCCTTCGATTCTCTCTTGTCTGCTCTTGCAATCCTAGTGTCCAGCTCGGTGCTTGGTTCAATATAGGAGCTCAATAAACACTTGTTGAATGAATGGATACTATTAATAGTGTCATTGCTTCCTGTGGAAAATTAAATGAGAAAAATCAATTCCTAATGAATGAGATTGTATATCCACTTGGGCAAAGTGCTCCGGAATCCTTAGGTCAAAACAGGGGCTTGGTAAACTCTAACCGGGGAGTGAGAATGCAATCCCAGAAGATGTCCAGAAAGGTGGAACCTTCCTTGGCAAACACCACAGTGTAAATTAAGAAAGTGTTGCTAGCGGGGGCGTTGGTAGTTTTAATGAAACCTATGAAGTTGAGGCAGATGTGACTGTGTATCTGGACCAGAGGAGACTTCAACCCTTCCTGGCAGGTGTGTGGAATAGAAACAGATACATCAGGCTTTTACAGTTTGATGACACTAAACATTGAGCTCAACCAACTAACTCCCTTGTCCTGAAATTGGCTCTCAAAGCAGCCTTCGCAAATGTGAAGTGTGTAGGCATGTTTGGCTTATACAGTGGGTTTTAAAACTTTTAAAAATTAATTGCTAATATTTATAAATCAGGAAATTTCTTATGCAACTCTGTATCTCAACTTTTAAAAAATCAGAAATTCTGCACACACCACCCCCTGAACAGCAACAACTGGGTGGAGATCATATTGGCTGCATAGTTTAGAAAGGGAATAGGGTCCCCTGTTCAGCACAATTCCCATGTCTCCTTTTGACCTCACATCTGGTCGATTCATTTCTTTGCCTGCCTGGCCCCACGGGCATGGGAGTTTCCCATCCCTCCAGAGAGCCAACATGCTGACCAGCTGACACAGTATGTCAACTGTTATGTTTCTTGCTAAAAATTAATGAATCGTCAGTTGGGCTTTTGCATCTGCCTCTTATGCATTTGGTTAGTGTGAGTCAGCCTCTTGGGTCAGCTCACCTTGAAACACACACACACCAAAATCAAATGTGTAGGTTTGCTCAGCGTGAGGCTCAGATTCCCCAGAGGGGTCCTGCCTCAGCTGACACCAACTATTCTCTGAACATCGTTCTTCAACTTACCAAATATCTTCAAGAATTCCTCAAAGCCCAGAGAGCAGACTGCCAGACCATCGTTCACCAGCTGAGTTGCAAATAAGTCACTGACCAAGTTAATCTATGAGCCTACTACAGATGCTTGAAGAAGCTCTGTTTGGTTTTGACTGCCCTGGAAGAACTCAGCCTTAGATGTCACCTAATTGTCTTGTGCATAACAAAAGCAGATGGCGAATTGCTATTGACAGACTCACTCCTTCTGGTTCCCTTGACATCTCTTAGTGGCTTCCTTCATTAGCTCTTCATTCCTCTCAGAGAAAGCCCTTGACCTTGGAGGCTCTTGCCCTTCCCTTCTGAATCTGCATCACCCCTATAATGGAGTGAAGGTGTCTTTCTGCTACCTTAGGATCTAGAGTCAAACAGAGACCACACGTGCCTTCTCAGCTTGCAGCCTATCCTTCTCTGTTTCATCTCAGCAGGAAAAAGGTCCTTGCAATCCCACGCTTTTTTTTTTCTCTCTCTCTCATCACATCAGAGCAAAAGCAAACAATAATTTAAATAACATCTTTTTATAATAAGAAAAACCTTCGGCTTCCAACACAACTGGAAAAGAAGCCATTTGTCGCTGCCTGGAATGAGCTGTCAGCATGCACTTGGCATTACTTTCCCACTGGGGGTGATGGATACACACTGAGCCATCTCTACCTCTTAATCAGTTCTCATGACCAACATGAGGCATTTGCAAGTCACGTGAGGAGAATAATTTGTGGTCAGACATTGAAACTAACAGGTTGAAGTATGGACTAAACCCTTGGCTTCATTCCTGTTGCTCCAGTCACTACAGTAACCAGCCCAGACTTCCATGGATTCTCACAGGCAGAATACCTCAGTCACTTTTCTTTTTCTTTACAGTAAGGAAATAGGTATTGAAAAATACATTCTCTCCTTTGAGAATGTATAGAAAATAGCCTTGTATTCTACACACAGGAAGCAGGGTGTCTGCAGTGTCTAGTGCTATGTTAATGGATTCTTCTGGAAGTATCAAGGTTGATGATCTACCCAGGGGGTATGCTCCATAAATACACTTGCCACCCAGAGAATCCTAAGAATAAAGGGAGCTTGAAGAAAGCAGTTCTTGACAGCCTCCAGGAACTAGTTACACTTTTGTCCCTAGATCACTTACATTTCTATGGCTTACTTACTGAATCTCCAACATTTGTGGAATCTTTATTCCTCAGATAGGCTGAGAAAATAAGCCATCACCTTATTTGCTCCAAAGTCTCAGGACCAAGAGAATAATAGTAAGTCAAGACGCTGGAGTTTGAAGGAAGTCGGAATTTTCTCTGAGCCTGTGTGACCTTGAGATGCACAAAGAAGTTAAAGGTTTGCCCTCCTGAAAGGTAGGAGTTTAAACGTCTTCACTTCTGAAAATTAGATGCCCCTTCCTAGTTTTTCATAAGTGAAGTAACTCCACAGGTGCGGACAACTCTAAAGAGAACGAATATGTGTTTCCCTTCTCTTCAGTATATCCACACAAAGTTCTTGCTCCACGGTTTAAGATTTCTAAAAACTTTACCTTTCGGGCTCAAAGTCAGTCTGATCAGAGTATCCGAAACAATGAAGAGTCTGGGCAGGGCAATTCAGAACTGATCACCATTTTCCAGGATAAGACAAGGGAACATTCCTTAATGCTGGAAAGAGCTGGTTCAGTAGCTAATACAAGATTTAAACTCTAGAAATATAGTAGGTGCTGAAACCAATGAGAACAAGTGAATAATTGAAATAATAACCAGGCAAACTAACAAACCAATGAACAGATGAACTTGTGGAATTCCTGATCCCAGAAGGAGAGGTGGGCTGAAAACCATAAGTCTCAAAAGGGTTTTCATCTTTATTTTAAGTTTATTTATTTTTGGCTGTGTTGGGTCTTTGTTGCTGCACGCAGGCTTTCTCTAGTTGCGGCGAGCGGGGGCTACTCTTCATTGCGGTGTGAGGGATTCTCATTGCGGTGGCTTCTCTTGTTGCAGAGCATGGGCACTAGGTGCACAGGCTTCAGTAGTTGTGGCTCGCGGGGTCAGTAGTTGTGGCTCACGGGCTCTGGAGCGCAGATTCAGCAGTTGTGGTGCACGGGCTTAGTTGCTCCCCAGCATGTGGGATCTTCCCGGACCAGGGCTCGAACCCATGTCCCCTGTATTGGCAGGCAGATTCTTAACCACTGCGCCACCAGGGAAGTCCTGGGTTTTCATCTTTTGTCCCCCACACTCGAGACTCCTGTATAGATGAACAGCCTTAGGCATCTTATCATTCCCATTTCTATTGCTAATTCTGAGCCCATCCCTTTGTCTCCTGTGCAAGAAAACTCACTTCTGAGCTGCTCTAAGGGTTGTCAGGACTGGCCAGGATCCAGCCCTCCCTGCCCTGCCACATCCCAGCCTTACCTGCTTCCCCCCGCACATTTGTGAGGCCAGTAGAGCACCAGATGAATGGCAAGACATACATCCTCTCTCCTCCTAGATTCCTAACCATCAAGGGGTCTTTCCCCTGGACTCAGCCCCCAGAGAGAAAGGATGGGGCAAGAGCACAGGGCCACATGCCAGCACCTTGGCTATCGTATTCCTCCCCAACTCTCACCCTTGATCAGGCTTAGGACAAGAGGACTGACTGTTACAACATCGGTCTTCCTTCCCAGGCCTATTGCGTATGGCACGATTGTTGGCTTTGGTACTCAAAAGCTGGGTGTGCTCCCAACTGGTAATGTAAATGTCCATTTGGAAATTCCAAACCCAAGAAATATGTAGGTTTTTACTTTGCCCTTTGCACTTCACTCTGACAACTCTATCCTGAGAACAAAGTCTGACCGATGCTAACAAGAGCGTAGGGACCAAGAGGGGTTATGGAAAAGAAAACCATCACCCCATTGTACTTGCTCATCCCAGAAGCTTCTGGAAATCCAAGGATACAACTATGCTGCCCTTTTATAAAAGGCTTCTCCACTCACTATTTTATCGCACCTAGGATGTTTCTCCCTGCTGCCAGCACTCGCGCTGCATCTCTCTCCAAGGCACCCAATAGAGCACATCTTCATTGTGCTGGCCCTACACACAGGATCTGTCCCCTCAGCTGCTGTTCCCAAGCCATGTGCCAGACCCCTCACGTGTTCTGCTTCTCTACCTCCAGGGGCAAGGGACCAAGGAGAGGTGGCCTCCAGACAGATGACAGGTTGTTGGCATAGCCACCTTGCCCTGGTCACAGCCCCGTGAACCCCTTTGATTTCCTCCTCCGTCTTCCCCACTCACCCCAGAACCCCTCCCTGACAGTTCACTTTGGATGAATTTCACCCTCCAACTTCCTGTCAAGGGGAACATCTGACTTTCTTTTCCTTCCTAGGATAAGGAATAATCAAGAGGCTTAGGATGTGAACAGGAAGAAATTCAAAGATGTTTGATTTGGCTTCAAGGCTGCTACGTGGCCCCCAATCTTTCCTTTGGTAGAAAGAGAGCCCAAGTCTTTAGCAGGGCTTAGCCCTTTCAGCCCTGAAATTTGTTTTCAGTGCTTAGCTTAAAGATGTGATCCTGGGGGCTTCCCTGGTGGCGCAGTGGTTGAGAGTCCGCCTGCCAATGCAGGGGACACGGGTTCGTGCCCCGGTCCGGGAAGATCCCACATGCCGCAGAGCGGCTGGGCCTGTGAGCCATGGCCGCTGAGCCTGCGCGTCCAGAGCCTGTGCTCCGCAACGGGAGAGGCCACAACAGTGAGAGGCCCGCGTACCGCAAAAAAAAAATAATAATAAGATTTGAGCACACAAAGGTGAACGCAGATAAACATCGATGATTATATTACCAAACGTCCAACTCCAGAGGCTTAAGACATCACATAAATATTACTTGCAATGAAAGATGTTATCTTCAGAGTCAAGTATATGAGTTGGAGAAACCATTTTTATTCATTTATCTCTTGTGTTATGACAATTTTTTTCATCCATATGAAATTTAAAGGCTGTTGGCCTATTCAGACAAAAATTTTCCTACTCTGGAGGCCACCTTAAATAGGGGTTACTTAGTAAGATAATCATTACCTCTCAAAATTCTCTTTAAAGAGGTTTTAATTCGAGTTCTCCAGTGCCTCTGGTTATGAGTTGTTTTGGTTTGGTTTGGTATGACTCTTGCATCTAAATGATTGATATCAACCTATTCCCTCCTGTCCCCAGGAGAGCCATTCCCAACAGGCAAAAACAAAGTCAGCTCCAAGGGCAGATCTGGGTTTTTCAGTCTGCTGTGAAGAATAACCCTCTGGTTCTAGGGGTGTTATAAATGTATCTGTCTTCAGGGACCGGTAAGAAAAAACCCATATAAATAGGAAGGGGGTGTGTGTCTGTAAGGTGTGTTTGTGTTCTACAACTGCAAATTAGCAATAGGTGAGAGTTTACTAGTAGGAGGTCAAGCACCCCAGGAAAATACAAGTGTCATCCCTGTGGGCTGGAGCAGAAGCGATCCAAGGCAGACATCTGAGGACACAGTTGGACCAATGCCAGATTCTTCCCCATGACTGCCAGGGATGACAAGGGTTAGTTATCAGGCAGAAGGGATTTGGAATTAATCCAAAAGTGGATCTGGCCTCAGATTAGGAGTGCAAAGAAATGACCATTTAAGAGAGTCCAGATTTGGAGAGAAGCAGCTGAGACAGAAACCAGTGCCAGCTGTGAGGAGTCCGGGGGGAAAGGGCAATTTCCAAACTGAATTGCAAGAGGGAGGAAAGCCAGAAAGAACTTTGTTCTCATCTAGAATGGGGGTCATCAAGAAGTGTAGCGGGTCAAGCTTCAGCAGTGAGGACTTCAGATGAAAAGCCAAACCTTTCTGTGAAGTTAGCACTACTTGTAAAACTGCCCATGAGTCACATTTGACACTCACAGTGAAGAATAAAGGACTTACCCTCTGACGAGAGGGGTTTCATGGATTGGGATGAGTTCATATGGAGGAGAGAAAAGGATCTTGGCAGTGTGGCCTACAAGACAGAGCGATAAACTGACAGAGGCCCATCCCAGCTCCACCCACCATTAACTAGGAGAGGACCTCGGGCATGTCATTCAAAGGTCTGGGACCTCAGTTTTCTCATCTGGAGGAGAATCAGCCAGTCCGTTCATTAGGGGGGCAACACATGTAATTGAGCCGGGACCCGTGCTAGGTCCAGAAGAAGCCTGCAAGCATTTCACAGTCGAGGGCACAACTAAGTCATCTCTAAGTTCCCTTCCAGCTCTAAAATGTAACCTGCTACGGAGAAAAGAGCTTAGGTTTGGGATGCCTTGCTGCCCAATTTGATTCCCAGCCCTGACAATTACTAGTTGTGAATTAGGGAAAGTTACTTAACCTACCTAAGGCTCAGGAAGGTGTCTAAAATAGGCATAATAACAAGCATCCTGTCAGTCACTATAAGAAATAAATAAGGCAATTCCCCTCCCATAGCACAGCGCTGCTACTAAGAGGCCACAGTGTTCCCAGCCCCTCAGCATCCAGGTCTGACCAGGTGAATAGGTGACTAGTTCTTGCCAATTGAATGCAGCACTGCAGATGTGTCATGTGCAAGCCAAGTCTTACCAAAACCTGTTTACTCTCTTCCATTTCCATCAGGAGATTAGGATGGAGTTAGTCTGACTCCATTACCCACTTATTTTTCCATATGAATTTTGCCACCAGTTTGCCCATTTCTCAATAATATCCAGTTAATATTTCTTTTTAAACCAGGATCGCGGCATAAATCATCTTAGATAAAATTGATGTCTTTAGTTTTCTTATACGGAAATATTTTGTCTTTTCCATTTGTTCAAGTCTTGTATATGTCCCCACAGAGGAATTTTTAAGTTTCTTAAGTTTATTCCTTTGTACTTCGCCTTAATCACCTGGACTATTACAGCAATTTAATCAGTTTATAAAAATGCGCTGAGGGGATGGAGAATTAAATTGCTTAAGAAAGTTATAGGGGACTTCCGTGGTGACTCAGTGGTTAAGAATCCACCTGCCAATGCAGGGGACACGGGTTCGAGCCCTGGTCCAGGAAGATCCCATGTGCTGCGGAGCAACTAAGCCCGTGTGCCACAACTACTGAGCCCATGTCCCACAACTACTGAGCCTGCAGGCCTAGAGCCCGTGCTCCGCAACAAGAGAAGCCCCCACTCTTGCAACTACAGAAAGCCCGCGCGCAGCAACGAAGACCCAGTGCAGCCAAAAATAAATAAATTAATTAATTAAAATTTTTTTAAAAAAGAAAACAGTTATAGGAATTTTTTTTTTAATTTGGCTACGTCAGGTCTTAGTTGCAACATGGGGGAATCTTCATTGCAGCATGCGGGATCTTTTTTTTAGTTGCACCATATGGGATCTTTAGATGCAGCATGTAGGATCTTTAGTTGCGACACGCAGGATATTTTAGTTTCGGCATGTGGGATCTGGTTCCCTGACCAGGGATCAAACCCGGGCCCCCTGCATTGGGAGCATGGAGTCTCAACCACTGGACCACCAGGGAAGTTCCAAGAAAGTTATAAGAATTCTATACCAGGAAGATGGCAACTAGAAAGGAGCTGGAGGTGTGAAAAACAGAGACTGCAAGACGGTGGGGAGAAAGAGAGAAGAGGGGGAGAGAATGAATCTCCATACAGCGCCTTCCCCTATGTTGCCCCCTTCCCCCACTTTTTCCCCTTTTTCTTCCAAATATCGAGCACTCCCTACCAAAATAATCCATTTTAATCTCATCAGTCCCTTCTGCAAATGTTTGTGTCTCAGTCTCATCAGTCCCTTCTGCAAATGTTTGCGTCTCAGTCTTATTTTTTTTCCCTCCACCCAATACTGGCAGGGCAGCAGCAGTTGGGATGGATTTGTGCCGTGATGTCTGCTGGCAAGGGTTCTAGTCCCATGGATGAGGTTGACAATGACTGGTTCTTTCCTAGACAAAGTGTATCTATGAGTGTATTATGATCTGCATGAAATGGAAAGCCAACCAGTAGTGACTTAAACACCTAGGTTTCTTTTCTTACACAAGAGGTCCAGGTGCATGGTCACCAACGTTAGTTGAGAGGCTTCAGGATTTTAGGACTAAGGTCTCCTCTATTCACTTGGCCTTTCCCTTTTGGTCTCAAGGTTGTGCTTCATCTTTAGCCATCAAGTCTATATTCTGATCAGGAAGAAGAAGGAAAGGAAACTCCAGAATCTCTATCTAGGAAGCAAAGGGTTTCCCAGAAACACCAAGCTTATGCTTCAAAGACCAGAAGTGGGTCATGTGGCTCCACTTTATACAAGGGAAGTGAAGAAAACAGCCTTTTTTTTCACAGTTGCATCCCCCATATCCCCAAAATGGGGATTCTTCTGGAAAGGGAGACAATGAGGATGGGTATTGATTGAGTAAGCAACTAGAAGTTTCTACTACGAATGTAAAATCAAATGCATCGCCCGCCTCCATGATGCATTTTCCTCTGAGCACTCCCATGTGTCTGGAAGAGTGTGGCAGAGATTGCTATCTGCCTACCTCCTCATCCATTATCCCCTTCTCCTGGGAATCAGAACCTGGATTCAGAGGCACCATGTATTTCCCAGCCTCCTTTGTGCCTAGAGTGGCCGTGGGACTACGTCCTGGACTATGAGATGTGAGCAGGAAAGTTGTGTAGGACTTCCTGGAGGGTTCCTTTAAACAGAGAGAGCACCTTTTAGTCCTTCCCACCTTCCTTCTTCCTGCTGCCTGGATATATAGAGATATATGGATAGAATATAGTCTTACAATGTGTGGGTTGTAGCTCCAATATCCAGCCTGGTCACTAGAATTAACATGTTACCCCATTTAATACTGATAACAACCTATGAGATAGGTATGAGTATAAACATCCACTCGTTAAGGATGAGGTAGATGAGACTTAAAGAGCCTAAGTAACTTGCTGTGGACCAACTCTTAAGTAGCAGGTCCAGGATTTGAACTCAGGCCATCTGACTCCATAGTTTACTTTCACCCCATACCACTCTGCTCACTGCCCCAGCCTTTCTGATAACCAGCAGAGGTGAGGTATGGAAGGAAGCAGCACAGGTACATAATCTGAAGTCTGCGTGTCCTTCACGTGTCTGTCCATCCATGAGACCAGAAGCTCCTCACTAGCTGCATTGCCCTGGACTAATTACTAACTTCTCCGTGTCTCAGTTTCCTCATGTGTAATGCGGAGATGTTCAGAGATGATCACGGCGAGATTGTGAGGATTAATGAGTTAGCATGCGTAGTCCTGGGAACAGGGCCTCACACCTAGAGAGCACTCAAGCAAGGTTAGCTATTGTCATTGTTGGCATCGACCAATGTAACAAAGCCCATCTGGGCATCACTCTTTCCCCAGCGTAAACCAGGTCTTGTCTATCATGAAGATCACTCCAGCTACAACAGGCGTCCTGGGAATGAGGACAGGAAAGGAGCAATACATGAGCTCAAGAAACCAGAAGCCCCTAGAGGACCCCGAGACTCAATGTTTTATCCCCCAGAAACCCTATAGCTGCAACATGTCTGGGGCAGGATGTCTCTCCAGCCACCACCCCCACCCCCTACAACTGTGCCTGTGGCTTCTATCTTCTCTGTTCCTGTAGGCAGGGCCCAGGAGCAGCTAGAAGAGGCCTCAGGGCCAGAGGTCACTTGTTCCAGGGTCAGCCTGGAGACTTATATAGCCCCTTAGGAACCTCCTAGGCCCCTGACCCAGGGAGGAAGGGGGATCGCAGAGCACACAGCACCTCAGACCTCTGAAACCTGTCTGTCTCTATTGTTCACAGATTAAGGTTGGGTGACCAGTCAGTCTGCTTCCTCAGTAAGAACCCCTTTGGCCAACACCCATATTGTCTTATAAGAGTCTGGCCCTTGGGTCTTCCCCTCTTTTGGCTTACCCCCTTCTTCAACCCCCTTTCTTTCCATAACTGCCAGGCATGGCCCCTGTTTGGCCCCTTAACTCCATCTTTTCCCTTCAGACATGGTATATGGTATATATAAGCAGCTAAAATCTTTATCCCACCTCTCACAATACTTCCCCACCCCACCCCCATCCAGGCATGGAACAAGGTTAGGAATATCTTCTTCTTGGAAACCTCTGTCTCTGTTAACTCACCTGGCAGACTCTGAGTCCAGGGCACATTGTTGAGAGTGCCTCACAATGCCCAGGTTTATCACATAATGACAACAAAATTGCCAAGTGTCTCAAATGGCTGTGGCTACATCAGTAGGATTCCACATGCAAGGTCTCAGAGGAAGCTCCTTTGTGCAGGTAAGAGGACCTGACTCCCCTGGCAAAATTCAGGAATTAGAGAGGTTCCAGGTAATTCATTTGGCAGCAGGGGAGCTTGCATTAACCACCTCTTGGTTTCCCTTAACTTCCCTTGTTCAACCCCTTCATGTCCTGTAAATGAACACACTTCTCAGGACTCCTCTGACCGAGGGTGGTAATGAAGGAGGGAGCCTGACTCACACTTCTCCTGACAAAATGACCCTGGGTGCAACGCTGCATATTAGTAGATTTCAGATCTAAGTGGTTACGATAACCCAGTCCCTCTGATGGTGGCCTAGGAGAGACCTCTTTTGTCTCTTCCTTCTTGTTCTTCAGAAGGATTTCCAGAAAAGCAAAGGAATAGAATTATGGGTAGCCTTGTCTTCCATTTCCTCTCCTTTTATGTTTGAACCACTACTCTGTGACTCCTGCAGTCCATGGGCATAAATCTCTGACCACAAGGTCACAGTCCCAGCTCAGCCAGGTGGCCTGCCATTGCCCCCAGGAACCGTGTCTCCCACACCCAAAATGACCTAACTGATCCCTTTGACTATTTCAAAATGGCAGTAAGCTGAATGTTCTCCATGTTGGGCCTCACCTGTGGAATGTGGATGAAAGAATATACTACATGTGACAGGGTGTAGATACAAAGCAGAATTTGGGAGTAAACTTACAAGCAGTAAGAGGAGACATGCGTCCCCCACCACCAAGCCCTCATTATCCCAAGGAAAGTTCAGGAGCCAAGGCACAGATGGATGTACCTTGCCCTGTGCTCCATCTGGAAACTTTCCCTCTGTTGCTTTGCATTTTTATAGGATAGCCAGAGAACAGCCTCACAAACAGGAGAAAAGAGTCTGAGCATAACCTCCAACTGTCCAGGGAGTTTGCAGACCTATGCTGATAGCACCTGGAGACCCTGTGGGAAGTCCAGGCTGTGTGCAGGTCCTTATCCTGATCCCAGGTGGCTTGTTGCCAGGCAACCTGCAGAGACTATCTGGAGTCATTCAGTGGACAATCTTGTTTGTCGAGCACTAACATCCCAATCTTGGGATGCTGAGTGCTGGCAACGTGTTTTAGGGGATACAGAGCTGTGGGCATTGTGATACAGATTTTTAAAATTTATCTCTTTTCTAATGGTAGTTGAATAAAGACAACTCAAATGCTTAGTATGAATTTACACATTTAGAGATGTGTGCAATGTCTCAGTGTGCTATTTCTTTCTGAATAGCCTTCCCGTCAAATAGACTTTTCCCATCACAAAGTTATTTGGCTACAAAACTTTCCTAAAACACTACTGTTTTGTTTTGTGTTTTACTTTGTATTATGAAAATTTTCAAACATATACAAAAATAGAAAGAATAGTGTAATGAAACCCCATTACCAATCACTGAGATTCAGCAATTTTCAACACACTGCCAATCTTGATATATCCATACCTCCTACCACTTGCTTGTTATTTTTTAAACAGTTTTATTGAAGTATAATTTCCATACCATTAAATTCAGTCATTATACTTTCAATGCCTTTAACTAAATTTATAGATCTGTGTAACGGTCACAAAAATTCAATTTGAAAACATTTCCAACACTACAAAAGTTCACTCATTCCACTTGTAGTCAATACCTATTCCCACCTCCAGCCCCAGGCAAACACTGATCTATTTCTTGTCTCTACAGATTTGCTTACAAGTCTTTGTGTGGACATACTGCTTTCATTTCTTTTGAGTAAATACCTAGGAATGGAATAAATGAGCCATATGGAAAGTATATACTTAGCTTTTTAAGAAATCACCAAACTGCTTTCCAAAATAGTTGTAACATTTTACATTCCCACTAGCATTATATTAAGGTTCCAACTTCTCCACATCCTTACTAATATTTGTTACTCAAATATTGTGGTTATTTGAGTGGCTATCTCACTGTGGTTTTGATTTGCATTGCTCAGATGGCCAATGATGTTGAACATCTTTTCATATGCTTATTAGCCATTTATATATCTTCTTTGGACAAATATCTATTTAGATCTTTTGCCCATTTTTAAATTGGGTTATTACTGAGCTGTAAGGATCCTTTCTATATTCTGAATACAAAACTCCTTTCAGATACATGATTTCCTAAAGTTTTCTCTCATTCTATAGATTTTTTCACTTTCTTAATGATGTCCTTTGATGAATGCAAGTTTTTTATTTTGATAATGTCCAATATATGCATTTTTTCTTTTGTTATTTGTGCCTTTGGTGTCATATCTAAGAAGCCTTTGCCTAATCGAAGGTCATGAAGATTTATGCCTATGTTTACTTCTAAGAATATTATAGTTTTGGCTTTTCCTAAAATGGTGTTGTTCCACTTGGAATTAATTTTTCCATGTGGTGTGAGGTAGGTATCCAAACATGTGGATATCCAGTTTTCCCAGCACCATTTATTGAAAAGATCATTCTTTACTCATTGAATTGCCTTGGTACCCTTGTTGAAAATCTGTTGACTATAACTGGGACAAATTCTCTCTCATTCCCATTCTGTTGACCACTATGTCTATCTTTATCAGTATTTCACTGTCTCGATTACTATAGCTTTATAGTAAGTTTTGAAATCAGAAACTGTCAAACTTTGTTCTTTTTTGCTATTCTGGACCCTTTGAATTTCCATACATATTTTAAAATCAGCTTGTCAATTTTTGCAAAGAAGCTGGCTGGGATTTTGATAGGGATTGCATTGAATCTGTAGATCAATTTGAGGAGTACTGCCATCTGAGCACTATTAAATCTTCTGATCCATGAACATAGAATGTCTTTCCACTTGTTTGGGTCTCCTTTTAATTTCTTTCAATAATGTTTTGTAATTTTCAGAGCATAAGTTTTGCACTCTTTTTATGAAATTTATTCCTAAATATTTTAATATTTTTAATGCCATTGTAAATGGAATTGCATTCTTAATTATATTTTTGGATTGTTCAATGCAAGTATATAGAAATATAATTGACTTTTTATATTGATCTTATATCCTGCAACATTGATGAACTAATTTATTAATTCACATAGTTTTTTAAGTGGATTCTTTAGGATTTTCTATATAGAAGATCATGTTGTCTGCAAACAGAGATGGTTTTACTCCTTTCTTTCCAATCTGGATGCCCTTAATTTATTTTTCTTGCCTAATTGCTCTTGCTAGAACCTCTTGTACAATGTTGAATAAAAGTGGCAAGATAGAATATTCTTGTTTTGTTCCTCATCTTAGAGGAAAAGCATCCAGTCTTTCGCCATTGAGTAAGATGTTAGTTGTTAGATTTGCCCAACTCCTCACTCCACCATGCTAAAAAGTCCCATGTCCAGCACAATTGGCTATTCTAGGTCCTTTGCACTACCATATGAATTTTAGGATCAGCTTGTCTATTTATGCAGAAAAGGCAGCTGGGATTTTACTAGATATTGTGTTGAATCTGTACATCAATTAGCTGAGTATTGTCATCTTAAAGACATTAAGTTTTTTGATCCATAAACTTGGTGTGTGTTCTAAAGTAGGTATCTGTCCATCTCTTAGGTATGGACCTCTAGAGAGCCTTCAGTTCCTTAGCACCATAAATAATGCTCTAATAAACATTCTCATAAATAAGTATGTCTCCTTATGAACCTATGTGAGAATTATTTTGGAAAATGTAACCAGGAGTAGATCACCTATACATATGGTGTGAATTTATATTTAAATTTACCAAATAGTGCTAGACTACTCAGAAAAATGGCTATGCCAGTCTACCATCCCACCAGCATTGCATGAGTATTTCTATATTCCCAAACTTTATGCTAATAATTGGCATTATCAGTCTTCCTAATTTTTGACACCCTGATATATGTAAAATAATATTTTGTTATTGTTTTAGTTTGCATTCATCTTATAATTAATGACTCTTTTCATATGTTTGATGGCCTTTTGGGTTTCCTCTTTAAATCATATTCTCATGACTGTTGTCCCTTATGTATTAGGGTTTCTGTCATTTTCTTGATGGTTTGGAAGTTTTTTATATACTCTAGATCCTTGTTATTCAGAAGCATTGGCATCAACTGGGAGCTTGTTAAAAGTACAGAATTCAGGGCCCCACCCCAGACCTACAGAATCAGAGTCTGCAGTTTAACAAAATCCCCTAAGGAATTAGAATCCCTATTAAAATTTGACAGCAATGTTCTAATATTAATCCCTTTTCAGTTTTAAACACTGCGGATATCTTCTGTCATTCTATCAAAAGACATCCATGATTTATTTTGTTGAAAATAAATACTTAATTTTTATTTAGACAAATAAAATTTTTGTCTTATGGTTTATGCTCTTAGTTCAAAACAATATTGTTGACATTTTTTTCCTGTTAACTATATAACCTTTTATATTTATTTTTTTCCATCTTGAGTGTATCTTTTCATGTGGTGTTAGGTAGACATCCAGTGTATTTTCACCATATAGTTGTTATTTTTCCCAGTACCATTTGACAGACAAGCCAGTCAGTCCTCATTGATACGTGGTTCCATGTTTATCTCATATTAAGTTCTCCTATACCTTTGGGTCTTGCTGAGCTCTCTCTTCTGTTTCAGTAGTCCGTTCGACTGTGCTTGGGTCAATATCACACTGTTTATGGGTTTTTTGTTGTTGTTGTTTTTGTTATAACTCTGTGATGTGTTCTGTATTTGGTACGGCAAGTATCCCTCTTTATGCTTCTTGTTTAAAACTATCTTACCTATTTGTAGACTTTGACTTTTTTCCATATAAATTTTATCATAAGTTTATCAATATTCTCAAAAAGTTCAAATTGAATCTTCATTTTGATAATAGCAAATTTTTAGATAACTGGGGAATGGATTGTTGTCCCATTCTAGAACATAGGATATCTCTCCATTTATTGGATCTTCCCCTATAGCCCTTATAGAAGACTTGGTATTCTTGGTTAATTTTTAGAAACTTTTAATTTTTGATACTATTGTAGATAGCATGCTTTGCTGTTGTTGTTCTTACATTTTCTAGTTAATTGTTGGTGGTATAAAAACTGGTATTGGTTTTTTCATTGATCTTTAATCCAGCAATATTTCTGTGGTGAGTTATAAATTTGTCCACATATTCCTTGATCTTCCTTTCAAGAAGTGGAACCTATCCTTCTCCCCTTGAGTGTAGATTTAGTGACCCACGTCTAACAAATAGAATGTGGTGATAGTGTGTGTGACTTCTGAGACTTTAAATCATAAAATTTAATTCAGTTTCCTCTATTTTCTTTCAGGGCATTTGCTGTTTGAGGAGCCACCTGCCATATCGTGAGGACACTCCAGCAGTCTTATGGAGAGGTCTGCGTGGTGAGGAACTGAGACCTTCTGCCAATGGTCATGTGAGTGAGCCAACTTTCAAGTGAATCCTCCAGGTACAGTCAAGTCTTCAGGCTGATAACTGTAGGCCTCAGCCAACATCTTTACTGTAATTTCATGAGAGACCCTCAACCAGACCACTTATCTAAGTCACCAGTGACCACATATTATATGATTCCATTCATATGAAATGTACAAAATAAGTAAGCCTATAGAGACAGAAAGTAGCTTAGCAGTTGCTTAGGACTGGGGACTGGGGGAGAATGAGATGATAGCTAAGGAGTGTGGGGTTTCTTTTTGAGATAAGAAAAATGTTCCAAAGTTGACTGTGGCGATTGTTGTGCATATCTGTGCATATGTGAAAATTCATTGAATTGTATACTTTAGATGGGTGAATTGTATGGTGTTATGGGCTGAATGTTTGTGTCCCCCACCCAAATTCACATGTTGAAGCCCTAACCCCCAACGTAATAATATTTGGAGGTGGGCTTTTGGGAGATAATTAGGTTTAAATTAGGTTATGAGCATGGGACCCTCATGATGGGACTAGTGCCCTTATAAGGAAGATGGAGGGATCCCCTCTCCACATGCATGCACTCAGGAAAGGCCATGTGAGCATACAGCAAGAAGGTGCTGTATACAAGCCAGGAAGAGGCCCTCACCAAGAATTAAATCTGCCAGCACCTTGATCTTGTTCTTCCTAACCTCCAGAACTGTGAAAAATAAATACCTGTTATTTAAGCTACCCATCTATCTTGTTATATCAGCCCAAGCAAACTAAGACATATGGCGTGTGAATTCTATCTCAATAAAGATTAAAAAAAAAAAAAGAAAGAAAGAAGGCAAACAGAAGGACTATTGCATCAGTTCATTTCCTCCTTGGAAATCAACTCTGCATAACATGGGATAAGGTAGCTTTTTCTAGGACCCTTGAAAAACTCAGGAATCTTGTTATCCCTAACTCTAGATTCATGAGGCCAACCTTCTTTATATTTACATAACTAAGAGGGACTCACAAGAAAATGATTTTTCTCAATTAAATAAAAACACACCAAGCTACACTTGTCAATAAATTGTCAATAAAAATCCGAAGAAAACTACAATAACTTTTTTATATGAATCAAAAAAGTTTTTGATATAAATACAAAGGAGAAATAAAATCTTGTATGTTATTCCCTTACTTTTACTGCTTTGTATATAACACTGTTGATAGGAAGTGCCCACACACATCTTTCCCAAAACACATATAATCCTATGTGGGAATGGACTAAACATCTGTATATATTTGATGTTGGCCCAAACTACCTAAGTGATTCCAAAGCTGATACCTCATTTCCCTAGTAATTAGTAAGGAGAGTTATTAAAAATTGTGTTGCTGGGCTTTCCTGGTGGCACAGTGGTTGAGAGTCTGCCTGCCAGTGCAGGGGACATGGGTTCATGCCCCGGTCTGGGAAGATCCCACATGCCGCGGAGCGGCTGGGCCCGTGAGCCATGGCCGCTGGGCCTGCGCGTCCGAAGCCTGTGCTCCGCAACGGGAGAGGCCACAGCAGTAAGAGATCCGCGCACGGCAAAAAAAAAAAAAAAAAAAATTGTGTTGCTTTACAAAATAAGCCAAATTCCTTCTGTGTTAAATTCCTTGGAAGACTCTATTTTAATTCCTAATCCAGCTCAGTCTGGAAAGGCTGACTGCTCAGCTCATGGTGCTAAACTATATTGTTGTGCTGTATTTAAGATGTTTAAGGTAAATTAATTCAGCGTCGCTGCTAAGTGTGAGCTCATCAATAAAAGCACAACAAATCAGATTTTTCCCCTGTAAGTGGTTTCAGCTGAGCTGTCTTTTCACCCTCCCTGGTCCCCCTCCCCCTCTTCCATGCTTGTTTTCTCTTTAAGAAATCAGCCTCCTCCAGAGCCAGGAGTTTCACCTTCTCTTTTGCTTCTTGCTCTATCTCTTCACCCTCCCCAACACCTAATCCAAGCATAGGGGTGATAGTTGCAGGAATCACCCAGCAGAGTAGATCACTGTGGCTGTCATGTCTATGCTCTAAACTCAGGCTCTGGATTCTTTAAAAGCGCTTCTCAATCAATCAGAATCTTTTTACTGTTTTTTTAACACACAGTTATGACAGTGATAGCTACCTGGTTTTCTTGCCCCCAAAATACAAGAGGTAGCAAACTGGTGGTTGGAGGTTAGCCCCAATCAGATACCATAAGCATCAGATAACAGAAAGGAAGAAGGTAGAAAACCCTGAACTTGAAAATCACAGCCATCACTTAATGCAGATGCAAGGAAACTTATATCTCAATAGCCACTTGGGAGTTTATTGTTCTGTAGAAACAGAATTCCTATCCTGAATCACGATCCTGAGACTTGGAAAGATTATGCCACGCTCAAGATAGTCTCTTGGGTTGGCCAAAAAGTTCGTTCGGGTTTTTCTGTAAGATCTGGAAAAATCCGAACTAAAATTTTGGCCAACCCAGTATTTCAAAAAGCAGAGAAATAATATAATAAAGTTATATATGTAGGTATGTGTGGACAAGTTTCATTCAAAAAGGTAAAGGAAGTTTTAAAACACTGGCACTTGGAGAAGAAAATTTTGTTATGTAAGAGTTAGCCTTTTTAAAACAGCCCATTCCTGGTTACTCTGAATTAATCAAGGTGAACCTGATATAGAAAACAGCTAAGAGCAAAGAATTAGTCGCTAACATTAGCAATTCTCACATAGTAATATTTGGTGAAATTCCAGAGTCCCCTCCTTAAACAAATGTTGAATACCTAGGATGTGCTAGATGCTGAGTTATGTAACATGAGGAAATCAGATATGGTACCTGACTCAAAGAGCCTGGGCCCGGTGAGCAGGGCATCTGGATCAAGAAATAATTACCACACAGTGTGGTACTATTATAAAGTGGTTCAGAGCCGTAAAGGGAGCAGTGTATTCTGCTTGGAAAGAATAAGAAAGGCTTAAAATAAGGTGTACATTTTGAGATGTGTTTTATTGGGGTTTTAAGGGTGATAATAAACCTCATTCATCCCCTTGGAGTTTGAACCAACTGAGAAATAGAATAGGGAGTAAATGTTGCATATAAAACTGGATTCGAGAATGAGGCTTGGGGCTATGGGTGGAAAACATCTTCACATTTCTCTCATAGTCTAGACTTCAGTACCTGCACACAGGGAGTTCATGAGAAAACCAGGTGAGCAGGGCAGACTCTGAGCCAGCGGCAGGCTGGGTTGTGAAGTGTGGCACAAAAGTTGAACGCAGAGGAGAGAGAAAGGCCACGTGTAGGGGCGATTTTAGCCTGTTAGCCTCACTGAATAGAGAAATACAACTTTTCTCCTATGGTCCGGCCAAAGAAATCATGCCTCCTTCCATAAGGAGATACAGTCAAGAGGAAAAGAGAGGGGCCAGTGGTGTTTCTGCAGCACCGTTTTCTCCTGGTGAGTGTAGCAAGTGTACCCTCCTCTCAACCTCAAAATGATCAGCAGTGCTAAGCATCACATGCCACAGGTCTTGAAGGACAAGCAGAGACTCAACAGGTGGATGAGAGGGAGCATTCCAAGTAGAGAAGAAACAACGGCAAAGCAGGGCAGTTTCAGTGTCCAAAGTGCCTTGGGAAATGGGGAGTAGTCATAGGGAGTTTGTGAAATATGTCAGTTTTCTAACCAAAGGTAGTCAATGCCCCAGAATAAATATTTCTATTTCTCTAAGTCTAAGCCCTTACTTCTTACTGTACTCAGTTCTGGATCTAAAAACAGCACAGAAGGGCACCACAAGTTTGTATTTATCTTGCTTGGGGTTTGCTGAGCTTCCCGAATCTGTGGGAGGGAATCTGTCTTTCATCAGTTTGGGAAATTTTTAAGCATAACCCCTTTAACTATTGTTTCTTTCCATTCCCTCTTTCTCTCCTTCTGAGACTCCAGTGACCCCACATGCCACACTGTTGATGTTTATGTTTTCATATTTTTCTTCTGTATATTTATTTTAAATATTTTCTAGTAGGCTGTCTTCCAACTAGTTAGTAAATTATGTTTACAATCTGACATTAAACCCATTCATTGAGTTCTCAAGTTGAAATATTCTATTTTCCAGTTCTGGAATGTCCACTTGATTCTTTTTTTATAGATTCTATTCCAAATGTCTGGTGAAATTCTCTATTCTGTCATCTCTTTTGTCCATCCTTTTCTCTACTTTCTTGAGTATATTAACATAGATATTTAAAAGTTCTTATCTGTTACTATCTGGACCATCTATGGGTTTATTTCTATCGTCTAGGTTTTTAATTTAGTTATCTGTGGTACAATCTTGCTTTTCATGTGTTTGGTAATTTTTTACTAGATGCCAGACATTTTGATGAAAGACGTGTAAAGGCTCCAAATGATGTTATCTTCCCCTTTTCCTCTGTTAGGCATCAGGCAGGAGACTGTCCATCAGAGGTTGAGCTGAATCAGGCCTTGGATGAGATTTTGGTAAGAGTTTTGGCAAGGCTCGGTCTACCTCCAGCTTACCCTGTGCCTAGGGTGTGACTCTGCAGAGTTTTCGGTTAGAGCCTGGCAGGTCTTTGGCTCCTTCACCTGAAGACTACAGGAGAGCTCTGCCCTTCACAGGTTTTCAGCTTAGCTTTTTTAACATCTCACCTCATACAGATTCAAAATTTAGTACATGTCCTGAGAGGGAGCCCAGCCATCTGTCTGAGGTCCCCTAGTCTTCAGTTGTATCACCTCAGTTTCTCATAAATATCATAAGCCCTCCACCTCTAGCTGCAGACTTAGAGGCAAGCCTCGACTCCCAGGCTCTAGAAGCTTCCAGAATTCATAAGTGACCCCGGGTAAAAAGGGCCTATGGAATCTCAGTGTCAGTGTACCCCTCTCCCTATATCTTTCATCAGTTGCCTTTTTGTTTTCAGTTCATTTCCACCTGGCCATCTTAGTTTCTTCAGCACCCCTAGACCATAGGATATTTCACTCTGCCTTTTAAAACTTGTCACCTAACTCTTTTGTCACACTCACAGCCTCAGATTCAGAAAAGTTTTTTGGGGGGAGCTAGCCATGAGTTGGAGACTCCTAAAACCCCCGCTCTGAGCAGTGCAACCCCGCAGGGCCCCCGAGAGTTTTGCTGCTCCCTCCCTTGTGTGGTGCTCAGCCCAGCAGAGAATCAGAAAATGACCCAGGGAAATCAAGGGCAGCCAACTGTCCACTCAGCTCCAGACAGTTCTCCCTTCTGAAATTTTAGTCCATTTATTCTTGTAGCTTCCTCAACTCTTTGATGCCATTAAAAATATGACTTCTGTAATTTATCCAGGTTTTTCTGCTCTTTGTCAGTAAGTGAGCTGGTATGCCATGACCTACTCTAGCCTACCCAGAAGCAGAACTCAGCTTCACAAGTTTGTCTATGCCCTCGGCTAAACCGCTGCTCACGCTGCCCCACCCATCAAATGTGAACCCTCAACATGCCCTTCATTCTGCAGTCTTTCTCCTCATTGGACTCTTCACTTCTATAAATACTGGTGGCAAGCCCCGGTCACCAAGTTTTCACCCCCTCTACAGCCCTGGTCTCCCCGGTCACCACAGCCCTGGTCTCCCCTGTCCACCACAGCCCTCCACTAAGGATCTGCACTCAGTGTGGAGAGAGGTGTTAGAGTGCTGAACCTCTGTGTCTGGTGAGGCGTAGCTCACAGACTGAGCTGTGGGACTAAAAAGGCTCTGATGCTTCTCACACTCCTGGGTCATCATCCTGCCTGAAGGGGAGTGCATGCCTTTAGGAATGGAATAAGAAAAGAGTTTTTAAAAGCAAAATCTGTGGGCTTCCCTGGTGGCGCAGTGGTTGAGAGTCCGCTTGCCGGTGCAGGGAACACGGGTTCGTGTCCCGGTCCGGGAAGATCCCACATTCCGCGGAGCGGCTGGGTCCGTGAGCCATGGCCGCTGAGCCTACGCGCCCGGAGCCTGTGCTTTGCAACGGGAGAGGCTACAGCAGTGAGAGGTCCGCAAACCGCAAAAAAAAAAAAAAAAGCAAAGTCTGCTTAGAAAAGATTTAAGCAAAGGGTCATGATTCAAATTTTGGCCCTCATGTGTC
Source organism: Neophocaena asiaeorientalis asiaeorientalis (assembly GCF_003031525.2). Classification (NCBI taxonomy): domain Eukaryota; kingdom Metazoa; phylum Chordata; class Mammalia; order Artiodactyla; family Phocoenidae; genus Neophocaena; species Neophocaena asiaeorientalis. The sequence goes on along the minus strand of NW_020172672.1, from coordinate 3,416,852 downwards.
CCAAGGGAAGGAAAAACATTTGCGTAAAAATATTTTTATTTTATCTTTTGAAGAAAAATAAGCAAATTTTAAAATTTTATTTATTTTAAAATTCTCTATTAGAGTATATTTGAGTTACAATATTGTGTTAGTTTCAGGTGTATAAGAAAGTGATTTAGTTATATATACACATTTGCATCGTCAGGTGGACTCTCAGCCACTGCGCCACCAGGGAAGCCCTATTCTTTTTTTTAATATTTATGTATGTATTTATTTATTTGGCTGCACCGGGTGTTAGATGGTGACATATGGGATCTTCACTGTGGCATGAGGCATCTTTGGTTGTGGCATGCGGGATCTACTTCCCTGACCAGGGATTAAACCCAGGATCCCTGCGTTGGGAGCAGAGTCTTAACCACTGGACCACCAGGGAAGTCCCTACATATATCTTTTCTTGTTCAGCTTATTTCCCCACATAGGTTATTACAGAATATTGAGTAGAGTTCCCTGTGCTATATAGTAGGTCCTTGTTGATTATTTTATATATAGTAGAGTGTATATTAAAATTGGGAGAGTTACATACACACACACACACACACACACACACACCTAGATTCCTGTTGCTTCTTTAAAAACCAAGTGATCTGGTAACTGGGCTTATAGTCTCAGAAGCAAATGCTGTCCTGAGGCAGGACATGCCCCTCCAGCAGAGCCTGGAGTGGGGTCAGTGGGTTGCTTAGTGTAAGCAGGGGCTATGAGTGCAGAGCCAGCATTTGTATCATCATCCAGAGAGCGAATGCCTCCTTATATTTTCACCCCGATGTCTCACTCTCCTCACCTACCTCACTCCAGTCTGGTCCTGCCCTCCAGTGCCTCAACTGCCTCCTTCCTCGTTCAGGTAGCTCGCCTGGCCCCCGAGTGCATGGAGGAGGTTGCGTGAGCAACTCCGGCTCCTGTAAGGACTAAGCCAACCATCACCCTCACACACACACCTCTTCTCTTGTCACAACAGCAGACACAGCAACCCAGAGAAGCTCATTCTGACTACTCAGCCACAAAAAGAATGAAATAATGCCATGTGCAGCAACATGGGTGGACCCAGAGATTATCATACTAAGTCAGTCAGACAGAGAAAGACAAATATCACATAACGCTTATATGTGGAATCTAAAATATGACACAAAGGAACTTATTTACAAAAAACAGAAACAGACTAACAGACATAGAAAACAAACTTATGTTTACCAAAGGGGAAAGGGGGGGAGGGATAAATTAGGAGTAACACATATACACTACTGCATATAAAAGAGATATACAACAAGGACCTACTGTATAATACAGGAAACTATATCTTGTAATAAACCATAATGGAAAAGAATTTTTATAAAGAAAAGGAAAGCTTATTCTGAAAACTCTCCCTCTTTCCTTCACGACTCCTTAAGTGGAATGTTTGTATTAATTACAAACAACTTCATTATCCAGTGGGAAAGCGAATCTGTGGCCCTTCACAGTGTTCCAAGTCCCTGCACAGCTCGAATGTGCCTCAGACAAGAAGCCAGTTGCTAGGAGACCAGCAGGCAAACTTCAAGAGTTGAGTGGTTTGTACTCTTTTTCTCTGAAGTTCTCTATCCAATCCCAGCCAAGCCCAGCCTATCAGTACATTAAGAAAAATAAAAATGGCAAGCACACACACACACTCTCCCTTCCACAGCTTCAAAGCAGATTTTGTGTTATCAGAGAAATAACAAAACTTTTTATTTAGAGTTTATTAATATAGAGTAAGTCTCAACTTTCTAAGTTTTACCTGGAACTGTGCTATCTGCTTTCTTTAGTATATCAGCATGCTGTACTGCTATAGTCACCCCTATGAAGTTGCAAGGGCTTTTTTCTTTTTCTTTTTATGTTCCTTCTTCTAGAAATATGAAGGTGGTAGGTTGGACCACAGAAAGAAACCTAAAAATATAAAAGAACTAGGAAACTCTTCTACATTGAATTTGCAATGTAAAGACAACTTTGTTGATCAAATAACTTGGATCCCTTAGAAGATATGTGAATCCAGTTAAATGATAAAAGTCCTAAAATATTCACAATGAAAATATGCGGCACCGATAAGAGATTATTAAATATCAAGTACCACAGACATGTCTAATTTTGTCCTTCCAGTGGCAGATGGTAAACAGGATGTTGAAAAATTGAGGTTGGGGTCTCCGAGTCTGCAGGAGTCCCTTAACGGGGCTCATGTGTAAACAGGAACTCTTTTAGGCATCGGGCTGGGGATCCTGTGATCTCTTTCAGCATTTCCTAAAGTTTTCCGTCTGGGACAGGCTGACCCCAATACTATGCTGGAACCTATCCTTTATGCCTGAAAGAGCTGGAAGGATTGCAAGCACAGTCTAGCCTAGAGAGACTAAAATATTTACTATCTAGCCCTTTACATAAAAAGTGTGTGCATCTCTGCTTTCAATGAATGCCTAACATTTAAACTTTTCTTAGTTCTTCACTTAGAACAAGAATATTATCTTTTACAATATTTGTAAAACCAGTTAAAAACATTCATTAACTTCAACGTCCTTGTTTTCTTCTGGCAGCTCAATGATATGTATAAAAATGTTACTTATGCACCATGATTTTCTCCCTCCCTAGTACAATCTAGTTGAATTGGATATATGTATATTTTTTGTTGTTGTTTTTTTTTTTTTTTTACAGTACACGGGCCTCTCACTGTTGTGGCCTCTCCCGTTGCGGAGCACAGGCTCCGGACGCGCAGGCTCAGCAGCCATGGCTCACGGGCCCAGCCGCTCCGCGGCATGTGGGATCCTCCCGGACCAGGGCACGAACCCGTGTCCCCTGCATCGGCAGGCGGACTCTCAACCACTGTGCCACCAGGGAAGCCCCTGTATGTTTTTTTGACTTTATTACTCATAAATTAATAATCTCATTTTGAATTTTCCATCCTAGGGAGGGATTAATTCTTCAATTTTTATCCAAACTACATATTTCAGCCATTATAGCATCACATTTCAAAATCATTTCTGTTAAACTTAAAAATTACCCATTGTTTTCTATAAATATTGCGCTGTTAGTGCCATCAAAAGCATCATTATATTTGGCTAAATATTGGACATATAATATTTCAAGTCTTAACACGTATTTCCTTGTCATTGTTGAATATCTTGACTGTTCGCTGCTTATCTAGTCTTCTGTCCATTTTCATAATGACATGAGTGCATTTTGACATGCAAACCTGCTCACTTTCAGCATTTCCTGTTTCTAAAAACTTTAAGCAGTGCATTTCTCTAAAGATTTTCTATTTGTTTTCTCTTTTCAGCCTTTTTTCTGATTTCCTCTGTCAGATTTTCTATTTTTTCATCATCCTGATTTGTTCTCCTATTTTCAAGGACCTGGAGAAATGAAAGGGAATTGTATCCCAAATGCACACAATTTTAATATCTATTTATCAAAAATGTAAATTACCATAAATGTAAACATTAAAATGATTTGGTATATTACTTCAAATATGTTACCCCTAGACCTTTACATACACAGGCTGAAGAGTAATATGAATTGTTTAATAGTACAAAATGGTCCTCAGCCGCCATATGCACCTGTTGTGAATGTCACAGAATTGGGACCATGAACTGGAACATGAAGAGAAGCTAGAAAATGGACACTTCGAAGTATAGAGAAGCAACACTTTGCCGTGTACAAAGCTATTCCTTTGATGCTACTTAAGAGGATGCATTTGACAAGCTAATGTGTTTTTTCTCCACCCTAGACACTCTCAGTGCTCAACTCCTCCCCACATTTCACAGTAGTATCCAGCTCCCTTCAAGCATTCTGTCTCCACCACCTTTTATTTTGAAGCCACAGAGCAAAAAACAAGGGCAGGCATTTCTCTGAGGCCTGATGGGTTTTAGTAAGGTGACTGTTTAGGGTTTACAGGTGAGTCTGTGCCAGCACTGGGGGTTGTGTCCCGAGTGAGCGTGTGTGTGTGTGTGTGTGTGTGTGTGTGTGTGTGTGTGTGTGTATAGTGTGCGTACATGCATGATTTGTGGGCCTTGTATAGCGTGGCACCCCTCTTGCCCAGGTTTAAAGGCTGGTGCTGAGAGTGAGGGGCCATTTGGGGCTTACCGCTGCCTCAAGCTGTGCTGGGCACGGAGAAACAGGAAGACTGGAATGAGATTCTGAGAGCTTCCCCCATGCCCGGGAAGGGGATGGGAGTACTTAGGTTCTGAGCACAGCATCCCTGGGATGTGGCAGGACCTCGAGGAGAATATCTGCTGGAACACAGCTGGGGCTGTGACCTGGGGAGTGACCTCCATGCCCTGGCTCAACAGATAAGAACAGTAGGATATGGTGACCAGAAGACCTGGGACCTCCCTGCTAGGACCCCTGGGACCTTTATATGACCGTGGGAGGGCAGGTGAGAGCTTTGGTCATTACCAAGATGGAATTCCCTTTCAATCTAGCCAGATTAGAGCAGATAGGATAGATTTGGATTGGGAAGAAAGGAAAGAAATGTGACATTTCTTACACACCGTTTTATTCAATAAAGTCATAATCCACTCCATAAGTAAGTTGGGTGAATCCTGACATTCTTCTCCTCATTTTATCTCTTGAAGTGGGGGGAGCTCATGGTCTGGGGAAGGGTGGACTCCAGGGCCTTCCCTGCTGGACAATCTTGACATTTCTGGAACTTGCTTTAGGGGAAAAACAAAATGTCTGGGTACTTAGCAATCACTTTGTGGAGAATTCCTGGTCAGAAAAATCAGGGCCCCCGCAGCTCACCCCACCCCACTCCCTAGCTCTTTCCAGTTGCTCTGGCTCCCCAGGACTTTTCAGGTGCTGGTGGGGGGAGGTTATAGGTGGTAGGAGGTTTTCCCATCAGTCTGAGGGGAGGAAAATGGAAACCATGTGGAACCACCAACAGAAGTTCTCTGTCTTCTGAACACCTTCTGGGTTGAAGCAACGCCATTTTTTAAATTGAAGTATAGTTGATGTATGATATTATATAAGTTTCAGGTGTACAACATAGTGATTCACAGTTTTTAAAGGTTATACTCCATTTACAGTTATTATGAAATATTGGTTATATTCCCTGTGTTGTACAGCATATCCCTGTAGCTTATTTATTTTATGCATAGTAGTTGGTACCCCTTAATCCCCTACCCCTGTCCCACCTCTCCCCCTTCCTTCTACCCTCTGGTAACCATCACTTTGTTCTCTATATCTGTGAGTCTATTTCTTTTTTGTCATATTCACTATGTTTCTTAAAAAAATTTTTAGATACCACATATAAGTGATATAATGCAGTATTTGTCTTTCTTTGTCTGACTTATTTCACTTAGCTTAATACACTCCAAGTCTATTCATGTTGTTGCAAATGGCAAAGTTTCATTTTTTATGGCTGAGTAATATTCCATTGTGTATACACACCACATCTTCTTTATCCATTCATCTGTTGATGGACACTTAGGTTGCTTCCATATCTTGGCAATTGTAAATAATGCTGTTATAAACATTGGGGTGCGAGTATCATGTAAATTAGTGTTTTTGGTTATTTTGGATATACATCTAGGAATGAAATTTCTGGGTCATATGGTAGTTTTGTTTTTGTTTGTTTGTTTCTTTGTTTGTTTTGTCTTTGTTGCTGCTCTAGTTGCAGCGAGCAGGGACTACTCCACAGCACGGTGCACGGACTTCTCATTGTGGTAGCTTCTCTTGTTGTGGAGCATGGGCTCTAGGTGTGCAGGCTTCAGTAGTTGTGGCTCGTGGGCTCTAGAGCGCAGGCTCAGTAGTTGTGGCACACAGGCTTAGTTGCTCCGCGGCATGTGGGATCTTCCCGGACCAGGGCTCAAACCCATGTCCCCTGCATTGACAGGTGGATTCTCAGCTACTGCACCACCAAGGAAGTCCTCTGTTCTCCATAGTGGCTATATCCATTTACATTCCCACCAACGGTGCAGGAGGGTTCCCTTTTCTCCACACCCTCTCCAGCATGTTTGTAGATTTTTTGATGATGGCCATTCTGACCAGTGATACCTCACTGTGGTTTTGATTTGCATTTCTCTAATGATTAGTGATGTTGAGCATCTTTTCATGTGCCTGTTGGCCATCTGTATGTCTTCTTTGGAGAAATGTCTGTTCAGGTTGAAGCAATGTCTTTATCATTTGCTCAGTGCTGTGTGGATCCCTTTGCCTTTACAAACTGCCTCTTCACTGCCACCTCAGGTACCCAGAAAAGTCCTTGAAAGAAATTGTGCTCCGAAGGCCACCGGTCAATGAGTAGGTCACTCCCAGCCCCGCCCATTAGCTCAGACAGTGACAGGGCTGTGGGTCCTGCTCAAATTCAGATCAGCGGCTATCCCAAGTCCTGCGAGAGCCCGAGAGTCTGAGCCGAGTCTTCGTGCCTTCAGATTTTCTCCTGGCACAGCTCTTCTTCACTTGAAGCAAGACTTAAAAGCATCCAGCAGAGGGAGCCAGCAGCCTGCCGTTGGCTTTCAGGCCAGGCTTCTGAAGTGTAGTAAGTATTCCAAGGGCTTGTTGGCTCTTCCCCCTGGAACTGGAGCGCCCGGAAAACATACATTGACTTAAGTGAATGCCTCCCGAGGGCCCGCTGTGGTTTCCTTCCACATTCATCACCTGTGTCGCTCTCCCATGTCAACCCGTCTTTTCACAGCCGCTGTGTTACTAGCAGGTGGAAATACAGCTTGTCTAGTAAGGCTCATTTTTCTCAGATTTACAGAGGGAATTTACCTTCTTTTCTGATTCTTTTGCAGTAGACAGTTCCTTCCCTCTCCCTGGAACTTAAATGTGTGCCCTTTCCCTCTGGTCCTCTTTGAATGGCTAACCTGTGGACACTTGGAAAAGCGTTGGGGGCGTTTTCTGTCTGAGGACCCCGAACCGCCTATAAGAAGCACCTTTTGGTAATGAAGCTAATCAACTCCTGAGCCAACTATCTGATACCTGATTAAACAGGTGCTGTTCAAGTAAGGCCCACCCCCACCCCCGCACTTTGTGCTACAAAGAGGGGCTGAACCCAATCAGCAAAGCCCAGGTGAAGCGCCTCGAGGAAAATGGAAAGAAGAAAAGCCGCAGAGGCAGCCTCTCTTCACCTCCCTCTCCACCGGGAGCCCGTGGGCTCCGCCAGGCCAGAACCCCTCTTTTCCTTCCCTCCTTCCTTCCTTCTGCTGAGAATTCCTTGCATCTCCCACACAGGGTCCCCACAGACCTTGAGGGGCAGGTGCTGTAAGTTTCTTGAGATCAGGGCTCACAGTTGGACTCTGGGTTTCAGAAACACTTCCGCTTTCACCTTCCAGGACAGCTGCCTTCCCTTCCTCAGCCTCGTCCACCACTGGGGCTACCTGGTTATTTGACTCTTTTTTTTTTTTTTTTTTTGCGGTGCGCGGGGCTCTCACCGTTGTGGTCTCTCCCACTGCGGAGCACAGGCTCCGGACGCGCAGCCTCAGCGGCCATGGCTCACGGGCCCAGCCGCTCCGCGGCATGCGGGACCCTCCCGGACCGGGGCACGAACCCGTGTCCCCTGCATCTGCAGGCGGACTCTCAACCACGGCGCCACCAGGGAAGCCCTACCTGGTTATTTTAAAAGGTCCCGGTTGCCTGCACGCTGATCTCTGGAGCATCACAGAGGTCTCTGCTCCACAACTTTCAACGGCTGTTGGGAGACTCCGCAGAAAAACATTGACAGCTTCATGACTCGGGGCAGACATTGATGATGTTTAACAAAGAAATGGAAGTCTGTCACTGTCTTGCTCAGACATTCCAAGAATCCTGGAGCCTAAAGGGCCAGGAGCCAGCAGTGGAGATCAGGAGGAAACCTGGAAGAAGACGGGTGAGTACGGGGGGTGGGATTGGGTGGTGGATTCATCTGGCTGACCGGTGCTTCCCAAGGGGCCCTGTTTAAAATCAGTGGATCCCAGTCTGGATGTGGTGTGTGGTGGCCACAGGCCGTGTCCTCAGCCTCAGCCAGTCGGCAATGTCATCAGTGTCCTTTGTGAGGCCACATTTGCGCATGACACGCTTTGAGGGGTAGCGTGTGAGCTAAATGACAGAATCGGCACTGTTAAAAGTATTCAAGAGACTGAAACATTCAATCAAATCTAACAAGGCAAAATTTGATCGAGATAAATGTGAAGGTCTGAATGCAGAAGGAATACCCTAAAATGCCGCGTGTGGACAAGTATCAGGTGTTGGAGCTTCCTCTGTGCTCATGTGGGATACAGAGGCCAAAAATAGGTAATCTTCGGCTGCATCACAGGGCATCTGGGATCCAGAAGTGGAGAGGTGGTTACTAATGCTGCAGTATTGTGTCCGTTTCTACCTGTTGCCCTCTGAAGGGAGCCCAGGCAAACAAGTGACCAGGATGGTGAGGGGACTGAGACCAAGGCTGCTAAGTGACAATGAGAAGCCCAAGGATGCTTGGTCTAGGAGAAAAGACTGGTGTAGAGAGGCCTAGAGAAAGAGGGGTGATGCTTTTCTTTGGGGTTTCAGAGGATAGAACCAGGCCCAACAGGTTGGGAGGAACATTGGTCCAGGGCATCCCACAAACCTGTGTTCAAACCCAGCTAAGTGACTCAGCGATCTCCTCAGCCCACTGAACCTTGAACCTCAGGTGTAAAGCAGGGATGCTGGTATGTCTGGATGGGACAACGGCCACAAAGCACTCAGCAGAGTGCCGGAAGCATTGTAAGGCCTGGATAAAGTGCACTTGTTGTTACTATCAGGGTGTACTTAAAGGGGGATAATTTTGGGTTTAGTGCAAAAGAATCTTCTAGCACTTGGAGCTTCCCCTCCACAGAGTGCAGTGTGGGGAGGTTAGGAACATTCAGGTGGTTATAATACTAAGAATGCGTGTACTTTGCTGCCCCAGCTAGATTGATTACAAGTATCGCTCTTGGTGTCAAGGGAGAATTTAGCCCTGCTTTTAAAAAAAGAACTGTGTTTGGCCCATTCTGCCCCTGTGCTGCAGAACAGCCAGTCAAAGGGCAGGGCTGGAGATGTCCCCACATCTGGACATGGGGAAGCTGTCCCAAACCTAGGTTAGTGGTTCATCGCACCCCCATTAAGTGAGGCTTAGAGGCTGCGAAGACAGAGACTGGCCAGATGTGTCTGGAAAGTTGAAAGGCATTTAGATGCCAGGGGGAGGTGGATATCCCTTGCTCCTCCGAGGGCATCTTTCATGAAGAGTCACATGACATGGGATGGGTGGGGCTTACTGCGCCCCAGCTGAGGGTTTTCCTTGATTCCACTTCCTGCGTGGTCAGTTCTCTGGCGGGTGAAGCATTGGGGCCCATCAGGCAGGCCGTGCGACTTGCAGGAGGGAGCTGTTCAGGGGATTACGCTGACAGATCTCCCACAGGAAGCTCACCGGGCTTGAGGTGCAGGAAACAGGGCTGCCAGGCTGCTTCCCATGCCTGTAGACAGCAGGCAGAGGGCGTCGCAGCCTTGCACACCGGCATTCTGGCGCATCGCTTCCCTGGCAGCAGAAGGGAGGCCGTCGCTGGAGCTGCAGAAGCAGCAAGGGGACTTTCCCTAGAGCTTCAGCCCCTGGCTCCCTGCCTGCTGGCTGGGGCTCCCTGCACTGTACCACTTCCTACCAGCCACCTCCAGACTGCTGTGCTTACCCTTGTCCCTCTGGTAGCCCTTAAATGGCCTTTGAGTCCTAAGGGCTGACCCCAATATATAGTAAATCCTGAGTTCTCAGGAGTGTGGTGATGACCTAGGGAGCCAGCTCTTTCTTGGTCCTTCAGAGTTGGGGGCCTCTCAGGCCCCACAGCAATTGTCGACCTTGGGTGGGCAGGGTTTTTGGATGGAGACTCTCAGGCTTAGTGGAAGGGGGCTGGGGTGAGGGTTGACCGTCTCTTCTTCTGCCGGTCTCTTCTGATGGCGCGCCGTGGCACTCAGACCAAGCTGGGGTAGAAAATAAAAAGGAGTGTTTATCAACTGGTGAACCTCAGACCCGCTGATGGGAGTGGTGGTGAAAGGGGTGAGGGGCAGTGGGGCCTCTCTGTCCCGCAAAGACTTGAAAAGCGCCTGCCCTTCCCCCCGATGACCACGTGAGGAATGAGGTAATTGTCCACAGGTGAAATCAGCATTCATGTTACTTACGGCTCCTGATGAAACTTCTGGTATTCTAGTCTTTTTATGTTAATTGAAAGTAATTGGCCATTCAACACTATATTAGTCTCAGGTGTACAGCATGATGATTCAGTATTTGTATATTTGCAGAATCACCACAGTAAGTCGGGTTAACATGCGTCGCCACACAATTTTCTTCCTGTGATGAGAACGTTTAAGATCTACTTCTAGCAACTTTCAAATACTGAAGGCAGTACTAACTGTTGTCACCAGGCTGTACACTACCTCCCCGTGACTTATTTATTATGTAACTGGAAGTACGGATCTCTTGACCCCCTTCACCCATTTCACCCACCCCCCCAAGCCCCCACCTCTGGCAACTACCAATCTGTTCTCTGTATCTCTGAATTCAGCCTTGGGGGAGGGCTTTTTCGTTGTTTTTTTAAGATTCTATGTATAAGTGAGATGTTAGAGTATTTGTCCTTCTCTTTCTGACTTATTTCACTCAGCGTAATGCCTTCAAAGTCCCTCCATGTTGTCTCAAATGGCAAGATTTCCTTCCTTCTTATGGCTGGGTGATAGTTCCCTGTGTGTGTGTGTGTGTGTGTGTGTGTGTACACATGCACACCACTTTTTCTTTATTCATCCATCTATGGATACTTGGGTTGCTTCTGCATCTTGGTTATTGTAAATAATGCTGCATTGAACGTGGGGGTGCATATATCTTTTCAAGTGAGTGTTTTTTATTTCTTTGATGAAGTACCAAGAAGTGAAATTGCTGGATCACAGGGTAATTCTATTTTTAATTTTTTGAGGGGCTTCCATACTGTTTTCCATAGTGGCTGTACAATTTACATTCCCACCAACAATGAACATTCTTGCCAACACTTCTTGTTTGTCGTCTTTTTTTTTTTTTGCGGTACACGGGCCTCTCACTGCTGTGGCCTCTCCCGCTGCGGAGCACAGGCTCCGGACGCGCAGGCTCAGCGGCCATGGCTCACGGGCCCAGCCGCTCCGCGGCATGTGGGATCTTCCCGGACCGGGGCACGAACCGGTGTCCCCCGCATCGGCAGGCGGACTCTCAACAACTGCGCCATCAGAGAAGCCCTTGTCGTCTTTTTGATAATAGCCATTCTGACAGGTGTGAGGTAACAGCTCATTATAGTTTTGATTTGCATTTCTTTGATGATTAGTGATGTTGAGCACATTGTCATGTACCTCTTGGCCATTTGTATTTCTTCTTTGGAGAAATGTCTATTCAGATCCTCTGCCTATTTTTTTTAATTGAGGTAACATTGGTATGTAACATTATATAAGTTTCATATGTACAACGTCATAGTTCTACTTCTGTATACACTACAGTAGATCACCACCAAAAATTTAGTTCCCGTTCATCACCATACAGTTGATCCCCTTTACCAATTTCACCCTTAACTTCTGCTTACCGCTACTGTTTTCGGTTACCACATGCTTGTTTTTGTTTGGTCTGGCTTGTTGTATTTGTTTGTTTATTTATTGTGTTTGTTTTTTATATTGCATATATGAGTGAAATCATACAAAATTTGTCTTTCTCCGTCTGACTTAGTTTACTTAGCGTAATACCCTCAAGGTCCATCCATGTTGTTGCAAATGCCAAGATTTCATCTTTTCATGGCTGAGTAATATTCCATCTTCTTTATCCATTCATCCATTGATGGGTGCTTAGGCTGTTTCCCTATCTTGGCTACAGTAAATAATGATTCAGTAAACATGTGGCTGCAGATATCTTTTCAGATTAGTGATCTCATACTCTTTGGATAAATACCCAGAAGTGGGATAGCTGGATCATATGGTAGTCTATCCTATTCTTTTTTTGAGGAACCTCCATACTGTTTTCCACAGTGGCTGCACTAATTTACATTCTCACCAACAGTGCACGAGGGTTCCCTTTTCTCCACATCCTCGCCAACACTTGTTATTTCTTGGCTTTTTGATAATAGCCAGTCTAGCAGAGATGAGGTGATATTGTGGTTTCGATTTGCATTTCCCTAATAATTAGTAATGTTGAACATTACATTAATGTGTGTGTTGGCCATCTGTATATCTTTGGGAAAATTGTCTATTCAGATTCTCTGCCCATTTTTTAATTGGGTTGTTTTTGTTGTTGTTGAATTGTATGAGTTCCTTATATACTTTGGATATTAATCCTTTATCAGATATATGATTTGCAAATATTTTCTCCGCTTGGCTAGGCGGCCTTTTCATTTTGTTGATGGTTTCCTTTGCTGTGCAGAGCTTTTTAGTTTGATGTAGTACCACTTGTTCAGTTTTGCTTTTGTTGCTTTTGGTGTCAGATCCAAAAAATCATCACCAAGACTGATGTCAAGTTGCTTACCGTGTATGTCTTCTTCTAGGAGTTTTATGATTTCAGGTCTTACATTCAAGTCTTTAATCCATTATGAGTTAACTTTTGTGTATGGTGTAAAATAGTGGTCCAGATTCATTCTTTTGCATGTGTCTGTCCAGTTTTCCTAACACCACTTACTAAAGAGACTGTCCTTCCCCATTATACGTTCTTGCCTCCTTTATCATAAATTAACCATATATGTGTGGGTTTATTTCTGGGCTCTCTATTCTGTTCCATTGATGTGTGTGTCTGCTTTTATGCCAATACCATACTGTTTTATTGTACCTCTGTAATAAAATTTGAAATCAGGAAGCATGATACCTCCAGTTTTTTGGTTCTTTATCAACATTGATTTTTGGCTATTCAAGATCTCTTGTGGTTCCATACAAATTTTAGGATTCTTTATTCTATTCCTGTGAAAAATGCCATGGGAATTTAATAGGGATTGCTTTGAATATGTAGATTGCTTTGGGTGGTATGGAAATTTTAACAATATTCTTCTAATCCATGAGCATTGATTATCTTTTGTGTCTTCTTCAATTTCTTTCATTAATGTCTTGTACTTTTCCGTGTACACGTCTTTTACCTCCCTGGTTAAATTTATTCCTAGACATTTTATTCTGTTTGATTCAACTGTATACGGGATTGTTTTCTTAATATCTCCTTTTGATAGTTTGTTATTAGTGTTTTTAGAAACAAGATTTTTGTGTATTGGTTTGTGTCTTCCAACTTTACTGAATTTATTGATTAGTTCTAATAGTTTTTTGGTGAAGTCTTTAGGGTTTTCTGTATATAATATCATGATGTTTGCAAATAGTGACAGTTTTACTCCTTCCTTTCCAATTTGGATGCCTTTTGTTTCTTTTTCTTGCCTAATTGATCTAGCTAGGACTTCCAATACTGTGTTAATAAAAGTGGTGAGAGTGGGCATCCTTGTTTTTTTTCCTGACCTTAGAGGAAATCTTTCAGCTTTTCAAAGTTGAGTATGGTAACTGTGGGCTTGTCATATGTGGCCTTTATTATACTGAGGTATGTCCTCTCCATACCCACATGCTGAAAGTTTTTATCATAAATGAATGTTGAAAACTTCGACGGCTTTTTCTGCATCCATTAAGATGATCATATTATTTTGGTCTTGCATTTTGTTAATGTGGTGCCTCACAATTATTGGCAGATTGTGGTGTATCGCAGTTTTTTTTATTGGAGTATAGTTGCTTTACAGTGTTGTCTTAGATTCTGCTGTGCAACAAGGTGAATCAGCTATATGTATACACATATCCCCTCCCTCTTCGACCTCCCTCCCACTCCCCTCCTCCCAATCCCACCCATCTAGGTCATCACAGAGCACCGAGCTGAGCTTCCTGTGCTATACAGCAGGTTCCCACTAGTTATCTATTCTACACATGGTAGTGTATATATGTCAATGCTATGCTCCCAATTCGTTCCACCCTCCCCTTCCCCCACTGTGTCCACATGTCCATTCTCTACTTCTCTGTCTCTATTCCTGCCCTGCAAATAGGTTCATCTGTACCATTTTTCTAGATTCCACATATATGTGTTAATATACGATATTTGTTTTTCGCTTTCTGACTTACTTCACTCTGTATGATAGACTCTAGGTCCATTCACATCTCTACAAAAACACATCTCTGTTCCTTTTTATGGCTCAGTAATATTCCATTGTATATATGTACCACATCTTTATCTATTCATCTGTCAATGGACATTTAGGTTATTTCCATGTCCTGGCTACTGTAAATAGTGCTGCAGTGAACATTGGGGTACATGTGCCTTTTTGAATTATGGTTTTCTCAGGGTATATGCCCAGTAGTGGGATTGCTGGGCCATATGGTAATTCTATTTTTAGTTTTTTAAGGAACCTCCATACGGTTCTCCATAGTGGCTCTATCAATTTACATTCCCACCAACAGTGCAAGAGGGTTCCCTTTTCTCCACTCCCTCTCCAGAACTTATTGTTCGTAGATTTTTTAATGATGGCCATTCTGACTGGTTATGAGGTTATACGTCATTATAGTTTTGATTTGCATTAAAATTAGTGATGTTGAGCATCTTTTCATGTGCCTCTTGGCCATCTGTAAGTCTTCTTTGGAGAAATGTCTGTTTAGGTCTTCCGCCCATTTTTGGATTGGGTTGTTTGTTTTTTGATATTGAGCTGCATGAGCTGTTTGTATATTTTGAAGATTAATCCTTTGTCAGTTGCTTCATTTGCAAATATTTCCTCCCATTCTGAGGGTTGTCTTTTGGTCTTGTTTATGGTTTCCTTTGCTGTGCAAAAGTTTTTAAGTTTCATTAGGTCCCATTTGTTTATTTTTGTTGATCATATGGCTTTTATTCTTTAATTTGCTAATATGTTGTATCACATTGATTGATTTGCATATATTGAAGAATCCTTGCATCTCTGGGATAAATCCCACTTGATCATGATGTATGACCCGTTTAATGTGTTGTTGGATTCTATTTGCTAGAAGTTTGTTGAGGATTTTTGCGTCTATGTTCATCAGTGATATTAGTGTCTAATTTGTGTGTGTGTGATATCTTTGTCTGGTTTTGGTATCAGGGTGATGGTGGCCTCATAGAACGAGTTTGGGAGTGTTCCTCCCTCTGCAGTTTTTTGGAAGAGTTTGAGAAGGATAGGTGAACTCTTCTCAAGTGTTTGATAGAATTTGCCTGTGAAGCCATCTGGTCCTGGATTTTTATTTGCTGGAAGATTTTTAATTACAGTTTCAATTTCACTACTTGTGATTGGTCTGTTTATATTTTCTAATTATTCCTGTTTGAGTCCTGGAAGTTGTATCTTTCCAAGAATTTATCTATTTCTTCCAGGTTGTCCATTTTATTAGCATATAGTTGCTGGTAGCAGTCTCTTAATGAACCTTTGTATTTCTGCATGTCAGTTGTAATTTCTCCTTTTTCACTTCTAATTTTATTGATTTGAATCCTCTCCCTTTTTTTCTTGATGAGTCTGGCTAAAGGTTTATCAGTTTTGTTTATCTTCTCAAAGAACCAACTTTTAGTTTCATTGACCTTTGCTATTGTTTTCTTCATTTCTATTTCATTTATTTCTGCTCTGATATTTATGATTTCTTTCCTTCTACTAACATTGGGGTTTTTGTTGTTCTTCTTCTTCTTTCTCTAGTTGCTTTAAGTGTTAGGTTAGATTATTTGAGATTTTTCTTGTTTCCTGAGGTGAGGTTGAATTGCTATAAACTTCCCTCTTAGAACTGCTTTGCTGCATCCCGTAGGTTTTGTGTTGTCATGTTTTTGTTGTCATTTGTTTCTACGTATTTTTTCATTTCCTCTTTGATTTCTTCAGTGATCTCTTGGTTATTTAGTAGAATATTGTTTAGCCTCCATTTGTTTGTGTTTTTCACAGTTTTCTTTCCCTGTAATTGATTTCTAATTTCATAGCATTGTGGTCGGAAAAATGCTTGATACAATTTCAGTTTTCTTAAATTTTCCGAGGCTTGATTTGAGACCCAGTATGTGATCTATCCTGGAGAATGTTCCATGTGCACCTGAGAAGAAAGTGTATTCTGCCACTTTTAGGTGGAATGTCCTATAAATATCAATTAAATCTATCTGGTCTATTGTGTCATTTAAAGCTTGTGTTTCCTGGGACTTTCCTGGTGGTCCAGTGGTAAAGAATCCACCTTCCAATGCAGGGGACCCAAGTTCGAGCCCTTGTCTGGGAAGATCCCACATGCTGCCGAGCAACCAAGCCTGTGCACCACAACTACTGAGCCTGTGCTCTAGAGCCCATGAGCCACAACTACTGAAGCCCATGTGCCACAACTACTGAAGCCCGCACGACTAGAGCCCATGCTCCATAACAAGAGAAGCCACCGCAGTGAGAAGCCCATGCACCTCAACAATGGGTAGCCCCCGTTTGCTGCAACTAGATTGAAATAACAAGGCAAAACAGAACTACAACAGCAAAAGGAAAGAAAAGAAAACGGCTGGAAAAGGCCTTGGTAGGGGGACAGGGTTTAACTGGGGGGCAGGGCCTATGCTCAGGACCTCCGTGGCCAGAAAAGGCCATGGGGGGCAGGGCTTAGGCTCAGCACGGATGGAGGGGGCCCCTGAGGGCTGAGGTTTAGGCCCGGGACCCAAGTAGGCTTGCTGGGGATTGAGCAGGCGGGGGAGATGCTAGCCTCCTTCCCTTCTGATCCCCCAATACTCTGAAGGTCTCTCCCTATCCCCACTGATCCCTGCTCTGTGGGTGGGCCCCTCAGATCGTGGGAACCCCGCCCCTCCCCCAGCCGTCCCTTGGGGTGCCAGTCCCATCCTGTCTCCTCTCCTCCTTCCCCCTGCCACATCCTACCCGGTTGCTTGGGGATTCCTCCCATCCCTTTAGGTGCCCGAGGCCCCCATACAACACCTGGTAGGTGCCTTAATTTTGAGGAAACTCGAACTCCACATCTTCCTACTCCACCATCTTGACTCCTCCCCCCTGTATCACATTGTTGAACCATACTTGCATCCCTGGAATAACTCCCACTTGATCAGATGTATTATCCTTTTAATGTGTTGTTGAATTTGGTTTTCAAATATTTTGTTGAATTTTTTGCATCTGTTTACCTGGGACATTGGCCTGTAGTATTCTTTTCTTATGGTGTCCTTTTCTTTCTGTCTTAATACCTTTTGATATTAAGGTAAAGCTAGCCTCAAAGAATAATTTGGAAGAGTTCCCTCCTCTTCTATTTTTTGGGATATTGAGAAGGAAGCTGTCTGGTCCTGGACTTTTGTATGTTTGGAGGTTGGTAGTTCTGATTCAGTCTCCTCCCTAGTAATTCATCTGTTCAGTTTTCTGTTTCTTCTTGATTCAGTCTTGGTAGGTTGTATGTTTTTATGAATTTATCCATTTCTTCTAGGTGTCCAATTTTTTGGGTGTATAACTGTTCACAGTAGTCTTTTATGAGCCTTTCTTTATTTCTGTGGTATCAGTTATAATATTTCCTCTTTCATTTCGATTTTGAGTCCTCTCTTTTTCTTGGTGTGTCTAGCTGAAGATTTGTCAATTATGTTTATCTTTTCAAAGAAGCAGCTCTTACTTTTGTTGATTTTTTTCTATTGTCTTTTTAGTCTCTATTTCATTTATTTCTTCTCTGATTTTATTTCCTTCCTTCTACTAACTTTGCTCTTTATTTGTTCTTCTTTTTCTACTTTCTGGCAGTGTAAAGTGAGGTTGTTTATTTGAGATCTTTCTTGTCTCTTGATGTAGTCCTTATTGCTATGAACTTCCCTGTTAGAATTGCTTTTGTTGCATCCTACAAATTTTGGTATGTTGTGTTTCCATTTTCACTTGTCTCAAGGTATTTTTTAATTTCTCCTTTGATTTCTTCTTAGACCCTTTGGTTGTTCATTAGCATGTTGTTTACTCTCCACCTACTTGAATTTTCTGGTTTTCTTCTTATAATTGATTTCTAGTTTCTTACCATTGTAGTTGGAAAAGATGCATGATGGACACGCAGGCTCAGCGGCCATGGCTCATGGTCCCAGCCGCTCCATGGCATGTGGGATCTTCCCAGACCGGAACACGAACCTGTGTCCCCTGCAAAGGCAGGCGGACTCTCAACCACTGTGCCACCAGGGAAGCCCCATTTCAGTATTCTTAAATTTATTAAGACTTGTTTTGTGGCCCAACATATGATCTATCCTGGAGAATGTTCCATGTTCACTTGAGAGAATGTGCATTCTTTTGCTTTTGAATGAATTCTTATGTATCTGTTAAGTCCATCTGGACTAAGGTATAATTTAAGGTTGATGTTTTCATTTTTTCTTTCTCTTTTTTTTTTTTCTGGTACGCGGGCCTATCACTGTTGTGGCCTCTCTCACCGCGGAGCACAGGCCCCAGACGCATAGGCCCAGACACCATGGCTCACGGGCCCAGCCGCTCCGCGGCATGAGGGATCCTCCCAGACTGGGGCACAAACCCACGTCCCCTGCATTGGCAGGTGGACTCCCAACCACTGCTCCACCAGGGAAGCCCTTGATGTTTTCTTATTAATTTTCTGTCTAGATGATCTATTCAATGATGTAAGTGGGGTTTTAAAATTTCTACTATTATTGTACTGCTATCTATTTCTCTTTTTAAGTCTTAATATTTGCTTTATATATTTAGGTGTTGCTGTGTTGGTGCATAAATATTAACAAATGGTATATCATATTGTAGAATTGACCCCTTTAGAATTATGTCATGATCTTTTTTGTCTGTTATTACAGTTTGTCTTTAAATCTAATTTGTCTGATTTAAGTATTGCTACCACACCCAACTTTCTTTTGGTTTCCATTTGCATGGAGTACATTTTCCCATCCCTTACCATTTAGTCTGTTTCCTTACATCTGAAGTGAGACTCTTAGAGGCAGCATAGAGATTGGTCTTGTCTTTTTATCCATTCAGCCACTCAATGTCTTTTGCTTGGAGAATTTATTCCATTAACATTTAAAGTAATCATTGATGTGTATGTACTTATTATCATTTTGTTAATGGTTTTCTAGCTGTTTTGTAACTCCTCTTTTTTTTTTTTTACTGAAATGGAATGTAAAATTAACTTTACTTGTTAGAAAATGAAGATTTTTCCATAAAAGTTTACATCTTTCTATATTTACATCACTTTCATCTTTTTTTTACATCTTTATTAGAGTATAATTGCTTTACAATGGTGTGTTAGTTTCTGCTTTATAACAAAGTCAATCAGTTATACATATACATATGTTCCCATATCTCTTCCCTCCTGCATCTCCCTCCTCCCATCCTCCCTATCCCACCCCTCCAGGTGGTCACAAAGCACCGAGCTGATTATTTCATTTATTGTGTTGTTCATCATTGGTTGTTTCATCTTTAGTTCTTCTAGGCCCTTGTTAAATGTTTCTTGTATTTTGTCTATTCTATTTCCAAGGTTTGGGATCATCTTTATTATCATTATTCTGATTTCTTTTTCAGGTAGACTGCCTTTTCCTCTTCATTTGTTAGGTCTGCTGGGTTTTTATCTTGCTCCTTCATCTGCTGTGTGTTTTTCTGTCTTCTCATTTTGCTTATCTTACTGTGTTTGGGGTCTCCTTTTTGCAGGCTGCAGGTTCGTAGTTCCCGTTGTTTTTGATGTCTGTCCCCAGTGGCTAAGGTTGGTTCAGTGGGTTGTGTAGGCTTCCTGGTGGAGGGGACTAGTGCCTGTGTTGTGGTGGATGAGGCTGGATCTTGTCTTTCTGGTGGGCAGGTGCACATGTGGTTGTGTGTTTTGGGGTGTCTGTGGCCTTACTGTGATTTTAGTTAGCCTCTCTGCTAATGGGTGGGGTTGTGTTCCTGTCTTGCTGTTTTTTTGGCATAGGGTTTCCAGCACTGTAGCTTGCTAGTCGTTGAGTGAAGATGGGTGCTGATGTTGAGATGGAGATCTCTGGGAGATTTTCGCCGTTTGATATTATGTGGAGCTGGGAGGTCTCTTGTGGACCAGTGTCCTTAAGTTGGCTCTCCCACGTCAGAGGCACAGCACTGACTCCTGGCTGCGGCACCAAGAGCCTTTCATCCACATGGCTGTTTGATCTGACAGTCCAGCAGGTCCGTGTTCATTGCCAGCAATGTGCTCCTGTATGTATCCCACATAGTCTGTGTTAAGAAGAGCCTTATTGGAAGAAATTCAGCACAGTGATAAAGAACACAGCCTCTGGGATCACATCCTGACTTAGCCAATTGTAGTTTGTGTCACTTTGGACAGACAACTCACTCCCTTGGCCTCCATTTTCTCATCTTCCTTTTCTTGTATCTGCTGTTCCTTGGGGAAATTGGTAGTTGACAAGGAGATTATCTCTTTATAGAGGGATGTCAGCAGGTAGTTACAGCAGTCCTCGGCATTCCACCGGATTTCCAAGGGGTGTGCTCACACTCACAGACCTGGCCTAGAAAACTAGCCTCTGACCTGCTGTCTCATTATGGCGAGCCCCTGTAATTCCTCTGTTTCTTCCTGTTTCTGTTGCTCTCTTCCTTGGTAATTTGATGATTTTCTGTAGTGGTATGCTTAGATTCATTTCTTTGTATCATTTGTGTATATACTCTATGTTTTTTGCTTTGTGGTTAAAAAAACAGCCATGAGGCTTTTTATATTCCACATATAAGTGATAACATACAGTATTTGTCTTTTTCTGTCTGACTTATTTCACTAAGCATGACACCCTCCAGGTCTACTCATGTGGGTACAAATAGCAGAATTTTATTCTTTTTTATGGCTGTTTGGGTTCATCTTGTTTGGGACTCTCTGTGCTTTCCGTGCCTTGATATCTGTTTCCTTCTTCAGGTTTAGGAAGTTTTTAGCTGTAATTTCATGAAATCCATTTTTGACCCATTTTTCTCTCTCTTCTCCTTCTGGGACCCCTATAATGTGAATGGTGGTATGCTTGATGTTGTTTCAGGGATCCTTTAAACTGTTCTCATTGTTTAAAATTTATTTTTCTTTTTGTTGTTCCGATTGGGTGATTTTCATTATTCTGTCTTCCAGATCACTTACACATTCACCTAGTCTGCTGTTAATTCCTTCAAGTGTATTTTTCATTTCAGGTATTGTATTCTTCAGTTCTGACTGGCTCTTTTTAATTATATTCTAGTTCCTTGGAAAAATTTTTACTGTGTTCTTCTATTCCTCTCTATTTTTTTTTTTTTTTTTGTGGTACGTGGGCCTCTCACTGTTGTGGCCTCTCCCCTTGCGGAGCACAGGCTCTGGACGCGCAGGTCCAGCGACCATGGCTCACGGGCCCAGCCGCTCTGTGGCATGTGGGATCTTCCCAGCCCGGGGTACGAACCCGTGTCCCCTGCATCAGCAGGCAGACTCTCAACCACTGTGCCACCGGGGAAGCCCTTGTTCATCTATTCTTTTCCCTAATTCAGTTAGTATTCTTACTACTAATGTCTCGAATTCTTTATCTGGTAAATTATTTGTTTCTGTTTTGGTAGTTGTTTTGTGAGGGGTTTTCTCTTGTTCTTTCAATTGAAACAAATTCCTCTGTCTTCTCATTTTGCTTAACTTTCTCTGTCTCTATGAAATTGGGTGAAACATTTACCCATCCCAGTCTTGAAGGTGTATCCTTGTGTGGGAGCATCCTTGTACAATCTGTATGTGGCCAGTGGATTTGGTGAGCTGGATCTGGCATGAGCATGAGTCACGTCTTCCTCAGGGTGTTCTGGCAGCTATCACCTTGGCAGGAGATGGGGCTGGAGATGGAAGGGCTATGGCCAGAGCCAGGTGTGAGCTGTGTCTTCTCCTCTGCTGGGTGGCCAGCATCACCCTATTGGTGGTGGGGTCAGGTGTCAAGTCGCTGGAGCAGAAGCACTGAGGGCCAGGTTCAAGTTGGCTTTATTCCCTCT
Source organism: Neophocaena asiaeorientalis asiaeorientalis (assembly GCF_003031525.2). Lineage (NCBI taxonomy): Eukaryota > Metazoa > Chordata > Mammalia > Artiodactyla > Phocoenidae > Neophocaena > Neophocaena asiaeorientalis. Next base: position 3,395,019 of record NW_020172672.1, on the reverse strand, counting down.
AAGTGTGTGCTCTCCTGCATCCTAGCACTGGCACCCTCACCTCAGAGGGAAGCACTGATGGAGCAAGAGGAATCACAGTGGGTGCTTGACATGGGTGTGGGTGCAGGCTCTGGCAGTCCCAGTACCAATAAGAGCTCTGGACTACTCCCAATCCTCTGCCTCTGTAAGCACCAGCAATGGCCATCCTCACCCTGTTCAGATGCTGTGCCAGGTCTGAGCTGGTTTCTTCTCTCACAAATGGGCACTCCCCTCAGCTGCAGCAGGCCTTGCCTCAGCGTGGAGCTGCAGCACAGAGCAAGAGGGGACTGGAATGGGTGATCAGCTCAAGCTGGGCCGTGTGCTGGGGTAGTCACAGGAAACCCACAGGAAACTGGCAGAATCCTGGGCAGTTTGTCTTCTTCCTCTGCCTTCTTTTGGCAGTAAGCAAGTATGTGCATGCTTTTCACAAGCGGAGTCTAGGTTTCTTACAGCCCTTCTATCAGTCCCTCTGCTTTTCAAACCAGCGTGGGGACTTGTCCTCCCCGGTGACAGACCGCAGGGTTGGGGTGCCCAATATGTGGATCAAACGGCTCACTCCCCAGGGAGGATCTAAAGGTCATGCTTCCCCTTCTAGGAGTGCAGGAGCTGGCATGATTGCTTCTCTTCCCTTCCTGTTTGCTTGTGGATCTTTCTTAACAGCCTTGGTTGTATGTGTCTCTCTGCCAGTCTCCAGTTTGTTTTCAGTGAGAATTACTCCACATGTAGACGTATTTTTGATGTGTTCATGGTAGGGGGCGAACAGTAAGCTCTGCCATCTTGATCTCCCTCCCTCTTTTTTCTTAACTTATGACACTTTATAATGTGTCTTGGTGTGGGTTTCTTTGGGTTCATCTTGTTTGAGACTCTGAACTTTCTGGATCTGGATGTGTGTTTCCTTGTCCAGGTTAGAGAAATTCTCTGCCATAATTTCTTCAAATAAATTTTCTGCCTCTCTCCCTCTTCTCCTTCTGGGGCTCTTATAATGCAAATGTGGGTCCATTTGATGTTGACCCATAAGTCAGTCCCTTAAGCTATTTGTATTTTTTGCTGCTCTGATTGGGTGAGTTCTACTGCTCTGTCTTCGAGTTCAATGATACTTTCCTCTGCATCTTCAGGTGTGTTGAACTCCTCTACTGAATCTCTCAGTTCAGTTACTGTATTCTTTGGCTCTGTGTCTTCTGCTTGGTATTTCTTGCGCTTATTTTTGTGTATGGTGTTAGGAATTGATCTAATTTCATTCTTTTACATGTATCGGTCCAGTCTTCCCAGCACCACTTATTGAAGAGGCTGTCCTTTCTCCACTGTACATTCCTGCCTCCTTTATCAAAGATGAGGCGACCATATGTGCGTGGGTTTATCTCTGGGCTTTCTATCCTGTTCCATTGATCTATATTTCTGTTTTTGTGCCTGTATGCTTGGTATTTCTTATATGTTCCATCATCGTTGAAATTCTCACTCTGTTCATGCATTCTTCTCTCAAGCTTAATGAGCATCTTTATCACCATGTATTTGAAGTCTGTATCAGGCAGATCACCTACCTCCATTTCATTAAGGTGTTTTTCTGAGGTTTTATCTTCTTGTGCATTTTGAACATTTTCCTTTGTTTCTTCATCTTCCTTGACTGTGCTGGGTTTCTATGCATTAGATAAAGCAGCTACCTCTTCCAGTCTTTAAGGGGTGGCCTCCTCTAGGAGATGAAACTTATCATTCTACCCTGCCCTAGTTTTCAGGACAAACCTTTGTGATCGTTCAAGCTACTTATTTTATTTTTAATAGCCTCTAGTAGTTGAAGATATGAAAAGACCTGTCAGTATCCTAAAGGGGTGGATTTCAGTCAACACCTAGACTCTGGCTAATTGGAAGCCAGACCTTCAGGCAGTATCTTTTTTTTGGTTTTTTTTTTCAGGCAGTATCTTTTAAATGGTGCAAATATACCTCTCTCAGGGGAAGACTGGGAGATGAGCATTTCTCCCTGTGCTAAGACTTGATAGGTAGTTAAGAACTGTGTTTTTCTTTGCTACCAACCCATTGAACTCATGAACACAAGTCCCACTGGCCATTAGAGCCAGGTGATCAAGGGGCATCCCCTGGGTGGCAGCCATAAAAACAGGGTACCAGACATAAAAACTGGGGCACCAGATACAGGCTCTATTCCAGGAGATAATGGTGTTCTGGAGAACAGCAGAGGGAGAGTGTGAAGATAATGCCTGTCCTCCAGGTCTCTGGAGAGGATTACAGTTGGCCATTAAATGTGTGTTTAATTAGAAGCCACCCCTCAGGCTACAACTAGGAAGACAAGCTAATAGGTTTCTTTTGCAGAAAGACTGGGCACTTCCATCTGTTGCCTCTCTGCTGTGTCCTGCAAATGATAGCCAGTTAAGAACTCTTTCTCCATTTGTTACCGTCTTGTGGTACCCGTGAACATAAACTCCACTGGCCACCCAAGCCAGGAGATCTAGAGGTGTCCCCTAGGCAGCAGCCACAAAAATTGGGGTACAAGACAAGGGTGTAAACTCCTTTCTGGGAGATACTAACAAGCTGGAGCAAGGCAGAGGGAGAACATAAACACAGCAACTGCTGGCCGCATCTTTGGAGAGTACTCCAGTAGAGCCCTAGATGCGTGTTAAATTAGATGCCTGCTCCTCTGGCCATTGCCGTAAGATAAGCTAATAAGCCTCTTCCACAGAAAGTCTGGGGCCTTTTCCTTTGGCAACCTCTGTATCAAGCTCTGGATTGGTGAGTTTGCACATGAGGCCTTTAAGGACTGCTTCTCAGTTCACTATAGCCTTGTGGGCCTCATGGACACAAGCCTCATTGGCTTTCAATGTTAGATGTTTGGGGGATTCATCTCTCAGGTGCAGGTCTGAAAAGTTGGGGTGCAGAAGTGGGGTCCAAACCCTTTGCTGTTCAGGGAGAAGCTCAGCTTTGTGAGTTTCCCCTGATCCCGTGCTGGTGGCTGGGCTTATAGTGAGATTGTACCTCAGCCTCTCCTTCCCACTTTGATGTGGGATTTTCTCCTTTGCCTGATGTGTAGGAGTCACTCATCTAGTTTTGGGGTTTGGGATTTGGGGTGTTCATGGGAAGAAGTGATTTCAGGATTCTCCTACATCGCCATCTGGGACTGGAGCCTTGTATTCTGCTCTTAAGGATTTAGCGGTCTGTGAAGGGAGAATGGCTCTGAACCCATGGGAACCAGAGGAGAGGCTAGCTCTGGGAGACAAAGACGGTGCATATTCTTTGACAAGCCTCTCCTTAAAAGGTATTTCCCCTCCCCATGACTCTGGGCCTGACAAAACACGAGAAGTGACACTAAGCCATTTTTGGGCCTACCTTTAAGAAGACTGGCCATGTCCACCTTGGTCTCTTGGAGCCCTGAGTACCATGTTAGCACAGCCCAACCATTGTGCTAGGAAGAATGCAGGTAGAAGCTCTGAGACTGTAGAGAGAGGGGAATGGGCCCTGCTGGGCTCAACCTTCCACTGTCCCTACTGAGGGGCAGCAACATGAGTGAAGTCATCTTGGACTTTCCAAACCAGTCCAGCTGAATACCACTGAGTCACCTGTTAATGCCACATGGAATCGAAGAATCACACAGCTGAGTCCTGCCCACATTCCTGACATGTGAGATTGTGCATAATGCAGTGGTGGTGGTTTAAACAACCAAGTATGAAGTAGTTTAAGTGGCCATAGATAACCAGAACACTGGCTGAAGGAAGAGGTCCTGGCCAGGAACACTGGCTCCAGCTGTCCTGTTGTAGCCTTGGCAGGCAGTCGGGAGGCATTTGGACTTTTGCCTGGGTTTATACTTGGGAGCTGGGCTTGTTTTGCTCCTCTCAGCCTGTTGCTTTAGCAGGCAGACTGCAAGCACCTTGGGCATGGTTTTTCAACAGATGGGTTTCGAAGAATAAGCTGGAAGTCTCTTTGTCTTTCTATTTGCTAAAAACAGGGACCAGCTTTGAAATCTATGACTTCTATCTGCTCACTAGTAAGGATACAGAGCTGGTAGCAGGTTATTACAGCAACATCAGTAATGAGATCTGATTAGATCAGGGTGTAAAATTAACATTGTTGCAGTTTATCCTAAGGAGGGAAGAGTGTTAGATACAATATTTAGAAGTTGGTTTTAAAATAACAATTTTAATTGGCTTCCACTTAAGCAACTACTTCTTGTTTTAAAAAAAGGAAAACCGGGCTTCCCTGGTGGCGCAGTGGTTGAGAGTCCGCCTGCCGATGCAGGGGACACGGGGTCGTGCCCCGGTCCGGGAAGATCCCACATGCCATGGAGCGGCTGGGCCCGTGAGCCATGGCCGCTGAGCCTGCACGTCCGGAGCCTGTGCTCCGCAGTGGGAGAGGCCACAACAGTGAGAGGCCCGCCGACTTCAAAAATAAAAATAAAAAATGAAAAATAAATAAAAAAAGGAAAACCTGGGAGTAGGGTGAGGTGAGACTGAGAATTCTCAGCTACTGTATAAATGGCTGCTCAGAGGGTAACTCTACCCTTCTGTCACCAAGAACCCTGGCTGGCCAGCAGGGCCCAGGCTGCCATTCTCCACCTACTGGGGGAGCAGCAAGGCATCCAGGTACCTCAAGCCAGATGACAACGTGGCCTACAACACCTTGCCTTAACACACCATTCCCTTATTCAGAAGAGCTGGCCAAGAGTTTTTGAAAGCTTAGGGCCGAGTTTCTCAGAGAGTGGCTCAGGAGCCATCCATACCATAAATATTTGGGATGCTTATTAAAATGAAGCTTCCACAGCTCCACCCAGACCTAATAATAGCTCTCCAGGTGGTACTGATGCATTCTTTTTTTTTTTTTTTTTTTCCTGAAAAACCCATAATTCAAAAAGAGTCATGTACTACAATGTTCAATGCAGCTCTGTTTACAATAGCCAGGACATGATGCATTCTTAAGTCTAGGAACCATTGGCCTGAGCTTCTCAAAGCCTCTTTACTTCCAGAGTTGGCCTGTGATTGGACAGAGATGTTTTCTTGAATTGATATTTGTAGGGAGAACATCTATATCAGAGAAAATGTTGAAGCACTTTAAAGTTTCCTCTCTGCTAAAGGGTCCCCAGAAGAGATGGTTTCCTCTTAGTCCTCCAGCCTTTAGGGACACTTTGTTGTCTTCCCTGGCTCTCAGTCCCACCCCATTTATGGCCCAGTGTCTGTGATGCTCACTGTCTAGATCCCTTTGGTAAGGATCCATGCAACCAGGCTGTGAAGAGGGCCCATAAGTTGGAACCAATACAACTGAGAAAGTACAGATTAAGTATTGGCTCTGAAATCAGAGGGCTGGGTTTGAATCCCAGCTCTACCATTCACCAGCAATTTTACTGCAGACAAATTACTTGACATTTCCAGGCCTCAGTTTCTTGTTTTTGTAAAGTGGGGACAAAAAAAGCACCCTCCTCACAGGGCTGTTATAAGTATTCAAAGAGCAAATGCATATAAAGGAATTGTGCCTTTAATACATATTATGTGTGATTAGTGTGATGGTGGCCTCGTAGAAGGAATTTGGGAGTGTTCCTCCCTCTGCTATATTTTGGAAGAGTTCGAGAAGGATAGGTGTTAGCTCTTCTCTAAACGTTTGATAGAATTCACCTGTGAAGCCATCTGGTCCTGGGCTTTTGTTTGTTGGAAGATTTTTAATCACAGTTTCAATTTCAGTGCTTGTGATTGGTCTGTTCATATTTCCTATTTCTTCCTGATTCTGTCTTGGCATGTGTGATTAGATTATGCAGGGGAAGGGATTGGAAACCATGACACATGAGGACAAGTTGAGAGAATAGAGAATTCTTATCCTGGGGAAGAAATAATATTGGGAAGACTTGATATTTCCCAACATATTGATGGTTATTACCTGGGAAGGGAAATTTATATTTGTTTGTGTAATTTAAAATGGTAGGACTGGGGGTAGTTACAAAAATTAAAGGAAAATGGATTTTCTCTGAATAAAAGGATGCACTTTTTAAAAAGAGGAGTAAATATAAAGATAAAATGTGCTGTCTCAGGAAGTAGTGAGCTCCCCATCACTGGATGTATTCAAACCCCAGGTGCCTGAACTTGTGGCTGGGTGATGAAGAGAGACTGACTCGTGGGAAGGGAGGTAGAACCGTGATGTTGAAGGTTCCTTTCCATCCTGAGTCTGTAACTCATGACTCCAAGTTTATTTAAACAGGGCAGAGTCCACTAGAAAAGGTGATGAGTAGCATCTTTGTAAAGTGGTTCCTGGCCTATCTTAATTCTTGGTTTCAAGTCCAGGAAACCACCCAACCAGACATAATATGTTTCCTGTAACTTGTATCCACTGGTCTCAGTTTTGTCTCTAGAACCACAGAGATCAAGGCTGCTTTCTCCTTCACACCATGGTGTGTCAAATACTTAAAGATAGTGATCAGTAGTTCCATATCCCTGAACCCCTCCTACCCTCTACTGAGTCTTTTCTCTTTGGGGGTAGAATTGCTTGTTCCCAGTGCCTGTAAGTGAAATTCAAGTTTTTACTCCAGCTGGAATCTTTAATATTAAGCTAGATTGCATTGACAGCACATGTTTTAATAGGCATAGCCTCATTAATTTGATATGTGCCTACATTGGTCTGAACGTATCTTTGTAACAACTCCTGCAAGAGTTTGCTAAACGTATTCTTTGCCTTAAGATTGTAGAGCAATGTTTAAGCTGCTTAATGTTTAAGCTTCAAATACCCCTAAGGTCTTTAGAAAAATTACTAGGTCACTTACAAATCCATTCCCAGCTCTTCACTAAGACAAGGGACAGAAGGACCGCCTCCAGGCAATTTTATTAGTTACTTCTAGCTTGCTATTTGAACTTGAATAAAACTCCTTTCTTAAATGTATTTTCTCAGAGCTTTCACTCCCAGGAACATAGAGCAGGTGGAGTCGGGGTGGGGTGGGAATGTCTGTGCATAACAGGGCGGGGCGGGGGGGGGGGGTTGGCAGAAGTGCCTCCCTGGGTTTGGCCTGGGGATCTGGACACCCACTCAAATGTCTGCCTACCAGTCTAGTTACATAAATGTGTGCAGTGAGTTGGGGGTAGGTAGGGCAATAGGGAGTGGAAGTGTCAGTGCTGAGTGGGAGAACCCACACCCTCCCAGTCATTTATACTTTTGCCAAGGGAAATGGATTTGACTGGTGGATAGCCATTTAGTGATTCTTTTCTTACATGCTGAATTACAGAAATGTGTAGGAGAGGTACGGCTGGGTGGGCTCATTAGAGATTCAGGGAGTGTTCTCATATCTAAAAAAATGTGTACAGAGATGGGTCCCTTTAAGAGAACAGAGCATTCTGGTTAAGGACAGGGAGTGATGGGTGCATCCCTAGAACATGTGATGAGATCCCTTAAGGAAAGTATTTAAAAATACAGAGTAAAATGCCCAAAGCTTAGGGGATTTTGCCTGGGAGATCATTCAGGTTGAAAATGGGTCACGAGGGATACAACTTGCAGGATAACATGAGCTGCATGTATTTGCAGGTGGGGCTGTCCTGGCAGAGGAGCCCTCTAAGGGGTATAGTGACGTGTGCTCATTTAGAAGTAATGGGAGGCCATGTGAGGCAGGCACGACCAAAGGCAATCGCGGTGAAGGTGTATAATGAGAGGTGTTATGGAGACAGGGCAGGTGCAAGCTCTCCTGGGTCTCAGGTATGATGATTCGGATGCGCTAAGGCATGAGAGGGAGAGATGGTTGGATATTTAAGGATGGAGGACCGCAGGGGCTCAGCTGACAAGGAAACAGAGGAGCACGACACTGGCCGACTCTTCTGGGGAGAGGTGAGAGACCCGAGGAAAGGAGAGCAGGAAGGGGACAAAGCAGCAGCAAATAAAATCACGGTTATAATGATCTCCAAAAAGACAGCCAGTGTCTTCAAGACTGAGCTGCGGCTTATCTAAAGGATATAGAGGATCAGCAATGCTTTCCTTCTCTCTGGACAGTGGCACAGAAAATGGGCTGTGATGCAGCACGAGGATAGATTTCTTAAGTTTGGAGCAGGTATGAGGGCAGTCGGGAAATCTGCTTGTCTAGTAACTTTGAGGGTTGATACGTTCTTGGAGAGTAGGGTAAACAGGACGGGCTGAATTTGGAAATTAGTGACTGGAATTCAATGCTCCCAGCCTGGGACCTAGTCTCCCGGGGTTTGCACTCCTGTGAAGCCGTGCACTGTGGGCCTGGCTGAGGGCTCTTCACTGGCTCCCAAACTGTTAGCCCCTCAAGGTCACCAAGGTCATTCCTTGCTGACCTGGTAACTAGTCTCATACCATTATTGGTAGTTAAGGACACTCCAGTCACATCCAGGTAACACAAGAATTTAAAAGTCAAGTGGCAGAAAATTTCATGCAAAGGGGTCTCTAAATTACCTTTTTAGTAAAAAAGAAAAAGAAAGTTATTTTGCCTAAGCTCTCTTTAGCTATAATTTAAGCCTGTTTCCTCCGGCAAGGTGCTCTGTGGTTAGCCAACCTGTCAAAATAATACTCAGGTTTCTGGACATGGTTAAGAGCCTCGCATCATAACATCTATTTCTTTCAATTACTAATGGGCATGGCTATCCTCTTGTTAACTCTATTCTTCAAAGTCCTGCTTCTAAATCATCACCTGCGAAGTTGGAGAAAATACGAAGTTCCCACCCCAGGCCTGCCCAATTACAGATCCTGGGGACGCAACCCAGTGACCCAGGGTTTTAACCAACCCTCCAGGTGATTGTGATGCAAACTCAAGTTTGAGTCACTGTTCTAAAATACACGGCAAAGGGTGAAAGGCCCCGGGCCGATATTAGGCAGAGTGAACGGGCTCATTCTGGCTCTTCCATCCCCCTCTCCTATTAATATGTCAGGACTCCTAGAAAAACAACATCAAAGCCCTAACATATTGGAGGTGGAAGACAAGTAAAGACACATAATTATTGAGTGCCTTGAATTTGCCAGTTACTGGCTTTACACATACGATCCCACTTAATTCTCAAAACAGTATGAGCCTGTTGCTGTTTTACCAGATAGGAAACCAAACGCGTTAGGTAATGTACCTAAAGACACAGCCGCTACACAATTGGATGGGATTTGAGTCCAAGTCAAACGCCTTTTTTATTAGAGTATGTTGATTCCTTATGGACAGGTCCATAGTGGCATAATTCATACAGGGAAAAGGTATTACTGTGCTCTCATTCTTTTAAAATAACACAGTTTATCTAACAATGCCCACATCTTTACTGTTTAAGTGCATTTCTGACCAAGGTGTGCCACCTTGCACTTTAATCTCGATTTTGTTCGTTCTGGGGAAACAGCACCAGGTGGTTACATATATCTACTGTGAGGCTGTAATCTGCTCAGGTCATTGCTCTGCATTTAACTGGAGGCAAATGGCTTAAGCTTGCTGGGCCTATTTCCTTTGCCCTTGTGCTACCATTTTTATCCCCATCTACAGAGTTAGTAATCCAACACAACCCAATCTGTTTATCACCTGCAGCAGACTTGTAGTGCAACCAATTGGCCCCTCCAGTCAGCTCATGGATGAAGATCCTCCATCAATGTAGGTGGCGCCTTCTCCCAGGAACTCACAACCCACGTCCAAGCCCTTTGGAAAGCCTCTAAACCAGGTAAAAATCATGGTCTAAACAGACTCTTTAGCTTGCTAATCAGAGTATCTTGTGGCATCCGGTCTTAGCCTGTCTTGTAATTCTAGAATTTGTAGAATTGCTGAACCAAATAAAAGGAAGAAACTATACTGTCAGCTCTCAATTAGCTGCACCACTGGAGAGGAACAGTGACATGGTAGATTTAAAAAATTTGGTTCCATTTGGCTTTGGAATGCATTGTGATTTTTTTCAGTAGATTAACTTTCCTAATTACATTTTGCACAGCCTAATATTAACAGGCATTTGTATTCCCTGAACGTACGACATCTAACATTGAGAGTTGGGGAGATGCCGTAGAGGAGTCCAAAATGTGCTGGTCTCAGGGAATGAGTGTTGTTACGGACAATCCACACACGGGTAATGAAGAGGGTGCTAATTATAAAGTGCTCTGCAAATATTAAATCGTAAGCAGAGAGGGCAAATTAGGAATTCTCTATGGACGTGAACAGACAGTATAAAAGCTTATTAAAATTCTAAAAGGGACAAAGTTTCAGGGATCATCTTGGGTGTTAATGGAGTCTGATGGAAAAATAAGGACACAAGGAGGGTCAATGAGTTACTGGGTGCTCTTTCAAATAAGAAAGAGAATGGACTTGAGGACACGGGGAGGGGGAAGGGTAAACTGGGATGAAGTGAGAGAGTGGCACGGACATAGATACACTACAAAATGTAAAATAGATAGCTAGTGGGAAGCAGCCGCGTAGCACAGGGAGATCAGCTCAGTGCTCTGTGACCACCTAGAGGGGTGGGATGGGAAGGGTGGGGGGGCGCAGGGCACGGGAGGGAGGAGATATGGGGGCGTATGTGTGTGTATAGCTGATTCGCTTTGTTGTGTAGCAGAGGCTAACAGACCACTGTGGAGCGGTTGTGCTCCAGTGAAGATGTTAAGAAAAGAGAAGGAAAAGAAAAGAAAAATAAATAAATAAGAAAACCTCAAGCAATAATACCAAAGTGTTTTAAAAGAGTGTTTAAAATGAATTTTATTATTTGAATTTTACAAGTAGTCTTTAAAGGCTTCAAACAAGAACTCTGTTGCAAAACTCTAATAAATAGCTTGCCCCAAGTCCCCAAACAAAATGTAAAACAAAATAAAAACTAAACTCAGAAGGATAAGCAAGACTTCAGAATGCTTGGATGTTAGCAGTATTTCTCATTTACAAAGAGATATCAGGCAATGTACAATCTCCTTCATACACGTCAAAGAGAGAAAGAGACAGACAACTGAGATCTTTACAGAGCACTCCGAAATCTTCCTATTTCCATGACAGAAATGTCACCAGAAAAAAAAAAAAAAAATCCCATGGAGAAATCACAATCGTGAACGAAACTGTAGCACAGAAGTCTAGTGATGGGGGTGCGGGGGAGAAGAGAGGAAAATCCATCCCGTTTCTTTCAGGGATGGAGAGAGGAATGGGCTGAGATTACTTGGGGCAGGGAACTTCTGAGCAGGTGCCACTGGACAGCTGAACGTTCCCTTAGACCAGAGTTACCACTGAAGGGGCACAGGTGGTAATTTAGTGACAATTGTGAAGGCAAGAAACAAGGCCACCAGGAGCTCCCCTGGGGCCTCTCAACACTAGTGACCCAGTTTCTCTGTTCTGTGCAGGACTGAGAGCCTTGGAACAATGGCCAGGGGCCCAAAGCAGCTGCATCACTAGACAGGAAAAATAGCACGTCAATCATTTCTGCAGCAGAATCCTTTGGATGCCACACAAGGATGCAGAAAATGCTGGGCTGAAATTGTACACTGGGACATGCAGGTCTCAAAAGGCCATTCCATGATCACAGTCATTGCTCCTAACAAGTAAGTATTAAAGTTCACAATTTAACATTCACTTTTCCTAGTTACAAATACTGGTGAAGTCTTGCTTTGGAGAGAAGGATTTACGAATTTATTAATAAGATCATTTTGAGCAAAAGCTAAAAATACAATTTTGCCACACTGCTATCTTTAAAAATCTCAAACAAAAACTCTACTTTTGACCAAAATGCATATAAATCATATGATTTTTAGTTTGGAGGAATTCTGAAACCAATTACTGTTTGGAGCCAGGAGGCTACAGAAAGGCTGATCCCACTTTAGAGGGACTGACTTAAGCCAAACAAAAAGGGCTCCAGCTCAGAGGAGCACACAGCACCTGGGACCATTTTCCCAGGGAAAGGAAGAAGTAGTGATGTCATAATGCAGGATGGGAAAGGGGTGTGGCCCACAGCCTCCGTCTCTGCCTCTCTCTGGTTCACTGATTTGTTATTGACAAGTAACCCCGTTCCTGCTCATCATCTCTGTAAGATAGGGACAGACATCACTAGCTCATGCACAAGCCATTCGAGGGAGGTAGGCATTTTCTCAAAGCACCTCCCTCCCCAGGCATTTTAGGAACGAAGGTAAGAAAATCCCCCTCCCCAAATAAACAGTTTTTAAAAACTTTATTGTCTTCCTAGGAATAATGACATTTGTCAGGATACTGAGGGAAAGCTTGGGTTACCTGAAATAGATAAGAAAGAGCTGATGGCAATAGAGGCAGATGGGCCAGTGGGGGGAACCCTGGTCCTAGCCCCAGTTTCTTTTTAAATACATAACAGATAAAGATATTGTGCAAAAAAATAAAGACATTCACATTTTAGCAGTTAAACTTTTATTTTACTTTTTAAAATTTTTATTTACCTTTTTCTTTTTCTTTTCTACAAAAGGCAGATAATGATTGTTGATCTGCAATTGTTGTGTTGTGCGCTCCCCTAAAGGGGGCAAAGTTGGGAGCTGGGGCGGGAGCTCGGAGGATGCCTTCCTGGCGGCACTAAGGGGTGCGCGCCCCTGCGGCGCCCCCTCCTGGCCTAGCTCATGTCGATGGTGTTGAAGACCCACTCCGTGAACTTCTTCAGCTTGTCGGAGGCGTTCTGGGATTCCTCCTGCAGCCTCAGGTTGTCCTCTCGCAAGTGCTGAACCTCCGCCTGAAGGTGAGCTTTGTCTTCTTTTTCCTGGGAGGGCGAGCAGAGCAGGAAAGAACTAAGAGGGTGGCCTCACCCTGCCCAGCCGCCACGAGTGGCTGTGGCTCTGCGTGCGCCCTTCACCCACTTCCCTCCTTCATTCCACTAAACAGCTGTCTATAAGGGCTGTCTTACATTTTAGACGATTGCTCTGGGGGCTCCTGTGTTAATATAAAGCCACTGAAGAAACAAACAGCATCTAATTCTTTTGGTGCAAGAGCCTGAATAGCAGTGAGGACACGTGGGTCTGGGCTATGGACCAGGGGTGGGGAGGCTGGGAGAGGGCTGGCTGAGGTCTAAAGGCGCTCACAAAAAAGGGAACGCTTTTTCTGTGCGTGTGACAATGAAAGCTTTCTTGCACTATGTGTGTCAGTGGGAACCAAGCTCTAAGCAGCTCCCTAAACATGTGTACGGAGAAAGCAGGGAAAACCACCACATTTATTCCACTAACAAACTGCTGCCAAAGGGCTCTCACAGTTCAAGGGCAGCTTGCGTGGACTGGGTGACCTGCTTTGAGAATATGGTTTACCTTCTTCAGATCTTCTCGAAGCAACTTCAGCATACCTTCCAGCTGGTCCACTTTAGAAGCCAGAGTGGGAGAGGAATTTTTACTGCTGGGAACAAGAAACAAAAGACCTTGCTGGCCGGAGCCTCCATGGCTGGCTTTGTTTGGCATTTTTTTTTTTTTAAGGAGGCGCCTGAGTTTACCAAATGGTTTTCAATGTCAAATGACTCAGTATGGCGACACAACCGTGCATTTTCATTTTAAAAAAGAAAATGGCAGTCCTAACAGAAGGTAATACAAGTGTGAACTACAGCCAATCAATGGCTTCCTTTAAGATGCTGCATCTTTGTGACAATACAGGACAATAAGTGAAAATGGTCTCTTTGGCAGCACAGGAAGAACTTCCTGGCAGACACAACTGTCGAACAGTGAAATGAGTATCTCTTTAGAGGCTCTAAGAAGAGGAGAGTTACTCCTCTGTGCGTGCATGTTGGCTGGGGGAGGGTTAGGGCAGGCTCTACCTTGGGGCAACCCAAGTAAGTAAAGCCTGTGGCCACTCACCCAGTGGCGACTAAGTCGTCATCGGGCCCACGTCTTAACTTAGACTAGTTTAAATATCTTCAAATATTAAAAAAAATAAGGCTACATCTTTCAGAAGGCTTCTCAGTCCAACCTTAACGTCTTAAGCTCTTCGCTATTATGACCAGCAAACTCTAAGGCCCACAATTTTATTTTCTCCCATCTCATTTAAGTGCTAAAAATGCCATGCCAGTGGAGCATCAAAAGGAAGGGCAGTTAGAGGACGAGAAGGCCATGTAACCAGCTGGACAGATGACACAGCTTGGCAGGGGCTGAAGACCTGTCAACTCTCCCTCCCAGACTCTCCTCTACTTGAATTCAAGCTCCAAAAAGTTTCATTCAAGCTCCAAAAAGTTTCCAGGTGAGTTCTAGCCAGAAACACAACCTCAGCCTCACACAACCAAGAATCTGAAGGCTTCCATGGAGCCAAATGGCAGCTGCCTCTCTCCAGAGGTCAAGGGGAAGAGGTGGTGACTCTGAACTCTTGGCGTCATGAAATAAAAGGTATTCTTTACTTTAAAAATCAAAGTTCAAGTTGGAATTCCTGACCTAAAATAAGCTGTGTCAACGTCTACTGCTAATTCTAGGTCTACAGCAAGCCCACAGTGGCATGGAGTGTCACAAGGCTGTAAATAAAATGGAATGATAATGACCTCCTCACTTCTAAGAAAGACAGGACGACCAATTAAAAGCTGACAGTGAATGGATTTTAAAAGGGAAGTGGTCAGCTGCAATCCACCGCACCTCACAAGTAGGTCAGGTTTGGATGGGTTGAAGGCCAAGGATGTGACAGAATAAGAGTGGTGTTGAACAGAAAACACTGAGGCTGGGGATGGGGGCAGGGCTGTCCTTCACAAGCCGTTGAGTCCACAGTCCCCGCTCCTGGCAGGGCTGACGCAGCCACTGCAGGCTGTTAGTAACTCTCTGTGGCGTCTCTTGACTTCTGAAGGTCTGCAAAATGAATTCTGTGACTGTGAGTGCACTGATAATCTCTAAGAACATATTTAACCCCATTTGCATTTGCTCATCCACACTCATCTTAAGCTTCTACAAAGATTTAGGAGCCGCTTAATAAGCCTTTCTCAGGAGAACAGTCTTTGCTCACTCAGACTTCTCTTCATCCTAAAAAGGGACATTTGGGGCTCTCCCCTCGACTCTGCAATTTTAAAAAAAGTTCTCAACAGCCAAACTAACTGCCTCTTTCCTTCCCCAACTGTCCCAACGATAGGATAAATGCAGCATCTGTTACACTCACAACAAACGATCCATTGCTCTTATACTTCCTCTTGAAGAGGGTTTCCTTACAGACTTGCTTCAGAAGTCTTCAAGCACAAGTCGCCGGTATATCTGTGCAAACCTACGCCAACCTCACTCTTCCCGTTACTGGCTGTTTCTGACCAAGTTTTCTAGATACCTGGATTCTTACCCATCATCAAAAGGTTTTAAGAGATTGCAAATTGATGAAATTATTCTCCATGAGGGAGGGCTTACTACGTGTCCACGGCTGACTGCTGGGATGCTTTAATATATAGGAACATCACACATTTATCCAACAACCTCACCATTTGAAACTGAGGGGGAAATGGAAAAGTCAGCCTCTACATAGTTAAGTAGAAGTCAGAGTCCATACCCTTAACTCAGCTACTGCTTTTATCTTTTAACTTCTTATCTTACGTACATCTTACCTAGCCTGGTGACCCAGTTCTAATGTAGGTCTGAAGCAGAACGTTGGGAGCTGCTACGACGCAGGCACATTTACAAGCATGACCAACTGACAGCTTCAAAACCGGCAGACTCAAGGACTAAACGCATAGGAGTCCGAGGATGTTCAGCAAATGATTTCTCTTGCCTTACCTAATAAACCCCGAGGACATAAAGGTACTACAGCATTAAAAAATAATGAATATTCATAATGATGACTTTTAAGCCATCAAGAACAGTTTCATGGTGTTTAGAGTATTTGGTTACAAAGCACTCGAACAAAAAGCGAAGTGTCTGGCACCGGAGTGATGAGCTTCGTTCAGCTGATACATGTGGCCTCCATCGCCTCTTCCCCACACCTGCGGTCTGTCACTAGTGGAGGTGATGTGTGGTGTGGAGTGGTACCCTCGCCACTGGATGACTAACCTGCTGTAAGACTTCATCTGGGCCAGAGCCTGCTCTTCAAGCTGGTCATTGTTGGATGCAGCACTCAGAGGGCGATGGTTTTCGTCACTAGCAGCAAAGAACGAGGCTCTCTGGACTGAAACGGAGAGAAGAAACCATTCAGTATTTTGGAACTGGATCCTGGGCCCTCTCTATGGGGGCCCTCCATTTCTAAAAGAAATGGCCTACATGCACAGTCAGATCTAATCAAGGGGCAGGAATGCATCGGAAACCTTATCTCCCAAACCTTGTAGGAACATTTTTTTACTGTTTTAGCTGGAAGAGGATAGTAACATTGTAATTTCTCTTTTAAAAACAGTTGTTGTGACTCAGCTTCTATTCCAGCTTTTCCCTTGCTCATAAAAGTACCATTCTATTGTTTCCCTGGAAACAGGCCTCATGCCAAATTCCCAGACCGATGCTTTCCACTCAGTGACAACATAAAGCACATTAAAGAGCTAGTACTAAGCTTCTTGAGGCTTCCTCAAGTATGTTTTCCCTAAGACTCCTGGCCACCTTGGTGGGCTTTAGCCTAGGCCCACACCACCTCTGTTTCAAAATACACAGACTTCAGGCTTGAGCCAAGAAACAAAATCAAATTAAAAAAAAAATCTCCCACTGAAAAACCAAAACTTCTTTGCAGCAACATGGATGGACCTAGAGATTGTCATACTGAGTGAAGTAAGTCAGAGAAAGACAAACATCATGTGATATCACTTATATGTGGAATCTAAAAAAAGGGTACTAATAAACTTATCTACAAAACAGAAGTAGAGTTACAGATGTAGAAAACAAACTTATGGAGGGAGAACGAGGGGAAGATGGCAGAAGAGTAAGACGCGGAGACCACCTTCTTCCCCACAGATACACCAGAAATACATCTACATGTGGAACAACTACAGAACACCTACTGAATGCTGGCAGAAGACCTCAGACCTCCCAAAAGGCAAGAAACTCCCCACGTACCTGGGTAGGGCAAAAGAAAAAAGAAAAAACAGAGACAAAAGAATAGGGACGGGACCTGCACCAGTGGGAGGGAGCTGTGAAGGAGGAAAGGTTTCCACATACTAGAAGCCCCTTCGCGGGCAGAGACTGCGGGTTGCGGCGGGGGGAAGCTTCGAAGCCGCGGAGGAGAGCGCAGCAACGGGTGAGGAGGGCAAAGCGCAGAGACTCCTGCACAGAGGATTGGCGCCGACCGGCACTCACCAGCCCGAGAGGCTTGTCTGCTCACCCACGGGGGCGGGTGGGGCTGCGAGCTGAGGCTCAGGCTTTGGTCGGAGCGCAGGGAGAGGACTGGGGGTTGGTGGCGTGAACACAGCCTGCAGGGGTTTAGTGCACCACAGCTACCCGGGAGGGAGTCCGGGAAAAGGTCTGGAGCTGCCCAAGAGGCAAGAGACTCTTTCTTCCCTCTTTGTTTCCTGGTGTGCAAGGAGAGGGGATTAAGAGCGCTGCTTAAAGGAGCGCCAGAGACGGGCATGAGCCGTGGCTATCAGCACGGACCCCAGGGGCAGGCATGAGACGCTAAGGCCGCTGCTGCTGCCACCAAGAAGCCTGTGTGCGACCACAGGTCACTATCCACACCGCCCCTCCCGGGAGCCTATGCAGCCCGTCACTGCCGGGTTCCCAGGATCCAGAGACAACT
Organism: Neophocaena asiaeorientalis asiaeorientalis; assembly: GCF_003031525.2. Classification (NCBI taxonomy): domain Eukaryota; kingdom Metazoa; phylum Chordata; class Mammalia; order Artiodactyla; family Phocoenidae; genus Neophocaena; species Neophocaena asiaeorientalis. The sequence goes on along the minus strand of NW_020172672.1, from coordinate 3,377,501 downwards.
TACCCGGGAGAACGCACGGCGCGCCTCAGGCTGTTGCAAAGTCACGTCGGCCTCTGCCACTGCAGGCCTCCCCCCCACACTCCGTGCCCCTCCCTGCACCCCGGCCTGAGTGAGCCAGAGCCCCCAGAGCAGCGGCTCCTTTAACCCCGTCCTGTCTGAGCAAAAAACAGATGCCCTCCGGCGACCTACACGCAGAGGTGGGGCCAAATTCAAAGCTGAGCCCCTGGGAGCTGTGAGAGCAAAGAAGAGAAAGGGAAATCTCTCCCAGTAGCCTCAGGAGCAGGGGATTAAAGCTCCACAATCAACTTGATGTACCCTGCATCTGTGGACTACATGAATAGACAGCGAATCACCCCAAATTGAGGAGGTGGACTTTGAGAGCAAGATTTATGATTTTTTCCCCTTTTCCTCTTTTTGTGAGTGTGTATGTGTACGCTTCTGTGTGAGATTTTGTCTGTACAGCTTTGCTTCGACCATTTGTCCTAAGGTTCTATCCGTCCTTTTTTTAAACGTTTTTTTCTTAATAATTATTTTTTAATTTAATAACTTTATTATATTTTACTCTATTTTATTTTACTTTATCTTGCTTTCTTTCTTTTTTCCTTCCTTCCCTCCTTCCTTCCTCCCACCATCCCTCCCCCCCTCCTTTCTTTCCTCCCTTCTTCCTTCCTTCCTTCCTTCCTACTTCTACTAATTCTCTCTACTTTTTCTCCCTTTTATTCTGAGCTGTGTGGAGGAAAGGCTCTTTTAAAAGTATGAGATTAGATGACTCCCTAACACCATACACAAAAATAAGCTCAAAATGGATAACAGACCTAAATGTAAGGCCAGAAACTATCAAACTCTTAGGAGGAAAACATAGGAGGAAAACACAGGCAGAACACTCTATGACATAAACCACAGCAAGATCCTTTTTGACCCACCTCCTAGAGAAATGGAAATAAAAACAAAAATAAACAAATGGGACCTAATGAAACCTCAAAGCTTTTGCACAGCAAAGGAAACCATAAACGAACCCAAAAGTAAAAAATGTCATGAAGAACCTATGGGTAAGACAGGAATAAAGCCACAGTCCTACTAGAGAACGGACATGAAGATATGGGGATATGTACACACTACTATATATAAAACAGATAACTAACAAGGACCTACTGTATGGCACAGTAGGAGGGAACTCAATACTCTGTAATGTCCTATATGGGAAAAGAATCAAAAAAAGAATGGGTATATGTATATGTAGAACTGATTCATTTTGCTGTATACCTGAAACTAACACAACATTGTAAATCAACTATACTCCAATAAAAATCAAAACAAAAAACAAAACTGTGATTTTATATGAAGGAGAGTGACCAACACATTGAAATTTATAATCAAGTTAGTCCTGGGGAATTGCCATCAGCTAAAATGGGGATTCACTGCTCTGTGGTTGTCTGACTTCTGAATTCCATGGCCTAGGCAATTGGCTCCCCCAAACTGGAGCTTGACTGAAGAGCAACTTTCAATCCTTCCAAGTAAGGGCAATAAAACAAAAACCTCAAAACCAATCATCTGCTAGCACCATCATTTTACAAAGACCATTTTAGCATCAAAAAATTGGGAAGGGCAACCTCAGAGTCAGTCTATCAAAAAAAGACCTCTGAAAACCTCATGTCAACACACACAGCAATACTTTTAGTTTTTTTCTGTTTCAGCAGAGCAGGTCAGCACTAGTCTAAGGGCCTGCGTTGAAGGACCACTGGCTTAACGCAAGCACACAGCAAGTGGGTTGACGTAGGAACAAAGCACGTAGAAAGCACACCTGCTACCACACACCCGAGAGATGAGTGAGAAGAGCAGAGGAAGGAGCCTGGGGCCGGGTCAAGCAGGACAAGCATCCTAACAGATCCAACTGTGCGTTGAGCAATGACGTCTTCACGACGTGATAAAAAACTCTCCCGGACACGTGCTGTTTTCATTCAAGTGACAGTTGGGATTCCCCTGCACTCTGCCCTTCTCAGATACAGGGAGGCGAGGCATCCGTGTGACGAATTCCTATGTAGAGGAAACACTGGGTTCCACCTGATTAAATCTGACAGTGGGGGCCCCTACCAAGTGCTCAAGAACTGTTAGCTCAACTGGTTTCTGGCTGTGATGGTAAAATGCGTGTGTTGTCAGTGTGTCCAGAGCACTCACACTGCCCACGACCTCAGTGTGGCCCAGCCTGGACCATCAGTAGACTCACCCTCATATGCCTTGGCAGCATCCACCAGGTTGGACCAATCCAAATCCGCAGCAGCGTCGGGCAGGGGCATGAGGCCGGGGTCGGGCATGGGCGGCCTTTGGGTCTCCTGGATGTCATTGAGGGAGCTGTCCGAGGCCGAGAACTCTCCTGCAGGAAGGGACAAGGGATAAGATGCTTCTCACGCCCACAGGAGAACCACTCAAAGTTTTACCCATTTTCTGTTACAATATATTTGTAAGTCATTTGTTACCTGGAATCAGTTTCTAGTCTAAGAGGCCGTTAGTGGTCATTCTAAAGCTGAGTCGAACTGGGAATTGACTTCCTCCAACCTTAATTCACTTTTGTATAACCTCCCACTGTCCCATTTCTAGTGGGGTGAGTCTTGGAAAAGTCAGTCCTGCACCGAGGCAATGTGTCTGCTTTGGCAGGAGCTGCTTGTCTACAGTGGGACCCAGGGCAGCTCCTCGTGTTTCCTCGCAGAGTCGAGAGATTCAGGCTGGGGTGAAGGGACCTACTTCAAGAGAGGTGGGTTTTGCAGCCAGGCCAGGGAGGCTTGGTGATGCTTGTTTGAGGGGATAGTAAAGCTTATTTTTAACTGCACTGGAACCTGGGATCTGACTGCCCTCCATGTGGACTCCCTGCATCCCTGGGACTGGTGAGGGACATCCCTGGCCCATGTCTGTCCTGTATCCCAGAAACGGCCCACTGGTTTCTGCAGCTGGATGTATCCAGGGTGGTGTGAGAACCAAATCAGAGCACGTGAAAGTGAGTGCTGGGTCACCCAGCAGAGTTAACACAGGTTAACTGGTGTTGGCATCCTCTTCCTTCCCAAGGACACGCTAAGCAACACTTGGCATCAGTTTTCTTTTTTTTTGTTTTTTTAACGCACATCTTATAATCTTAAGTTCTTATTTGAGAATGTAAAAATACAAGGTACGATAGACTTCAGCAGTCTTAGTTGAGTGCCAAGAATAATATAGAAAAGGAAGATAGTTGATAAATGAGTTTATAATCTTAAGTGTAAAAATGTAGAAAGACAAAAAGAAATGGTCCACATCAAAAAAACTTAAAAAAAATTCAATTATGTAAACTTACGACTAAATAAATCATATTTTAAAAAGATGGTACTCAAGACCCATCACTGGTTGATTACATTTTTTTTGCTATTTTCTATGTTGTGGAGGTATCTATATGGTGGAAACTCTATACAGAAGTGTATCTGTATACATCTCTTCCCAGTTTGCCTTCAGTGACATCACTTTGGTAACCTGAAATCAGCTGAGGTAGGAGTATATCTACACCACAATAACTGACAAGTGCTGCAAGTCAGGGCCTGTGCCTCCTTCCAGGAGCTGATTGTTAAATGTTTACCAGCACAGTAAGAATCATACTTCCAGTGAGGACAAAAAGACACTGAGAGATACTCAGCTGGGAAGTGATGTAGTAAACTTTGTTCATTGGGAAGATCATTTTGTTTTTTTTTTTAAATTCAAACAGAAAGTCACAGAAATTATAACCATCCTCATCAGTTCACTCAGTCCCATGTGATTAATTTTTTTTCATCTTGATCTTTTGTTTGCACTTCTATGAATTCATCAGTTTTCCATCAGAGTTCTGGAAATGCTTATTCATTCAGTTCAGCAGTATAGTCAATTACCAGAAACCTGTACAGTTTTCGATTTACAGCAGCCCAACATCCCAAGCCCCTTCTAAGGTGACAATTTTTTAAAATACAAATATTAAACTACAGTAACAGCTCATCTCTGCTTATCCTGGGGACGGGAGGAATGGGTGAAATGAGCCCCTCTGTGCAGTGGAGGGCGTGCTGCTACCACTGAGGTTCATATAGGTGGAGGAGAGAGGGAAACGTAGCTCAGGAAACGAAGATGCTCTCGATGGGGCAGCAGCTGGGGCAGAAATGAGAGCAGAGCACGTGCCTCCATGAGGAGGGTCACCCGCACAATGTGACTGTAACACTAAAACTCATGCAAACACAAAGCTGAAAGTGAACTTCTCAGTTAAAATCTCTAAGCGACTCCGGAAATAACTGTGAATTAAAAAGTTTTGTCAATTATGATAGCCTATAAACCAGAGAACATTTAGTGCTTGCTTTCCCTTTCAAATTACGTAAAGAACCGGTCTGAAGTGCAGTTAGTAATGTGCTTAACATTAGCAAAATTATGAGTAAATGGACATCAACAAATGTTGCCTGATATTAAAGGCTCAGCTGTATCTAAACTTGCTCCCACCAAGGGTAAGTAGTTGGAATGATTTACAATGTTGGGTTAGTTTCTGATGTACAGCAAAGTGATTCAGTACATATATATATATTTTTCGTTTTCAGATTCTTTGGAACAGACAGTTTTGTGTGTTACACACAACCACCCTTCTGCCCTTTTATCTCTGGGGCCCAAATTTCCACTTTGAAAAAAAAGAAGTCGCCCATTCCCCAAACACATCTCAGTATCTCAGTGGTGATCACACCAACGAGGCCAAGGCGTAGGGATCAGCCCCCCAAGGACTGCTCAGTTTAGGGCGTGGGATCACTGTGGTTGCTGCCTGACTTTTAGGAAAGCAAGAAGAGGTGATGGAAGGAGCTGGGAGAGGGTGGCCCGCTCCTTCCCTCCCTCAGTGCCAGGCCTTCAGCCACAGGCTTCACAGGGAAGGTGTGAGGGGGGCAGATTTCCGGGCTGTTCTCTTAGTATGTGAGCTTCCAAAAAGCAGGGCCTACTGTGACATGACACATGCAGACAGGCTTTCACAGAGGGTTTATTTTTATCCCTATAAAGGTTAAAAAAAAATGGGGAAGTGAAAGAAACATTCAAGGTAGGCAGGAAGTTGTAAGAGGAATGGAGTGCAGGGAGAGTGGTCCCAACGCAGAGAGAGAAGGGGAGAAAAAAAGCCTACTATTTAGGGCACAACTAGGAGGTGGTTTTTAGAGTCCAGATGGTAAAAAGTGGTCATTTCATGTGTCAGCTTTGGTTCATAGACAGTGACCTTTCAGAGCAAAGAGAAATCAGGTTCAAGCCATAGTTGAACCTCTTATAAAGAGGGAGGAGGGGGAAGCTGATGTGATTCTTGAGTGATGTCTGCCACAGGGGAGAAGGGGAGAAGGGAACTGTGTAGGAAGCAGGATGGAGATGATGGAGGAACAGTCATGGGAGTGGGTTGAAAGCTCAGAAAAGATGCAGGGAGAAAGCAAACTAGGAAGGCAGGAGATTTAAAGAAAACACTGCTTCAGAGAAGAAGCAGAAGGAAAAGAAATTGGGTATAAATGGACATAGAGAGAGATAAAGCTGCACAGTTCCCTGAAGGAAAAAGGGCAGAAGGGAGGTGCGGTTACAGCCGTATGTATGATAAGCAGGCACACGGGTTCCATAATAGGTATCTGCTGTGCTGGGCAATAGTGGGAGGGTAGCTGCAGAACCCTGGAATGGAGCTGGACAGAGGAGAAAGAAAAAAAGCAATTTTTTTTGGTCCCTGAATATGGCCCTTAATAAAACTGGGATCAAGTAAGGTGATGGAGGAACAAGGCATTTATGAATCAAAGGGAAGAATACGGAGGTGCCCGGCATCAATAAGCCTTTTCCTAAATAATACTCACTCACTCGATGAATGAATGAGTCAACAAGTGACTGACCGACATCACAGCTAATATTCTCACAGCTGGGAAAGACAGAACAATGCTGTGGCTCAGGGAAGCCAGTGGATAAAATTCTCTAAGAAATAAATGATCTGGTGTTAGCCAAATTTGCCCAATCCTAACAGCAGCTGGGATGTTTGGTAAAAAATACAATACAAACCACACTTTTGTATTCAAATTCAGCAGGTCTTCGGTGAGGTCTGGAAATCTCTATCTTTAACAAGCATCCCAAGGGAGAGCTTTTACCACATCAGGAGCCCCAGTTTTGTGGCTGCTGCACAGTGGCTGCCCCTTGGGCTCTGGAGCCCAAGAGGAGCTCATGTTTCTGGGCCCCATGGGACTCTAACACCTGAAGAGGCAGTTCTTGGAAGGCTACCACCCCCCCAGGGCACTGCCAGGCAGCAGACTGAAACACACCCCAGTCTTTCTGTGAAGGAGTCCTATTCGCTTGTCCTGGAGCTTTGGCCACAGGCATAGCCTTCTGTTTTGGCACATTTAGAGGCCTACAAGATGCTCTCAGGGAACACAGGCCTGTGGACACAATCTTTGTGTTCTCCATCTGCCTCACTCAGCTCATAGGCATCTCCAGAAAGGTGCTTATACATACATGTGGTGCCCCAGTACTTATGACTGCCACCCGGCAGACACCTCCAGGTCACTGGTGGTGGTGGTGGTGGGGTGGTGCTTATACTTGTGGTCCCATAGGACTGTACATATGTGCATACTTTAAAAGCTGCTGCCTGAGATTCCGGTTTCCAATCTAAGTGATGACTGAGATCTAAGTGATGACTGAATCTAAGTGATGACTGAGATCCATCCCTTGGAGACACTGACAGGTCTTGTCACACCCTCAGCTACTGGAGGCTCTTAAAAATAAACTAGGCTGCTTGGACAATCACAAAAGTTTGAGAGACAACCGAGAGCTAGGGCAGGGTAGGAAGACACCGTTCATCCTCTACATGAGGCCACTCCATCAAAGCTGGGAGAGGTGGCTGTTTTACCTAATACGTAGAAACAAACACAGCATCAAGGAGGACGGAGAAACAAAGGAAAATGTTCCAAATGAAAAACACAAGAAAAATCTTAGGAAAAATTCTCAATGAAATGAAGATAAGTAACTTACCAGATAAAGAGTTAAAAATGATGGCCATAAAGATGTTCACGAAGCTTGAGAGAAGAAAGGATGAACACGGTGAGAACTTCCACAAAGACACAGAACGTCAAAGAGAGTACCAAACAGAAGTCACAGAGCTGAAGAATACAGTAGCTGAACTGAAAAATACACTAGAGGGGCTCAACAGCAGACTAGATGAAGCAGAAGAAAGGATCGGTGAAGTCTAACATAGGGTAGAGGAATTCAGTCAATCAGAGAGGCAAAAGGAAAAAAGAACGAAAAACAGGGAAGAAAGCTTAAGGGACATATGGGGCAACATCAGGGGTCCCAGGAGGAGAAGAGAGAAAGGGCAGAAAACTTATTTGAAGAAATAATGGCTGAAAACTTCCCTAACCAAGGCAAGGAAACAGATATCTAGATCCATGAAGTCCAGAGAGTTCCAAAAAAGATGAACCCGAAGAAAACCACACCAAAACACATAATTAAAATGCCAACAGTTAAAGAGAAGGAGAGGGACTTCCCTGGTGGTGCAGTGGTTAAGAATCTGCCTGCCAATGCAGGGGACTCGGGTTCGAGCCCTGGTCTGGGAAGATCCCACATGTCGCGGAGCAACTAAGCCCATGTGCCACAACTACTGAGCCTGCGAGCCACAACCACTGAAGCCCGTGTGCCTAGAGGCCGTGCTCTGCAGCAAGAGAAGCCACCACAATGAGAAGCCTGTGCACCACAACTAGAGAAAGTCCGCACGCAGCAACAAAAACCCAACCTAACCAAAAATAAATAAATTAATTAATAAAAAAAAAAGAGAAGGAGGGAATCTTAAAAGCAGGAAGAAAAGAACAACTTGTTACACAGAAGGGAACCCCCCGTTAGACTATCAGCACATTTTTCAGGAGGAACTTTGCAAGCCAGAGGGGCGCCGCATGATATATTCAAAGTGCTGAAAGGAAAAAACTGCCAACAAAGAATACTCTACCTGGCAAAGCTGTCAATTCAGAATTGAAGGAGAAATAAGAGTTTTTCAGATAAGCAAAAGCTAAGGAAGTTCATTACTACACTGGTCTTATAAGAATTATTAAAGGGACTTCTTTAAGCAGAGAGAAAGAGTGCTAATTAGTAATAAGAAAACATATTAAAGTATGTATCTCACTGGAAAAGGTAAATATATACTAAAGGTGGTGAACTGACCACTTGTAAAGCTAGTATGAAGGTTAAAAGACAAAAGTAGTAAAAATAACTATAATAAGTTAAGGGATACGCAAGATAAAAAGACGTAAATTTTACATAAGAACGAAATGGGGTGGGGAGTAAAAGTTAGAGCTTTAGAATATGTTCAAATTTAAGTTGTTCTCAACTTAAAACAGACTGTTATAAGTTGTTTTAAGTAAGCCTCATGGTAACCACAAAGCAAAACTCTATAGTATATACACAAAAGATAAAGAAACCAAAGCATGCCACTAAAGAAAGTCATCAAACCACAAAGGAAGACAGTAAAGAAGAAGAAAGGATCAGAGGAACTACAGGCATCCAGAAAACCACAAAATGGTACAAGTACATAGTTACCGATAATTATTTTAAATGTAAACAAACTAAATTCTTCAATTAAAAGATATAGAGTGATTGGATAAAAAATATATCTAATTGTTGCTTCAAGAGATTCACTTCACACGTAAGGACACGCACAAAGGGATGGAAAAAGATATTCCACGCAAAAGGAAACCAGAAGAAAGCTGGGGTAGCTATACTTACATCAGATGAAATAGACTTTAAGACAAAGACTGTAGTAAGAGACAAAGATCATGACATAATACTAAAGTGGTTATTCAACAACAGAATATAATATTTGTAAATATTTGTGCACATAACCTAGGAGCACCTAATTATATAAAGCAAATATTAATAGACCTCAAAGGAGAATAGACAGGAATACAACAACAACAGGGGACTTTAATACATCACTTTCAACAAATGATAGATCACCCAGACAAAAAAACAATAAACAAACATTGGCCTTAAATGACATGTTAGACTGATGGTCTTAACAGAAATACAGAACATTCCATTCAAAAGCAACAGAATGCACATTCTTCTCAGGTGCATATGGGATATTCTCCAGGATAGACCGTATGTTAGGCCACAGCAAGTCTTACTAAATTTAAAAAGATTAAAACCATATCAAACATCTTTTCTGACCACAGTGGTATGTACCAGAAATTGATTACAGGAGAAAACTGGAAAATTCACAAATAGGTAGAGATTAAACAAACAACATGCTACTGAACAACCGATGGATCTAAGAAGAAAGCAAGAGAAACTTAAAAAATACTTTGAGACAACTGAAAATGGAAATACAACATACCAAATTATGGGATGCAGCAAAAGCAATTCTAAGAGGGAAGTTCATAACAATAAATGCCTACATCAAGGAATGAGAATGGTCTCAAAAAACCAAATTTTACCTCTCAAGAAACTAGGAAAAGAAGAATTGAAGCCCACAGTTAGTAGAAGGAAGGAAATAACAAAGATCAGAGCAAAATAAATGAAAGACTAAAAAGAGAACAGAAAAGGTCAATGAAACTAAGAGCTGGTTCTTTGAAAAAAAAATAAACGAAATTGATAAACCTTTAGCTACACTCAGGAAAAAAAGAGAGGACTCAAAATCAGAAATCAAAGAGGAGATGTTACATCTGATACCACAGAAATACAAGGGATCATAAGATACTACTATAAACAGTCATATGCCAACAAACTGGACAACTTCAAAGAAATGGAACACACAACTACCAAGACTGAATCATGAAGAAATAGAAGATCTGAACAGACAAATTACTAGTAAGGAGATGGAATCAGTAATCATAAATCTCCCAACAATGAAAGTCAGGACTCAGACAGCTTTACTGATGAATTCTACCAAACATTCAAAGGAGATTTAATACCATTCCTTCTCAAACTCTTCCAGAAAAATAGAAGAGGAGGGAACCCTTCCAAACACATTTTACAAGGCCAGCATTACCCTGATATGGAAACCAGACAAGGATGCCACAAGAAAAGAAAATTATAGGCCAATATCCCTAAAAACATGGATGCAAAACCCCTCAACAAAATATTAGCAAACCTAATTCAACAATATGTTAAGAGGATCATATACCATGTTCAAGTGGGTTTCATTCCAGGGATGTAAGGATGGTTCATCAATGTGAAAAACCACATTAACAAAATGAAATATAAAAATCATATAATCATCTCAATAGATGCAGAAAAAGCATTTTACATTTTCAACATCCATTTATGATAAAAACTCTGAACAAAGTGAGTATTGAGGGAACATACCTCATCATAATAAAAACCATATATCCCAAGCCCACAGGTGATGCCATGCTCAACTTTGAAAAGCTGAAAGCTCTAAGGTCAGGAACAAGACAGAATGCCCACTCTCACCACTTTTGTTCAACATAGTATTGGAAGTCCTACCCAGAGCAGTTAGGCAAGAAAAATAAATAAAAGGCATCCAAATCAGAAAAGGAGTAAAACTGTCACTATTTGCAGATAACATGTCATATATAGAAAACCTTAAAGACTCCACCAAAAAACTATTAGAACTAATCAAAGAATTCAGGAAAGTTGTAAGACACACAATCAATACAAAAAAAACCTGTTGTTTCTATTCACTAACAACAAGCTATCAAAAGGATATATTAAGAAAATCCCATACACAAAATAGAATAAAACACCTAGGAATAAATTTAACCAAGGAGGTAAAAGACCTGTACACTGAAAAATACAAGACATTAATGAAAAAACTGACGAAGACACAAATAAATGAAGACATTCAATGCTCACGGATTAGAATACTGTTAAAATGTCCATACCACCGAAGCCATCAACATATTCAAAGCAATCCCTATCAAAATTCCCATGGCATATTTTACAGAAATAGAAGAAACAATCCTAACATTTGTATGGAACCATAGGAGACCCTGAATAGCCAAAAATCAATGTTGATAAAGAACCAAAAAACTGGAGGTATCATGCTTCCTGATTTCAAATTTTATTACAGAGGTACAATAAAACAGTATGGTATTGGCATAAAAACAGACACACACATCAATGGAACAGAACAGAGAGCCCAGAAATAAACCCACACATATATGATCCATAAATTTATGACAAAGGAGGAAAGAATATACAATGGGGAAAGGACAATCTTTTTAATAAATGGTGTTGGGAAAACTGGACAGCTACATGCAAAAGAATGAATGTGGACCACTATTTTATACCATATGCAAAAGTTAACTCATAATGTATTAAAGACTTGAGTGTAACACCTGAAACCATAAAAATCCTAGAAGAAAACATACATGGTAAGCTCCTTGACATAAGTCTCGGTGATGATTTTTTGGTTCTGACACCAAAAGCAACAAAAGGAAAAATAAACAAGTGGTACTACATCAAACTAGAAAGCTTCTGTGCAGCAAAGGAAACCATCAAAAAAATGAAAAGGCTACCTACCGAATGGGAGAAGATATTTGCAAATCACATATCTGATAAGGGGTTAATATCCGAAATATGTAAAGAACTCATACAACTCAACAGCAAAAAAGCAAACAATCTGAGTAAAAAATGGGTAGAAGATTTGAATAGACGTGTTCCCAAAGAAGACATACAGATGGCCAACAGGTATATGAAAAGATGGTCAACATCACTCATCATCCAGGAAATGCAAATCGAAACCTATCGAGATGTTATCTCATAACTGTTGAATGGCTATTATCAAAAAGACAACAAATAACAATTGTTGGTAAGAATGTAGAGAAAAGGGAGCCCTTGTGCACTGTTCATGGGAATGTAAATTGGTGCAACCACTATGGAAAACAGTATGGAGGGTCCTCAAAAAATTAAAAATAGAATTACCATATGATGCAGCAATTCTACTTCTGGGTATTTAACCAAGGAAATAGAAAACACTAACTCAAAAAGATATGTGCACCCCCATGTTCACTGCAGCATATTTACAATAGCCAAGACATGGAAGCCACCTTAGTGTCCACTGATGGATGAATGCATAAAGAAAATGTGGACACACACACACAATGGAATATTATCCTGCCATGAAAAAGGAATGAAAATTTAGAGTCGTAGATGTAGAAAACAAACTTATGATTACCAGGGGGAAAAGGAGGAAGAGGGATAAATTGGGAGATTGGGATTGACATATACATACTACTATATATAAAATAGATAACTACTAAGAACCTACTGTATAGCATGGGGAACTCCATCCAATACTCTGTAATGACCTATATGGGAAAATAATCTAAAAAAGAATGGATATATGTATATGTAGAACTGATTCACTTTGCTGTACAGCAGAAACTAACCCAACATTGTAAATTAACTATGCTCCAATACAAATTAATTAAAAAAAAGAACGAAACGTTGCCGTTTGCAACAACAGGGCTGGACCTTGCGGGCACTCTGCTAATCGAAAAGTGTCAGAGAAAGACAAACACTGTATGATCTATCTCACTTACACGTGAGCTCTAAAAAAAACTGAGCTCACCGATACAGAGAACAGACTGGTGGTTGCCAGAAGCAGGGTGGGGCTAGTGAAAGATGCTGGAGGGGGTCAAAGGTACAAATTTCCAGTCATAAAATAAATGAGTCATGGGGATATACAGCATGGTGACTCTTGTTAACACCGTACTGCATATTTGAAAGCTGCTACAAAAGTAAATCTTAATCTGAAACTAATACAATGCTATATGTCAATTACACCTCAACTGAAAAAAAAATAAACCAAGCATCCTAGATGACTCTTGCGGTCTGGTGAGGCTCAATCCCTGTGGTCTGGGATTTCAGGTGAGAGGCTGAATGAGGGAGGGGTGGTGAGCCCAGATAATCTGAGCAAGCAAGCAGGACTTCCTGTAATTCTCATTCTTGAGCAAACCGAGTGGCACGTGTCTGCGGACACTGGCCATCATCAGCAGGGCTGTTCAGCTGCTGCTGAAGACGCACTTACCGTGCAACGACTTCATTCCCAAGGTGTAAGAAGGCCTCCGCAATGGAAGAGACTTGGGGAGAGAAGGGTAGGTGCTACTGAAGAGGACATCGTTGGGCAGGGCTTGGTCCAGAAGTGAAGCCCTTGAGGTGAAAAAGTGCTCCCTCTGGCCGCTGTAAATACTCTCATCGGACAGCGTTCTGTGCAAGGCCCGCCTTGAGGTGGGAGTGGTGGGAAAGGGAGACTGAGGAGAGGAGAGCGCGTGGAACTGAAAGACAGCGTCAAGACAACAGAAAGTCAATCTTCTGGGTCACACACCCAAGACTGGGGGCGGAGGATGGGTGCGTTAACAAAATCACTCTGGTAGACACAACCTTTCAGATCCTGGAGCCCAACAGGGAAGCCTCAAGGTCCACCATCATTGTCTACATCCTTAAGGGCTAAAACAGGAGTTCTGGGCGCCGTATCCTCACAGCCCAGCATGCTGTCTGCAGCCGATCAGTGCTCAGTACAAAATTCAGATGTGGGATTAAGCAGATTCATCACTATCGTGTCATGGTTAACAACAAGACTTTAGGATCAGACAAATATGGGTTTTATTTGAATCCCGTGTCTTTGACCAAATCATGTTATTGCTCTGAGCCCAATTCCTCGTCTATGAAATGGGGCCACCTCTCAGGATTATTATGAGGATTCCATGAAACACTGGACTGAGCACAACAGTACGTTATCAGTGGTGTTACGAAATAATGTTACGGTCCCCAGCGAAACAGCCATGGTGCCAGGAAGGTATCCTCAGAAGCCTGTCAAGCGATTGCATGTTTGCCAGGTAACAAGAGCCTTTGATCATCACCATATGTTCACTCAGGTAATAGGTGGCTTTTGAAAGCATCAACTACTAATATTATATTTAATGAGCTTGGGAGATAATTATTTTTCTGGATGGATTTCTATTCGTGAAGTAAAAATAGGGGAGTCATCTTTATAAGTGACAAGTATTTATACGGTTATATATAAATGACAAAAGCTCCAGATAGCTGTATCTCTTGTTAATGTCTTTTGCCTTTGTGACCAGATTTGATTTTTATTTGAGATTTTTCTACAAATAGCAAGCTTCTAAGAATTCCATTCATGGAGAAAAAATAGACACGTTAACAATATTGAAATATCCAGCATCCTGCAAGCCAACAGAGTATGAAGTCCATTAACAGAGTTATCCTGGGGCTTCCCTGGTGGCGCAGTGGTTGAGAGTCCGCCTGCCGATGCAGGGGACACGGGTTCGTGCCCCGGTCCGGGAAGATCCCACATACCGCAGAGCGGCTGGGCCCGTGAGCCATGGCCGCTGAGCCTGCGCGTCCGGAGCCTGTGCTCCGCAACGGGAGAGGCCACAGCAGTGAGAGGCCCGCGTACCACAAACAACAACAACAACAAAAAAAAACAGAATTATCCTTATTCAGTTCTTCTTAGTTAACGGTTCACCTTGGCAGGGAGAACAATGTGGAGAACAGGTGAGGATGTGAGTAGGAGGGCTGAGTCACTGCTGGCAGGAAGCCACTGTGAAACTTTCCATGACACTTTGAAGGGATAGAGAGATAATGCTATGGCAATGCCTCCATCTAGGAGGCTGAGAACAGATCTGATGCTCAGACTCATTCATGGGTTCTGAGGTCTAACATGCTTCCGGTCCAACAAGCCAAGGGTTAATCAAGTCAAAGCTACCCACAGTGTGGTATGCACAGCTGCACCATAAATATGAAAAAATTATTAATCAAATGCATTGTAAATGAGCCCCAGGCGTAGCCAACTGTGTTCACTTTCTAAAATTCACAATGAGTTAAGCCCAAAGTACATACGTGCTTACCTTGAAAACTAAGCTGTTGTGATAAATGCTTTGCGAGTCTTTAAGTGGGAGGCGACTTGGTATGGAAATGATTTCCCTTCTCACTTCACACAGAAGAGTGGGCATTAGAGAGGTTAAATGGCTTGCTAATTGTAAATTAAAAAAAAAAAAGGGCTTCCCTGGTGGTGCAGTGGTTGAGAGTCCGCCTGCCGATGCAGGGGACATGGGTTCGTGCCCCGGTCTGGGAGGATCCCACGTGCCGCGGAGCAGCTGGGCCCGTAAGCCATGGCCGCTGAGCCTGCGCGTCCGGAGCCTGTGCTCCGCAACGGGAGAGGCCACAACCGTGAGAGGCCCGCGTACCGCAAAAAAAATCACCTCCCTCCACCTGCAAGGTTCTAGAACTGTCACATAAGGCTCCTGCCTACTAGACCAGATTTCAGATCTCTCTGTTCAAAAACTGCTCTCAATCATTTTTAGCACATCTGGGTTTGGCAAAGGGACTTCCTTTTCCAGTGACTATCCCCACCCTGATGGTTTTACAGGAGAGAGATTTTCCACCAGTTCTAGTTTCAGCCTCTTTGGGAAATGTTAATATACTTCAAGGTAGTAAACAGCTACCTTGAAGATATCCTTTGAGCAGTGAGATTTATTCAAAGTTATAACATCCTGCACTAAAGGGAGGCAGGGGAGGAGATGGAAGGAAGCAATCTACCTAGATGCTTTCTATCCGTTAAAAAATAGCAGGACCTAGCCTGGGCCAAGCACGTTGGGACGGCTCCTGACCCCAGCCCTCTTCAACTCCAGTCTTAAAGGTATGTGCACCTATCCAGTCCCCTAGGGCACCCTCTGTCTTCCTTGCAGGTCAGACCTGAGATCGCTGAGTGGTGCTGCCCTGTGCCGCCACACCCTGGGAAAGACCCACAATACAATGGGTGGCAGACTTGGAAGGGATTTTAGAGAGCATCAGGAAGGGGGATCTCAACTGTGTTCCAAGGAGCCCTAAGGGTTCCTCCCAGCATCACTGCCTGGGGAGAGGAGATGTTCAGGTGGTACCCAAGAGCCCAAGGTACCCCACCTCTCCCATTGGAGAAGTTCTGCTTTCTTAGTTCTACACGTTGGGCTGCCATGTGTAACTAACTGTATTAGGAAGAAAAGGGTTCCTGAACGTTAAAATCATTTGGGCACCATTGACCTAGTCTGGTCTTTTGTTTCAAAGCTGAGAAGCAAGGCCTAGAGAGGGGGCGTCTTGCTCCAGGTCCGTCTCCTTCCCCTCCTCACTCTTTTCACTCCTCCCGGCTCTCAGTGAAACGGGTTACCCGCACTTGCAATAAGCAAGTATCGGCTCTTCCTGAACACTAGAGCCGCATGAAGCCTCTTCCTTTGGTCAGTATCTGAGAGTACTGGCTGGAGAGCAAGGCTCTCAGGTTGCACTACCTACCGTCTGTTCACTTGCCAGACTCATGCAGCCCTCGGGGAGAATACAGTGATCCCAGCTCTGCCTGCCAATGAGGTTTCGTAGAATGTTAATCGCTCTGCCCTCTTCCTTGAGATACGAGTTCCACAGCAGCTGCGCGGGGCCCTGCAGCCACCCACCTCTCAGCTCCAGCCTGCCCAGCAGAGCCCTGCCACGTCCTGCAGCAGATATCTCACTCTGCTGGCAAACGAGCCGGGGAATAACCCCGTCATTTGGTATTCATGATGGCTCACTGCTAGCACTTGCTATCTGAGAAAGCCAATGTGGCCTGAGTGGTTTCCAAGTATCACAGCCCAAAGCAAGCTACTCCTTGTACCCTGAAGCCTGATGCAGTGGCTCAGAGCCCTTGAGCCAGGCATGGCCTGGAAGACCTCTCAAGGGCATGTTAGCCTTACTGACACAGCAGAGGCACGGCCATTCAGATGATGAATCTCACAAGACACGCAGAGCTACTTAGCTGAACTCATCTGAAACCAAACCAAAAAGGATGAAATGAGAGAGAAAACAGAGCATATTTCCAGCTCCTGCTTCCAGCCTTTTCACCATAATAGTTTAGCCAGCAGAAGCATTTTCTTTGCAGAGGGTCTCACGATAAATAGTCACAACATAAAGAATGTGCACTCCTATTTCAAAAAGGAATGTTAAAGTAATTCACTTTGGAAATAAAAGCCAAGGCCTGAATAAGGGCAAGACAGACATTTGCTTTCAATTATTTCCACTGCATGAGTAAATCAAAAGGACGAAAGCTCTGAGCTTGCTCCTTTCCAAAAATGTTAAACTAAGAATTGGTGGAAAGATTCCTTTCAGGGCAGGTTTTATTTTCCTCTAACCTCAAAGGAAAAATCAGAAATAATTTTTGTTTTGAAACTGGTAGTTAAAAACTTTAATATACCTCTTTGGTTTTTGATGGATAAAGAAAGAAGTTTCAAGTACTATCTTTTGCAAGGTTGCTAAGGAAACCGTTTGTGCCCTGGGTGATGAGTCAGAACTGTTAAGTGCTGGCTTATAAAACAGAAATTACAGAAGTCCAGAATGGCAAGTCTTTAAAATGATTTATGATGCTAATGTTTATAACTCATTGATTTCTCAGCAAAACTCCAGAATGGTCTTTGGAGCACATTTCATCTCTGTAAATGTTGATTTGTAAGTTTAGGAGGTATACCTGACCTGTCTGAAGGAAGATGCACACACACGTGTGGCACACGCATACACAGAGGCAGGTACGTGTGTACATAAACTAGAATGGTGACGAGAAAGCCTGGATGAGACGAGACCACACAGCTCATCCAGCTGAGCATGTCTCTCACCCTCTGATCACAGTTTGAGGATGGTGAGTGGTTAAGGGAATATGTCAGCTTCCATTTTCAATCAGTTCTCAAAGGTCTTCCTAAATTAAGCTTTCTAGTCACTTCCAAGAGACTACAAATCATTTAACTAAGAACACAGAGAACAGAGAACAGTTCTGTTCTGGCCCCTTCTCTTGGGGCCACCCGGTACACTGCAGACAGAAATACCAAACGCTTGGCGTGAAATACCTTTGGGCCCAGCTAAGACAACACTAGCTCTGAGCCTGGGAGCGTGAGACTGCATGTTTTAGAGGACAAGAAAGCAGAGAGCCTTAGGTGGGCTTCAAGGGTCCTCCAAGCTGAGGTGAGCAGAACAAACCCTTCCTCGTGGTCATGCAGGAGTCTGGCCACCAACATACCCACCAACTCTGAGCAAGTTCTCGGGACTTGACGGGGAGGGTGGCTGGGTTCCAGAGAAGGCATTTCTAGTCTGGAATTCTGAGAGTGGAGAGAAGGCTTTACGAAGTGAAGAGAATCTGGAAAGTTCTGAAGGTAAACGTGCAGACTTACGTTTGCTGGACTAAACAGCATGCAGTGTACGGCTGGTAGGTCTGCCTGGCCAGGGGCAGGGGGCAGAGGCAAGGCCAGAGTGCAGGGTGCTGTGGACACACACAGGGCAGGAAACACACTGGGGGCTACTGTGGAAGGAGGACGAGGACCCTTCGGGCAGAAAGCGCTAAAGCCCTTTCAGAAAACTTTCTGTCTGACAAGGGAGCCACGGGTGTCTCTGCAGAGTTCTGAGAAGCAATGTCATCCGAGTAATAATGTCAAGAAAGTGTAGCCTGTGCACCGTAAGTAGGATACACTGGAAGAAAAAAAGCCATGGGGGTAGGGACAGGTTAATATAAACACGACTCAAGAGATGTGGCTGCAGGGACAGAGCATCTGGAAAACATGTGGACCAATTACTGGGACAGTCAGGTGATGGCGGGAAGTGGGGTTTGATGAAGAGGAGCCTGGAACCACCACTTCCTGGAGGGTGCAAGTGCCCCGTTCGGTCTCTCTCTAACTGCTATTTACCCCAAGTTCTACCCTGTACCTTAAAGTTCTTCTGGGATTCAGGAGTTGGGCTTTCCAGATTGATGAGTTTCTTGAGATCCTCCTCAATGGTGGACTTGGAGGTTGGCTTTGGGGATGCCCGGAGGTCCCTGGTTGAGGCACGCAGCCTGGTGTGGGCTATTTCATTGCCATCACTCTGATGACGCCTTGAAAGAAGGGGAAGAGAGGGTAGAAGTTAAGTCGACAAGGTTGACTCAAGGGCACGATGGGCTCTGAAAGAAGTAAGTCAATGGAGAGCTATTAAAGGAGAGAAAAGGAGAATCACTTCTGTTCAATTACATTAGAATCTACTCAGATAAATGCTTGTTAGAGAAACAAGACCAATTTGAAATACAAAATAAAAAGCCTGAAGAATAAATCACTCTTTCATAGGAAACTATTAACTACATTAAGCCAAAATTAGCAACAGACTTATTAATAAAAGCCCACAGGGTATGAAGCCCAAATGCAATCCTGGTACAAACAAAAACAAAGTCATTGACTGAATCATTTACTTTTTTTGTCAAAAAGTTCTTTATGTTCAGAGGTGGTCACTTACTTTCTAACAGTCCCTCTGGTGCCTCCTGGCCCATTTAGGAATTGCATGGGAAGGCTGTGATTAATAGCATCAAAGGGACAAGTGTGGTCTTAGCACCAGAGGGACGATTATTCTGAAGTTTGTTCTTCAGACATACTCTTTCCTAGGAGACTTAAGATTCTCAAATCTGAATGTTTTGCAATCTATCTTATTTAAGGAATGTGTCAGAGAAACAATTTAAGACAAGTTTCACTGAGGAAAAAAAAAAAAAATCTCCCTACCAAACCACCCTCTTCCTAGCCCCTAGCCCGGCCTCCTCTCTTGTAGGAAATTGCCCCAAGCTTTTCTGTTCTCTGTCATGTTAAAAGCAAAATACCCAGCAAGAGGGCTTCCCTGGTGGCACAGTGGTTGTCAAAAAAAAAAAAAAAAAAAAACACAAAACAAACAAAAAAAACCCAGCAAGAGAAGCAAAAGTATCCTTACTTTCTTGTGTCCATAAATCCCACAGAGTTTATGGTTCCTTCGGGTTTCTTCCATCCAATTAGGTACTTGCTAGTAGCGCCCTGGCGAGGGTAGAAAGTCCTAGGACCGGAGGAGGAGGAAGATGAGAAGGAAGGAACGAGCTGCGAGGAGGTGGCAGGATGCAGTTCTTCTTTTGGTGAACTTCTGGCACTGGTGAAGACAACTGGGCTGGCAGAGTGTCGGGAGCTCAGGGTACTGAGGAGAAACAGGACAGAGACAAAACGGCGCGTGTGTGTGTGTGCATCCCGGGGTCAGTATGTCAGCTATAAAAGCGTTGTCCAGGACAGGGGTTATGGCCAGGTTAAAGAACAATGAATATTTCATAAAATATTAATGGGGGTGGCTGGCCTTCCTTGCTTTCTCGCTTTAATTTAAATGTCTGCTGTCAAAGTGAAAGATGGTGACTGGGGCTTATTCTGCACTTTAAGTTGAAAAGTAAAAATAGTTAAGACAGTCAGGGACACTTTGAAGTATGCTAGCACCGCTGAAGTTTGTGACGGTGAAGTCTAGAAGAGGCAGGTCGTAGCGGGGAGCCGGCAGTAAAAGGTCTGGAGGTATCAAGGGCTCTCTGTCCTCCCTTCCTCAGAACTAAGGGTCATGGTGACATTCCCCAGGCCCGAGCTGAAGAGGGGAGACAAGACTGGATCAGCCATAGAGCTCTCTACACACTCACGTCCAAGACCAAAGGGGCGCCTTGAGGTCTCCTTCCCCATGGCATCTATTGACTCTCTACAAAGCTGTTTATCAGATTAACCTGGACCATTACCTTACAACATACACAAAAGTTAACTCATAATGGATTAAAGACTTGAACGTAAGACCTGAAACCGTAAAACTCTTAGCTGGAAGAAAACATAGGCAAGTAAGCTCCTTGACAGTGATTTTTTGGATTTGACACCAAAAGCAAAGGCAACAAAAGCAAAAATAAACAAGAGGGACTACATCAAACCAAAAAGCTTCTGTGTAGCAAAGGAAACCATCAACAAAATAAAAAGGCAACTTACTTGCAGCGGACACAGGTTCGAGCCCTGGTCCGGGAAGATCCCACATGCCGCGGAGCGACTGGGCCCGTGAGCCACAACTACTGAGCCTGCGCGTCTGGAGCCTGTGCTCCACAGCAAGAGAGGCCACGACAGTGAGAGGCCCGCGCACCGCGATGAAGAGTGGCCCTGCTTGCCACACTAGAGAAGGCCCTTGCACAGAAATGACGACCCAACACAGCCAAAAATAAATAAATAAATAAATAAATTTATATTAAAAAAAAAAAAAGGCAACTTACTGAACAGGAGAAAATATGTGCAAATCATGTATCTGATAAGGGGTTAATATCCAAAATATATAAAGAACTCATACAACTTAGTAACAAAAAAAGCAAACAATCCGAATAAAAAAATTGGGGAGAAAATTTGAATAGACATTTTCCCAAAGAAGACATACAGATGGCCAACAGGTACATGAAAAGATGCTCAACATCACTCAACATCAAGGAAATGCAAATCTAAACTATAATGAGACCTCACACCTGTTAGAATAGCTATTATCAAAGAGATAAGAAATAACAAGTGTGAACAAAAATGTGGAAAAAAGGGAACCCTCGTGCACTGTTGGTAGGAATGTAAATTGGTGCAGCCACTATGGGAAACAGTGTGGAGGTTCCTCAAAAAATTAGAAAACCAAACTCCTAGATACAGAGTAGTTGTCAAAGGTGGAGGCTGGAGGGTGGGTGAAATGGCTAAAGAGGGTTCAAAAGGTACAAACTTCTAGTTATAAGATAAATAAGTCCTGGGGATGTAATATTAGGCATAGTGATTAAAAATAAAAAACTGTTCATCACCAATGTATTTTAAACTTTGGTTAGAAATTACAAAACTCAAGTCCTGTAGGACTCAAGGAGGAGACTACTCTTTGTACCTTTAAAACCCAGGCAGAATTTTAAATAAACTAGAGATGAGAGTTTAAGCTAACAACAAACCTAGAGGGCCTTTAACTGCAGGATTTCCATACTTCCTTCCCAGTGATCTCACGCGACCTACGGTCACACCACTTGAGCCCTGCTGAGTTTTCCAGCTTAGGCTGAGACCCAAGACAGGTCACTCCAGGGGACTCTGTTACTGAAGGTTTAGTTAACAGGATGTGGTCTCAAAGCATGCCTCACTAGCACTTCCATTGGTCAAAATCTAATGGTCCTGCTCTGAATAAAGTATGGACTTTAGTTCATAAGAATGTATCAACATTGATTCCTTAGCTATGACAAATGTATTATAGTGACATAAGATGATGAGAACAGGAAAAAATGGGTAAAGGGTACATGGGAACTCTCTGTACTATCTTTGCAACTTTTCTGGAAATCAAAAACTATTCTAAAATGGAAAAGTTCATTATAAAAAAATAAGCAAAAAACCAAAACAAAATACAACAAAAAATAAAACCCTAATGGTCTAGAGATTTTATATGTGTGTGTGCATACATACATGTACAATATATACACACACACACGTACATACATATATACACACACACATATACACACATCTGAAAATGAATCTTGAACTCCACCTCAAACCTTACATAAAAATCAATTCCAGATGGGCTGTATATTTAAATGTAGATCTAAAGATTCTGGAGTGTAACATGGAAGAACATCTTTATGATAGAGGCAGAGATTTCTTTAATAGGATCGTAAAGGAAATGATTGAACCCCATTAAAATTAAGAACCATTCAGCAAAAGACAAAGAGAATATATGTAAAACATATATACAACAAGGGGCTCCTCTCCATACATAACTAACTTCTACAAATTAACAAGACAGACAACCCAACAGAAAAATGGGCAAAGATCTGGAAAGGAAGTTCACAAAAGAGGATACCTAAAAACCATTAAACACTGGTGCTCAACATTACCAGTTATCAAGAAAATGCAAATTAAAGCCACAAAGAGGGACCACTATACGCCTACCAGAACAGCTAAAATTAAAAAGACAATATCAAGTGCTAGAAAGGATGGGAAGCAACTCATCCACTGCAGGTGGGTACTTGTTACAACCACTTTGGCAAACTGGTTCACAGTCTCTGCTAAAGTTGAATATGTGTAAATCCTATGCAAGCAATTTCACTCCTAGGTATATACTGAAAAGAAGTGCATATATACACGTACCAAAGGACATGTACAAGAACCTGTGTTATCTCCAAACTGGAAATACTCCAATGCTCATCAACAGTAGAGTGGATAAGCAAATTGTGGTATGTTCTCACAATGGAAAAATAATACAGCAATGAAAATAAACGAATGCTACTTACTTGCAACACACGGATGAATCTCCCCAACATAATGTCGACTTAAGGACACCAGACACAGAGTAATACATATGGGATGATTCCACTTACACAAAGCCCCCAAATAGGCAAAATGAGTGTATGGCTTAGGATTCAGGATTGTGTTCACTTGGGGAGGAGGGGGAGGTGACTGGGTGGGCGGGCATGTAGGAGGAATGGTGTCTGGATGCTGGTCAAGCTCCAGTTCTTGATCTGGGTAGCGATGACATGGGAAGTTCACTTTGAGAAAACCCAACCCAATGTATATTTATGACCTGTGCCTTTTTTTGTACTCATGTTATACTTTAATGAAAACACACCCACAAAAACAAAGCAAAAATAGATGACCTGAAAGAAGGCCATGTCAGTCCCTGAGGCTTTGCAAAGACTGGAGAGAGGGGGACAGAGTGTCGGGGGAGGAACAGGACACAGGGCAAAGGTGATCTCGAGGGTTTTCCACACTAACTGGGTCTTAACACTTCAGATTAAATATAACCATCTCCTTTATTTCTGTAACTAAGAAGGAGGAACCAGGTTCAAATTTCATAGAAAATATAACTTAAAAAATGACTAGCCATACCCTAATAATCCCTCTAACAATTTTACCCCAAAGATTTTTCTATCTAGGGAGAAGGGGAAAGAAAAGACCCCCTCACAAAACCTCAAAGGGCAACATAACTTTAAAAGCAATGCTATCTCATTTAGTTTTCACCCCTTGATAACAGAAATCCCATTTGTTTGCTTTGAAAATTAAGGGAATGGGACTTCCCTGGCGGTCCAGTGGTTAAGACTCCCCGCTTCCACTACAGGGTACGTGCGGGTGCAATGCCTGGTTGGGGAACTAGGATCCCACCTGCCGCGGGGCGACGCCAGAAAAATCAATAAATAAAATTAAGGGAATGCAAAACTCTTCCATTAGTGTAGTAAATTATTGATAAATCAATAAGAACAAAATAATAGTAGGTCTCTGTTACGGAAAAGAGACTAAAAGTGGAAAGGTGAACCAAAAAGAAAAAAGCAGGGAGAGACACATAAAGATAGAGGCAGACAAGCCCACAGACAGTAACACCAGACACCCAGGTTAACGCCAAATGCATTATCAGCACAGGGAGCATCAACCCAGAGAAGCTTCTGAAATACCAAGAGTGCAGCCTTTGGGATACTTTAAAGGCATATGACAGGTTTGCAGCTATTTGTTACTTAGCGACAAGACCTAATCTTTAGTTTGCAGATCTTTTTCACCCAGCTATACCTGCCTCATACACATTTGTAGCCCAGATGTGGAGATGTCTCAAGCCTCAACCCTGGTTAGTGTCTGAAGCAGGTGCCAATTAAGTGAAAAACAGCGAATTAGGGTCTCATGTACTCACCTCTCATCTTGGATAATCACGTGCTTGCTTCACCTGCCTTGACTGGTACCCACAAGTGAGTAACGTGTGTTTGAATGACTCAAGCCATTCGTCCTCATCAGCATGTTAAGATACAGACTGTAGTGCTTCAACCCAGAGATTGATTCGGGAGCTTGGGTGGGATGGGGTACATGAGAGTTTGCACTTCTAACTTGTTCCCAGGTGATGCTGTGGCCCTGACTCAGACCCTAAAAACCACTGTACCAGAGGTACATTTGACTGTTCATAGTTTACATTTCTCATCGATAAGTATCTTGATGTGATAACATCGGTATTCAAAACCCTGGGGCTTTCAAAGACTAAATGTTTGGTCAAAAGAGAAATAATTAACCATGAGAAAACACAGTCTGTTAATTTACAAATCTTTCCTCCATGTTTTAGGAAACAGCTATGCTGCTTTTAGTCATAATGTATGTACTGCATAAAAGGGAGCGTTATGGAAAAGGCTTAGAAACATCAAAGGCAAGAGTAAAGTATACAGCATATACAGTTTCTGGAGCTCTTTCCTTCCTATGTAAATTCAATTACTACCATTATTTCCCTGAGAGGCATTTAATAGGTTTTGTACTCGATGATAAAACTCTGAAGGCAGAGATATCTTTGTATATTTAACAATGCCAGAATACAGTAGATTCTCAGTAAGATACTTACTGCACAGAGGGATTCTCTTTGGTATTTACAAAGCACACTATATATTTAATTTCTTTATCTTGTTTATCATCTGTCTCCCCCAGTTTAAATGTAAGCTCCATGAGGGCTGAAATTTTTGACTGTTTTGTTCACTACTCTATTCTCCCTGCTTAGAATAGTCCCTGGACATTGCAGGCATGCAATATTTGATGAAGGAAACTGTCAAATAAATGACAAATTAGCCATCTGTTTTAAATGCAAGGGAGAGCTGTGCACAAAGATAGCGTATTTTACTCATACTCTATTTAAAACTGGATGTCGCTTTCTTTTTACTGCAAGAAATAATTAAATCTACAGAGTATGCTTCTGTTTACAAGTGTATTCTTAAAAGGATAAATGCTTAATTATCCATAGACCCCAATTATTGGTTTTATCTGTGACCACAGACCCTGATTATTGGTTTTATCTGTGAACAGGGCAGCTGACACTAGCTCCCAGGTGTGAAATGCCAGCACACTTTTGTTCACTAATGGTTATAATCAAGGACAGCCCTACTTAACAACTGATGAGATTTGGGAACCAAGGTAAAAGCAAAAACACATGACTAATCCATTGGTGGTTCTTCCTTCTTTACTGTGTATCGATTGTCACAGGAGGATTACCTGGGAGCTTTAAAAATACACATCCCTAGGCCCTAATTCCAGAGATTTTAATTTGACAGAGTTGGGGTGGTGCCTGAGTTGTGTATGTTGTCAAAAATCTCCCCCAAGTGTGCACATCCATTGAGAACTGCTCGAATCTAGGTGAATTATCGTATTGTTATGACTTCATCAAAATCCAGCTTCACACAGTCAAGATCAAGAAGGGGACGGCATCAGAGCAGTGTTTCTGCAGCCATGAACTCTGGTCACCTGCAAGTGTTGATGTAAATAATGATTCCTTGGCTCACGTCCCATCTCCTAGAGCCCCAGAAATGTGTATTTTAACAAACCCCCAAAGGACTCTCACGTTCCCTAGAGCTTAAGAACTACTGCATTAACCCCTCAACTCTTCTCACTCCACAATGGGTTGTCTCCTCCTTCCTCTGTGGCCCCCTCCCCCGGCCCAGCGCTGTGTGTGTGTGTGTGTGTGGGTGTGTGTGTGCGTGCGTGTGTGTGTGTGCGTGCGTGTGTGTGCATGTGTGTGCGTGTGTGTGTTGGGGAGTGCAGGAGGGTGGGGCTCCTTGAGGCTGACCCACCTGCTGGCCTTGAACTACTTGGAAGGACCTGCACACACACACTTCCCCAAATAATCTGAGTGGCTTTAATTACAAAACAACTGAAATGAAGTTGTCAGCTTCATACTTTCAAAGGGGAACTGTGTGGCTGAGCTGTTTCATTATCCTGGAGATTTCATGTTAATTCAATAGGCTGCAATTTAGCTGTACACATGGCAAATTAAATCTCTCCCCAGGAACTGTGTAAGAAGCCAATAATACAGAACAAAAAGAGACGAGCAATAGATATGTTAGGAAATGACAAGTGCAGTAGCTGCTACTTTTCTATCTGTAGAAAAAAGTGAGTTTAGCTGTGAGTATGGCTAAACTGGAAGCACTAAGAATTTAATCAGGGTGTTCCCGGATTCCACACGAAGAGACACTAGCTCTCTTTCTTACATGAAGTATAGGGCATTTCCCCTTTCCTAAAAATGGACCAACCTTTGATTCCTTTGGTCATTCCAGGACATGAATTAAAAAAAATTTTTTTTTCATCGAAGTAGAGTTGATTTACAATGTTGTGTTAGTTTCAAGTGTACAGCAAAGTGATTCCGTTTTTTTTATATATATATATATATCCCTTTTCAGATTCTTTTCCATTACAGGTTATTACAAGATATTGAATATAGTTCCCTGTGCTATACAGTAGGTCCTTCTTGTTTATCTAGTTTATATATAGTAGTGTGTATCTGTTAATCCCAAACTCCTAATTTATCCCTCCCTACCCTTTCCCCTTTGGTAACCGTAAAATTGTTTTCTTTGTCTGTGAGTCTCTTCCTGTTTTGTAAATAAGTTCACTTGTATCATTTTACAAGATTCCACATATAAGTGATATCATATGGTATTTGTCTTTGTCTGACCTACTTCACTTAGTATGATAATCTCTAGGTCCATCCATGTTGCTGCATTCTTTTTTATGGCTGAGTAATATCCAATTGTGTAATATACATCTTCTCTATCCATTCCTCTGTCAATGGACACTTAGGATGCTTCACGTCTTGGCTATGGTAAACAGTGCTGCTCTGAACACTAGGGTTTACAGGACATGAATTATGAAAAGGAAGAGAGGGCACACACATATGCATGATTCGTCATATAAACAGAGGAGAAGAGGCAACAGGGCATCTGAGAATTTGGGACAGTCTGAATCTATCCAAACTTCTCATCCTGACCTGTTGCTCAAATGAAACCATGAACCAAATGTGCTGCAACCTGGTTACTTACATTCCCAGCTGTGGTAAAACTTTATAGGAGACGATACTAGATGACTAGTTTCCAAAAAGGACGCCAATCACGGCGGGGGCCACTTTGCAGAGGAGGAGCTACACCTGCTTGCCGACCTTGCAAAGGGATGAACCCCACAGGACAGGGCAGCCTGCATGTTAAGAGTCAAAGCCCCAAGTGGTGAAGCTATAAGGGCCTGGGAAACTGTTCTGCAATTTCTTCATCATCAATGAGGCTATTGCCCCCTACCGAAGACATCTGCCAGCCACTCTCCGTGTCACCGAGAGCTGCTGAAGGAAACACCTGGAGTCACCACTATTCAGGCAAGACACAGAGGGACGGATTTTAGACCGGCTGGGATGGTATTTTCAGGAGGGGGAGAGCAGCAATTAGTCACTTGTCAAATGACTGTGGCAAAATCTGCCCAAAGGCTGAATGCTGGCCTGATACCAAGGGGAGGGGAGCTGATGGGTTTCCTGTGATTACGTGCACAGATAACAAATAAGCCTTCGGGGTGACAGATAATGCGAAGGATAATGATTAAGGACGACTCCTCCCACTGTGCTCAGCACTAGCCAGTTATGTCCAGTACTGGCTCTACAATTTAGGAGAGCTTCAGAAGATACTAATTCCAAAGGACTGGGGGAAAAAGAAGTGAGGCGGGAATGATGAAGCTGGCAAAGGGGATATCCAAGCGACTGCAGTAAAGAAGACTGTTCATCTATAAGAGGGAGATATTTAATAAATACAAGGGCACACGAATGCATAAAGCATAGGGGAATGAGTGGCTAGGCCTAGCCAGCAGAAGAGACCTCAGGGGTCACGGTGGACCTCAAGCTGAACAAGTCTGCAATGCTGAGTTAGTTAACAGGGAGCTAACAAGATAACTACGAATATTATCATTCTATTAGGCATAGCTGAGAAAAGTGTCACGTCCAGATGTGGCATCTAAAAAGGATAAAGAAAACAAAGCAGGAAACTCGAGAAGCAAAGTTTCTTGGGAGATACATGTTTGTCGAAGGAAAAATAGCTAGATAACTACACTGAGTGATGGAGTGCTTATAAAAGGAAATGACAGAAAAAGGACAGTTACAGTTTGCAATACCTTTGATAACATTTTTTTAAATTCTCAACAAACATATAAAAACAACCATTTAGTAAGGAGACTAGGTATTATTAAGTTACAGATAAGGGACAAGCTCGGAGAGATGGCGGGACTGGCCAGAGGCCACATGACTGGTCCACAACAGAACTGAGACTTGAACCTGGATTTCAGGATCCAAATCTATTCTCCCTACATTTCTCTCTCAACTTGCCTGGAGGTGAAGGGCTGTCACCACATATATATATATATATATGTATATGTATATATAGTTAAATTATTTTAACATCACCACTTGTTGGTACCTACAAATTTCATAATCTTACACTTCAAAAATCTTCTTCAGTCTTTAGAAAAGACTCAGCTCAGAAAAACTATTCTCTCTCTTAATCACAGATTTAAGCTGTGGCTAGAGGAATTTCAGATAGGTAGATACAGGACAAAATTTTGAAGAGGGAGGGGACTTAAGTACTGAGATTACTCAGAAAGATTATGGAATCTCTCTCTTCTTGAGATTATTCTTTCTTTTCTTTCAGCAATTGGATAAATTCTCACCCTAGTAGTATAGTAGGATGGTTTAAATATGGCAAAGAATAGAGACTCTGTCCTTGCAGAATTCCTGTTGGTCTTCGATTTAATGGCATTTGGAGAATTTGGGCTTTCTATATGGACTGGATGAATGCTTCAGTTGCTTCACAGAACCAAGTAATGAGAAACTTTTTGTCAGTGACCTCTGCATCAAGAAATCTGACATCTGGGGCTTGACAGAGCTCTCATTTTCTCAATGTTGAAATTTCAACCATAGTCGTTGTATTTATTCATTCTTTAAGTTGAACATCACCGAAGTTCTGGCTAAAATCATCACCCACTTTCATAAGCCGGAAGAAATGGAAATGGGGCAAGAGAGCTTAGGCCAGATCACCTGGAGTCCTGATGTGTAAAAGCAAAATAAAATAGAACCCTGAATGTTCACGCTGTCCGGGACCATAAAGCAAAAGTTACCAATGAAAACAATTCATAAACATATGACAAGTGGAGCCAACCACATGTTGGAGAGAAGTCCTGGGGAACTGTAGAGGCTTCACTTTAAAGTCTTAGTCCATAAAACAGAGAAAAGTAACAGTCTCACCCTAAGAAAAAAATGTAGAAGAGAGGTAATTAATCATTAGTGATTTTAAAAGACCCCAGGCAGAAGAGATTTTAGAGGAAAACATTACAGATAAAGACAACAGAATAATTTCTAAACAAAGAAGCAAGGCCTATTTTTCACCCAGGGTGCCAAAGAGGGTAGAGAACAAAATTTAAACTCACAAGCTCTAACACACACACACACACACAGACACACACACACAGAGGCACTCATACATAGTCAGTACACTAGAGTAGCCTGAGGCATTCCTTACTGTTCCATGTAAACTGAATATAAGAAGTCCTTCTTCACCCCTACTCTCAAGAAACCTACAGCTTTTCTGGCATGAATAGTTAACTATTAGTCAACCAGAAAGAGCACATTCATGACACTGAACTGTACTAGCATCTGTGGGCAGGCATTTTTCCTGGCCTTTAATCATCCCCTCTAGTGAATGTCAGACACTGACCAACTTATATGCAGATATTGATTGACATTTGTAGATAAGCTGTTATAAAGTCTCTCCCTGTTATATTCTGCAGATTAAGAAATCTTATATAGAAGTGACAACTAAAAACTCATGCCATACAAGGACTTTAGGTACACTCTTATACATACACTTGTATATAAAAGCACTAGAGCTCTGTGCAAATATTGACAGGTCTATACAGTAAGCTTTGAAATGTAGTGGTAGTTTTCCAGAGCAGTCAGGAGTTAAGGATTTAGGCTATTTTCAAACTGGTGTATTAGTAGGGACCTTGAGTCATCAGGCAAAAAGTAGGAACAGAAAGGAAGAAATTATTCCTATTTGTTCATCAAAATGTACTGAACACCTATAATGCTGGTGTATTGAGCACCTACCTGTTACGCGCGCCGCGGTGCACGCTACACACAGGTGCTTAGGATGAACACGTTGGATGAGAAGTCCTTTTGTACTGGAGGGTAGTAAAAATGTGTATGTGATCACATAAGTGGGTACTAACTGGCACCAGAGCTCTGACGGGGCCTACAGGAGGCAAGACGAAGCGGCAGAACGGCTGGTGGCGAGTGGGTGCTTTAGTCGACATCTGAACAGGTCAGGTCAGGATGCTACAGACAAGATGTGTATGTGCAAGCCTGAGGTGGGTTGTTTGCTTTTCATTTTTTAATTTTTTGGCAGCACTGTGTGGCATGCGGGACCTCAGTTCCCCAACCAGGGGTGCAACCCACGCCCCATGCAGTGGAAGTGTGGAATCTTAACCACTGGACCACCAGGGAATTCCCTTTAGCTTTATAACATGGGATCTTGAATCTAGTTCTGCCATTAGCAATGGCCCCTGGTCAGCAGGACTAGAGTTCTGTAAGCTAAGGAAGTCTTTGGTCACCACACAAATGGACACATGGCCTACGTCCGAGGCCAGAACTCTAAGACAAAAATGAACCCAGCTGGGAACAGTATACTAAAATTGGAACTATCTTCACCTCTCCTATGTTCACCACAGATCATTTTTTTGAGTGGTTTAACACCTGAAAGTGAAACAGCCATTACAAACAAAAAAAAAATTTTTTTTTAAAATCTCTCCCTAAATTCCCAAGCTTCATAGAAAATACATTCTAGGAAATAACACTTTAGAGCAATCAATAGCCTTTTTAATTGTAGA
The DNA here is from genome assembly GCF_003031525.2 of Neophocaena asiaeorientalis asiaeorientalis. NCBI lineage: Eukaryota > Metazoa > Chordata > Mammalia > Artiodactyla > Phocoenidae > Neophocaena > Neophocaena asiaeorientalis. Next base: position 3,346,062 of record NW_020172672.1, on the reverse strand, counting down.
AAGCTTTCAATGTGTATGGTTCCTCTTAATGACTTCCGAATATAACAACCCTATGTAACTACCAACCTACATTAAGCAATTCTCATGGGGGGGGCCACAAAAAAACCTGCACAATCATCAAGAGGGAGGCTGGAGGAGGGAGGAGGGAGGAGGAACACAGCCCAGGCAGAAATACGCAGTGGAACTTAATCACTGTAATTTAGACTTTGTCACCAAGTCCCAGGTACAAGCTCTTTTATGCACTGTCAAGAGATCTCCACATTAATTGCTGTTCCTGTCTTCCGAGGACACAAACGCTCTAATTTGCAGTGATTTTAGTTTCTCTAGCAATGTGCATTTGGTGGCTAAGTCCTCCTTTCCTCCAGAAAAGGAAGTCTGCTAAAGCTCTGATTATCCAGCTCACTCTGCCAAGATCAACAGATTGAAGTCACAAAGCATCCCCGTTACCAGAGTCACGAATGAATGTGACAAAACCTATCAGTGGGTGGGAAGCCTGGCCATCCTCCCTGAAAGGCCACATTCTTCCTTAGCAACTTTGATTTTCAACAGAAGAGTTATTTCTAAATGATGATTTAAATGATTTCTGCATGGTCAGTTGGAAGCAGAAAATGTGGATAATCCTTTAAGACCTTCAGGCAGCCTCAGTCAGCATATCCAGATAATGCAAGCCCAGGTGCTGACTTTTCAGAGGGTACTTTGTACATCCCCTGGGATTTGGCAGATTTGTGAGATGGCACAGCCCACGCTTTGTGCTTTGGTTTCAGAGGCCCAGCTCTTTTCAACTTTACTCCGTGGTGACGCCATTTGAGACAAGACTTCTACGACTGACTTTCTTCTGCCATCAAATGAAACCAGAGACACATCCCCAGATGGAGAATCATTTCGAAAAAGACATTCTCCTTTCAAAATGAAGAACGGAAAACCAAATCTAGGAGTCAAGGTAAACCTGAAAACCACAGAGGAACTACTGTTCTGGGTCAATGCACAGGCCATACTTAATGAGATGGTGGGTGTGCCAGAAACAGCAAGCCAGTGGCTCAACTCTGTGTCAAGTGATTCCACGTCTATATAATATTATTATGGTATTTGACGCCTGGCTTTCTGTCTTCCAAACACTTCCTTAATCCACTTGAACCAAACATTCTATTTTCTGAATTATGGAAAGGTAACTGGATGCATGGTACCCAAGAATCCTGAGAGGACTTTCCCAGTTGCCTTTCTGCTTGGAGGCCATGCGGTTTCCAGACCTGTGGCCATCACTTTTTTTTTTAACATCTTTATTGGAGTATAATTGCTTTACAATGATGTGTTAGTTTCTGCTTTATAACAAAGTGAATACATATACATATACATATGTTTTCATATCTCTTCCCTCTTGCGTCTCCCTCCCTCCCACCCCTCTAGGTGGTCACAAAGCACAGAGCTGATCTCCCTGTGCTATGCGGCTGCTTCCCACTAGCTATCTATTTTTACGTTTGGTAGTGTATTACTGCAATGTGGTAGTGGTAAACAGAGATAAAACTCCGGAAACACAACGGGAAGCTTGCGAATCTTATCAGTAACAACACAGACAATGGGAGAAGTGAATATTTAACTTATCAAGTTAAAACCAAATTAAGTCAGGGATGTCCTCTCTCATTAAGATTATCTGGGGTTTACTGACAGATTATGTGCCTGGATTCCCGTTTGGAAAGTAAAACAAAACTCAACTTCTCTGCTACTTTTCTTGAGGGCATGATAGTAAAAGAAGCCTGGAAGACAGCAAGGTTGGATGCTATCATACAAGCTGATCAACGACTGACAACAATAAAAGGTAAAAGGAGAAACCACCACAGAGATCAACAGGCCCCAAACGAGAGTGATGGAATGTTTCCTCCCTAAAAGAAAGGATCTTATACTTTGGATTGTAGGCTCAAATCCAAAAGAGGAAATGAAAAATAGTATTGACTTTGCCTATCACCGCGATCTCCAAGGATACAGGGGAATGTGTACTTTTCTCTTCTGAAAGGTAGACGGGCTGTGTCTAATTTTAGCTACACTTTCCTGTTGGACAGCCCCCCCAACACGTGACTGTCAGGAGCCAATTACTGAAAACAAACTGCGAACACTGGGTAAGCGATGTTCTCTGATAGAGAGGCAGTGTGAAAGATGCGTTCAGCATCATAAATGATGCCGTGATAGTCTTGGAAAAGACCCCTCCCTTTTAAAAATATGGTTTTCTTTTAATGTCTTCCAAAGACTGTCCCATTCTATATTCTCTATCACTAGCTGGAAGCCACATGACAAAATTCTTCTCTCATGCTGGTATGCAGCTAGGAATGTTTTTATAAAATCAGATACAGCTATGAAGAACAAATCTGCAAACCTTTCCCACAGTTTAAAATAATGCACTAGGATGGCAGGAATAAAGGATTTGGGTGGTAAATAAAAGGCATTAAATATATAAAAATAACTGTCACTGTGCAAAAAAAACAAACCAAAATAAAAAAACCCCTTTCTTTATACACTCTTGAGCAAAGGGAAGTGGGATGAGGCCGGAAAATGGCCGCAGGGAGGCCAGGAGTGGGAGGGGCAGCAGGGAGGGGCAGTTACCTGGTGTGGGAGGCAGCGTCATTGATACTGAACGTGCTGTTCTCCCTGGTCAGAGGGTTTGAGCCGGCCTGGCTCTTGGCATGGATGTCCAAGCTCAGGGAGGACTCGGTTTTCCGGTCCATGCCGTGGCTCTCTGAATCTAAAGTCCGATCTGCCATGGAGATGACTTCACTGGAACTGTGCCACAGGGGGGCCACTTTCTCCTTGCCCGGCCCCGAGCGTGGTGACGACGTGGCCGCCCCCAGGGAGGCCGTGCTGCCGTGGCTAGGGCCGTAGGAAGTGGTGTCAATGCCGCTGTCTGCGGAGGTGCCTTGCAAGTAGTTGTAGCTGTTCAGCTCGGATTCGGTGCGGTCCCCGTCATACCACTTCTCGTCGCTGTGGGCGCTTGATGCGTTGCTGGAGAGGGTATTGCTGCTGGAGTGGCTTGAGTAGTGGCTCTCAGACTGCAAGGGAAGCAGGCTTTCCGTAACTACAGGCTTGGCTTCTTGAACAGCAGGGAAAAAATAACGGGGGAATGACCCTGTGAAATGTGTCTAAATAGGGGGTTCTCAAGACACAAAAACTCCTGTGAACACAAAAATAAGGCGGGAGGTATCTGGAAAAACCTACTCAGAAGATTCCATGGCGGACAGTGCTGGAAACTTAGTTTTTAGAATCCATTTTTCATTATTTGGCTTATGCTAAAGCATTGATAGTATTGAGAGAATTTTAATCAGAAAAAAACCCACCTAAACTGTCATTAAAGTCTTTAATATCTTAATCTTAAAACAGAAAGTGATACTTCCAAAGGGCTTATAATTAGAAAGACCCTATTGATCATAGTAAATAGAAGGCAGAATATAAAACTTTCTCTTAAAGACATCTTTTCTTTCCCCATATAGCATCTATTTAGGAGACAGCTTTCTAAGGAGTGCTTAGAGGTAAACTTACGCAGAGGTGCCAAGAGAATTCAATGGGGTAAAGTAATCTTTTTAACAAACGGTGTTAGGGGAACTAGATATCCACATGCAAAACAGAATGAAGCTGGGTCTTTACCACATAGAAAAGAAAACTCAAAAAGTCAAAGACCTAAGTGTAAGGGCTAAAACTATAAAACTCTTAGAGGAAAACATAGGTATACATCTTCATGACCTTGGAGTATGCAATGGTTTCTTAGATATGACACCAAAAGCGCAAAAATGATAAGAAAAAAAATAGATAAACTGGACTTCATCAAAATTAAAAACCTCTGTTTCAAATAACCCAATAAAAAAATGGGCAAGGGATCTGAATAGTCATTTCTCCAAAGAAGATATACAAATGGCCAACAAGCACATGAAAGGATGCTCAATACCATTAGTCATTAGGGAAATGCAAATCAAAACCACAATGAAATAACACTTCACACACACTAGGATGGCTCTAATAAGAAAAGCAGACAATAAAGATGGTGGGCATTGTTGGTATGAATGTAAAATGCGGCAGTTGCTGTGGAAAAACCGTTGCAATCCTACTCAAGAGAAATGAAAACCCATGTTTACACAAAAACTTCTACATGAATTTTATAGCAGCATTATTCATAATAGCCAGAAAGTAGAAACAATCCACATGTCCATCAGCTGATCAATGGATTAAAAAAATGTGGTACATCCACACAATTATTCAGCCATAAAAAGACATGAAGTACTAATACATGCTACAACATGGATGAACCCTGAAAACAGGCTATGTGAAAAAAGTCAGACACAAAAGGCCACATATTGTATGATTCCATTCATATATGATGAAATGTCAAATAGGCACATCTATAGAGACAGAAAGTAGATTCGCAGCTGTCGAGGGCTTGGAGGGGATGGAAGAGGTGGGGTGACTCCCTAAGGATACAGGTTTCTTCCTGGGGTGATGAAAATGCTGTGGAGTTAGATCGTGGTGCTGGTTGCAAAACTCTGTGACCGTACTAAACACCACTAAACGGTACACTTTAAATGTGGGAAGGTTATGATATGTGAATATGTGGTATATGAGTCATCTCTCAATTTAAAAAATGTGGGCAGAACCCCTGTTGCACAGTGGCTCAGTTGCTTAGAAAGAACATTTTATGGCTAACCAAAGAAATACAATTTCAAAAGATACCTGAGTAAAATAGTATTTAAGTGAGAGGGGGGTCAGAAGTTCAGATACTTGGTGGAGATGGAGAGAAAAGACTTGTGTGTGTGTCTTTACCAGCTGCGGGGAGAGGGCCACAGGAGGACCATCTTGTCTCACTTCCAAGTGAAAGATCTCCTCCCCTTGAAAAAGGATCAATCCCAGTTATTTTACTGATGCTACTCTAGTTTTTCTCAATAACAACTTCTGCATTATAAGGCCATCATTTATTTTTCCTATTTCCTCTTTAGCGCTGGACCTGGGCTGTAGAATTTGCTAGTCCCGGCCACGCATGGCTACTGGGCATTTTCAACGTGACTCGTCTGCATTCGGATGTGCTGAGTGTGTGAAGTACAGGACAGATGTATATGGAGATAAAACTCGAACCACATCTGGAATTTGAAGTGTTCTAGCCAAATTTTAAAAAGAAGAAACAGGTGAAATTAACTTTAACGATGTATTTTATCTAACCCAACCTTTCCAAAGTATTACTTGACCATGTATTCCATATAAAAATTGTTAATGAAGGAGGGGAAATTGACAGGTGGCCTAGGGTAATCTAGCACTTACAAGTGGAACTGTGACAGCGTCACATTTCATCAGTAACTCTCTCTCCCACAGCCTAGCACGCTCATGAACGTGTTGTGCTCTCTTTAAGCTTCAATATTCATTTCACTGAAGCAAAACTGAGCCCTCTCATTAAAGTTCTGAGTATCTTATAAATTAGTGAATATGAAATACAGTATCTCCTCATCCTATAGAATGACATAAATATAAGTACACATTCCAGTGAAGAGACAGACCAAGGAAGTCAACTGAATTTAAAGAGGGAGGAAACGATAGCCTCTTCTTCCCAATCCTACCTGTAAGTGATAAGGAACTGCTTATAACTATGGTAATGGGACAAAAATGTATGTAGCCCTGGAAGATAAGAGAAGCAGTAGGGGGGCTTGTCAGGAAGCTGTCTGTCACCTTGACTGGTGCTCCAGCCATACATACTTCATGCTGGCAACTGTGTAAGCAAATAAAATCTATATCTAGCACATTCTATTCCAGACATCAGGACTGTTTGTGATTGGATCACACGGCCTTCTATCCAAATCTGCAGGTGCATACCAATGAGGAATTTCAATTTATCTCAAAGCAAGCTTAAGGCCATTGGCAGTAGAAATTCCGGGGCTGTGGCAGCCAACGTCCACCTTCTACTAGGACGACTTCCTCTCTGACATTGGGGAAGAAAGAGAGAGCAGACCGGTACCATTTTCACCTTGCAAGAAAGGTACATGGCTAGGGATCTATCATTTTTATTATTTTACAGTGAACTTACGTGCCCTTGTTTGTTTGGAGACAAATGAACCACCGGATCCTGACGCATTAATCTCCCACCGGGGCTCTCTCGGAAAGCTGGCAGTACCTTTGATACTGCTGGGAGGTGGCACGTTGGCTCTGGAATACAGAACAGGACATTCTGGTGCAGGCACTAAACGGATACTGGCACAGGTTGACAAACGAAGACGGCTTGCCATTGCACCTCTCAGTTCACTGGCCAGCAAACTCGGAATTTCAGCAAGAAGCTTGTTGAAAGTTTACACAATAGACAGCATGTCAAAAACTAAGTGGCTGATGGATAAAGCTTGCAGCTGGTGACAGTGTGTCACATCATACACATTAGCATAGCCAAGTACCACCAAACCAGAGGCCATGAACAATGCGGCAAAGTTAGGAATCAGCTTTCGGTTTGGGGGGGAAAGTCTCAAATATATGGATTAAATTTATGAAATTCATTCATTGCAAAGTGTGGCTAACCTCGCTTGGTCTACATTACCTAGACAGGCATGGATGCAATCACGTGTTACTTACCATGACACTTTGGAAATATTTTACCTGTATATTCATGCTGCTCGAGGACAAAAGAATTGAAATCCTGAGGTCCTCTATAACTGTAAGCTAAGCACAACAGAAAAGACACACAGCAACTAGTTTACTTAAAACAATTGCTTCCTTTTGGACTCCACTGGCATTCAGGATGGGGTTCAAAAGGTGAAAGGTAAGTGATTTAGCCTCTTTCACACACCTAAGAGCTCACGGCAACACTTCTGCATTTCTGCAACACCACTCCTAACACGTACAGGACTGGGCAATATACTCTTTGACTCTCAACCGTATCCAAAAGCAGAGGCAGAAAAACAAACTGCACTGAGGTAAGTGAGCCAATTAAGCAAGCTAAGCTCCACATCCCCCCTGGGCATCAGTTTATCACACACTGATGGACAGAGACAGGTGGGGTCTGGCTAACAAGTAAGAATCTGCTTGACATTTTCAACCAGTGACCTGAAGGTCATTAGAAAATTGTGTTCTTACAAATTGAGTGTAGGAAGGTCAGCCCCTTATACACTCAATACAGTGTATTGAGGAATGAGAACATAACAATTACTTGTCTTCATTCCTTCCTAGCATGGCTTATACCAGCAAAGCCCCAGATTCCTTCTGAAGTGCCAGGCAGAAAGGGCTGGGTTATCCTTCTGGAATGCTGGAATATCAAAAGTTATAAAAATTTATTTGAACATTTTCTTTGAAGCCTTAGATTCTGGATGGAGAAAGGCCTTGGTTAAAAAAAAAAAAGGCTTCTGTGGCAGGCTCTAGGGGTATCTTATTTTTTTAAAAAAGGTGTACCTCACCAAAAGGATAAATGAATGTATTAAAAAGGTTCACTGATATTCATTTCAGATTCATCTGTGCAACGTGGATGCCACTAAGCTAAAGTTGATGTAAGGAAAAAAAGACTAGAGAAAGGCTTATGTGAAAGAATGAAGACGGGTCTAGGACAAACCTTGTAATGACCCTTTCAAGTCCCAAGATACTGCTTCATTCCCTACATGACTTCACATGAGTGGGAAGAGGGACCCTGAACAACGCACATAGGCTCGAGGGCAGCTTTGTTCAAAGCCTGCAACTAGGAGCCCGAAAAAGCTGCCAAAATCATATGGAAGAAGGGATCCTGTTCAGAAGGTGTTACCCTCTCAACAGTATCAAAACACACGGGATTTGAAACATTCTGTCAAGAGCAGAACAGTGGATCAGAATATGCTCAGGTTTTCGGTGGCGGGGTGGGAGTTGGGATGAGAGTAGGGAATGACAGACGGCTTCAGTAACGAGGCACATCTCACTGAGGTGATGGAACAAAGCCTATCTTCAGAACCTAAGAATTTCGTTTCTCTTCCTCAACTCCTGTCTTAGCTGAATGCATCTCCACTCCCCTCCTTGTTCTTGGGTTGTTTTCTCTGTTGACCCCCCATTGAGCAGCTGGGAGCCCCAACCTGGCTCCAACCTCTGCACTGAGGATGCCCTTCCCAGGCATGGAACATGGGCACAGTCGTTAAAACAGAACAAAACGATGCATTTGCAGAGAAGATAAAATGATGCGGGTCTTTGCCTTACACGCAGATCTTTTTTCAGCCCTGAAATTTACTTCTTTTTATGGTACTCTGATGGGAAAGCTACTAGAGATAAGATAAAGGGAAAAAACCCTAACAGTCCAGATTCAAGTCCCTGATGTATCAATTGTGTTGCTACTTAATCCCTGGTGCTACTGTGTTGAAACTTAATCTTGCTCATGGCAAAATTTTATTGTATCAACTAGTGTTTTGGTATCTTGTAGAACTGCTTAGAGAGAGAGCGGGAAGGGCTATGTGCCAGAAACCCAAAGGAAGGCTCAATCATGCAAATCTTTCCCTTCCAGCTGTTTTATCCTAAGACATTTCCTTAGCTGACAGCTTAATAGCAGAGCCAGGGGAAAAAGCATATAAAGGGAGGAAAGACATTCTCACCAAGCTACAGAAGTGACTAAAGAACAATTATATTTCTTTCCTGCTCTGCACATAGTTTAAAAAAATTTTTTAAACTCAACATTAAGAATACCAACTAATCTCCCAGGGCGCTTATACTGGGCAAAAACAAACAAATAAACAAACAAACAAGGGGGGAGGGAGATACTTAGGACACATGTGGCTTGGTACTCTGGCATTTTAACCTTGGTGCTGAAAATAATTCCTATATCCTTTCTGTCTTTAAAGTCGGGGCTACTTAGAATTCCTTGACTTTTCTCTCAGGTCTTAACTGCTGCTTTCACTTATACATAAGCTAACTGAGACTTAATGCTTATTCCCATTTATGACCCAGGGCTGTATTATAGAACAGAATGCCCTGATGACATCCAAAGGTAACCAATGTCACCTTAGTATAAAAGCAACTTGCTTTTTGTAGGAATTAGTTACTTACCCATCTGGTCGGCAATGCTATCCTCACTTCTTTGCCAGCTGGGTGTGGATTTCCCGCTGCCACCAATGTCTGACTGGGTGTTCTGCCTGTCGATGGAGGCTGGGGATCTGCGGCTTATTCCAAACCTGTGGTGATTTCCCCAAAGGCAAAGATAACATCAGGGACCTTACCCATAAGGGAAGGTAGTCCTGGGAGTAATGAACTAAACTCTAACGACAGGTACTACTAGTTTTGCTTACATTTCTGTACTTGCGTACTCATCCTCGTGCATGTGTACGTGGATGCTGGAACTGTGGATGCTATGGTCAGTATACACCCCTCTGTTCAGAAAGGTATGTATGCTAAGCATGTAAACTGTGAACAAGGGCAGGGCCCATTAGGACCGAGCCAACCTAAGAGACATGCAGTAAGAAACCAAAAATCTTCTGGCCCTTGAATAGTTAAGCTCAGACTGTCATTCGCACCCAAAAGAAAAATGTCACCATCCTAGTGTTCCGTTTGTGTCGTCCAATTGGCACATTCCAGGGGTTTCTCTTAACTCGGTTATCTGCTAAATCACTAAGGCACTCATTCTTGGAACAAGTATTTTCTGAGCACTTACTCTAAGGTCTGAAAAACAAAGATCGCTATCATTTACATTACATAGGGACCACTTCCAAAATGTATAAAAGTTTTTGTTTGTTTGTTTTGTTTTTCTGGCGGTATGTGGGCCTCTCACTGCTGTGGCCTCTCCCGCTGTGGAGCACAGGCTCCGGACGCGCAGGCTCAGCGGCCCTGGCTCACGGGCCCAGCCGCTCCGCAGCACGTGGGATCTTCTCAGACCGGGGCACGAACCCGTGTCCCCTGCCTCGGCAGGTGGACTCTCAACCACTGCGCCACCAGGGAAGCCCCAAAATGTATAAATTTTAAATCGCCTTTAGGAAGGCAATTTGGAAATAGGTAAACTGGCATATATAAATTTTAAATCGCCTTTAGGAAGGCAATTTGGAAATAGGTAAACTGGCATATATAAAGGCAAATGTCTATTCCTGGAAAGAATGTTTAGCTATTTAATGAGCCCATTTTAATTTTCCCTGTGTAGACTAATAATATAACATAGGCTTAACTGAAGCATATGCCTTGATTAGTAACATCAGCAAAGCAAATACTGACTGAGCCCAGGAAAAAGGGCCAGAGTATAGAATTCAAAGATTCATGTGGAAATTTACAAATCTGAGTGTGGTTACTAATGAACGTATGAGTAATCTACACAATAAAACGCAAAAGGGCCTGAATTAACTGATGCATGTGACAGGTGTCTTCTTTGCTACAAATTGATAAATGTGTGGGCAGAACCACCAAGGGGTGCACTGGAAAGAGCAGGAGATTAGGAGGAGGAAGGCTGGGAGCCAAGTTCAGCTTCTCCACCCAGAGTCGCAGCAACTCTTATATGGATCCAGGGAGAAACATCTATATAAAAGCATTTGGAAAGCAGGGAAACTACAAAATATTTTAGTAAAACTCCTACTACAACATCTCCCTCATTACTTTTGGCACAAATCACTATCATTTACAAACTTGACTTCTACGTCTCACTAAACAGAGTTACCTCCATTATTAAAAACAAACAAAAACCTTGATTTATGAAAACTTCAGTGAAAGGGCCCATTGAAAACAAAGGATTCACTAATTATGATCTCTGCCACTTCCTCCCTAGGTGGGGTCCTTGTTTAGGTTAGGAGAATGAATATCCTCAAACGGGTCCTATGATCCTATTCTATTTAGTTATCCTATTTAGTTAAATATCTATTTATTAAATAGATTAATTAAATAATTTAATAGATTTACTAAATCTATTTATTAAATATCCTATTTAGTTATGTGCACTAACTAAATTAAGACTTTTCAAAAAGCCACAGAAGGCTTCCCTGGTGGCGCAGTGGTTGAGAGTCCACCTGCCGATGCAGGGCACACGGGTTCATGCCCCGGTCCGGGAAGATCCCAAATGCTGCGGAGCGGCTGGGCCCGTGAGCCATGGCCGCTGAGCCTGCGCGTCCGGAGCCTGTGCTCCGCAACGGGAGATGCCACAACAGTGAGAGGCGCGCGTACCGCAAAAAAAAAAAAAAACCACCAAAGACAAAGTAAGAAGTGGATTCAAAAAAAAAAAAAAAAAGCCACAGAGATCAAAGTAAGAAGTGGATCGGAATCTTGCTTTTACTTTTTGGTAGCAGCGGAAACCAAAGACAACTTTTTAAACTTCTGAATTTAAAGTCAAATGCTTTTTTGGCTGCCTGCTTTTAAAGAAATGATAAAGTAAGGCTGCCTTTCAACTTTGCCTTGAAAAACATTTTCATCCGATGAACTTTCAATTTCAGTTCTCACACACACTCCTAGTTTACTACGTGCCAGGGCATCAGGGCTATGAAGGTCCCATCCTTGAGGCGCTCAGACAAAACCTGTTCTAATTTGACACTGTGCCTCTTTCTGAAGAGCTTCATTGTCCCTTTGTTTGGAGGAGCACTTAATACTTTAAGAGTCACGGTTCGGACTTGAAGGAGTTTTTAAGTAATCATTTGGCTGATACATGAAACGCGTTCACTGACCAAGAACTTCTACCTTGTGAGACAGTCCATTGCTCTCCAGGGCAGGCTGACAGCTTCGAAATACCTTCCTCATAATGGGCTAGAAACTCCTTCTCTATAACTTTCACTTATTGAGCTCAGTTGCCCTCAGAGACAAGTTTAATCCCTCGGCTAAGAGTGCTAGGAGAAAGCCATCGCGGCCTCCTTGCCTCCACAATGCCCACCTGTGGGCTGCACATCCGCGGTTACGATTCTCACACCACGACCTCCAACTCCGCATCTGCCCGGTTCATCCTTCCCTCTGCACGTGCCCTGCCTCGTCAACATTCCTCAGAGTATGTGGCCCCAAAACACATCTCAAGGATGGTAGAACAGACCCTATGTCTTTTCATCAGTGTTGCTTTTTAACTCTCTCTCATTCCCATGCTAAACTGGTGCAGGTGCCTCTTCCGCCTTCACTCAAGTAGAGCAGGTTTTATTAACCAGCCTGTGAAACTGTGCCTCTCAACTGATTTGGATGGTCTCAACATCCTTACACCAGGGAGCAGGCAGCGTACACCACGTACAAGCAAGGCACAGGGAGGGCAACAAAGGGGCGGATTACATTTATGGACGATCAGTGTGTCCGGACCTGTTGTTATTACCTCACACTTTGGAGCTTTTCCAAGTTTAACATTAATGAGTCTGCAGCAGACTCCACACACTCCTGCTTCACTGTCACCCTGTACCTAGTTATTTTTACTGGGCTAAGTTAAGGAGTAGATGTAATGATTGTTCCCTTGGTAAGTGTGAACTTTAGGATCAAACCTGGCCCATGAGTAAGGCATGTGAATCAGACAGTGAACACCAATATCTCTTGCATCACTGATACAGACAACAATTGCTTGGGATCTAAAGGAAAACACTCTATCAGTATCTTCTTGTAAAGTTTCACCCCAGGTAAAACTGATGTTATACCGTATAGCAAATAATTCCCAGGTAACCTCAAAAGCAATGGCGAAAACCCTCAATACCACCTATGGCAGGTTTAGTATTAAATATCAAGTCAAATAATTACCACTGCATTAAAAAAAAAATAGTGTATGTAGCACGAACACTGGGAACCATGTTTCTAACATTAATATTCACCAAAAATGAATGTTTCAAATTACATTTTGGCATGCCTTGAGAGTGTATACCAAAATGGACAGAAGAAGCAAACAATGATTTTGTTGTGGTTGTTAGCTCATTTATATTTTATTGCTGTATTAACACTGAAGTTGCAGTGAATTCTTACTTTTGAAGTCAAACCAGGCCATTTAAAATCTACTAATTAAAACAAGAAATAGCAAGAGGGAAGAGATATGAAAACATATGTATATGTATAACTGATTCACATTGTTATAAAGCAGAAACTAACATACCATTGTAAAGCAATTATACTCCAATAAAGATGTTTCAAAAAAAAAAAAAGAAATAATTAGTTGGGCTTGTGGTGTGGGATAATAATAACACTTAATTCATAAAACTTCTTGCAGGGGCTCATAAATAAGAGCTAGAATTTTTTTTTTACTAATTGTCACTGAAGTAATTAAAATAAGAAATGTGCATTTTAGATACGCTACCAAGGGAATCCTTGGTGGTAGGGTGGGGAGGGAAGTATATTTTATAGTGGTTTTTGTTATTTACTTTCTGCTAACATAAACATTTAGCAAAAACATGAATAAAATTATACTTAGCTATAAAAACCAACACAATACTATAGGATAAAAAATATCCATTATGAAAGTATTCTCGTAAGCATAATTATTTTGTAATATGGTAAAATCTCAAGAAAGTACACAAATCGTTCATTTGTTAAAGGTAATTCGGGGAAAACTTGGCATAGAAACATCCTTTTTTTAAACACCCCGTTTTTGATTTTCCAGTGGTTTCAAGTTCTTTATCAAGTTCGCCAGAGGTATCCCAGCAGGAAGCTGGTGATGAGCAAAGCCAGATCATGTGTGTCATGTGATGTTTTGCTGCTAATTACTTCCCAGCTTCAGACATTCCAATTTTTTTACCTTTTAGTAGCCTCTTTAATCATGGACACTTAGCTTTTTACTTTGTGAGTCTGGTCAGAAGCAAACAGATTTCTAAAGCGTGAGAAAAATCACTTTGAGCTTTGGATACGATAAACATTTCCCCTACTTTAACATCAGTACAAACTCCACCCAGTGCAAGCAGTATACTACTGAGTTCCCTTTGGAGGAAATTTTAAGAAGTGGCAAAATCTGTACTATGAAACTAGACAATACATATAATGGAGGAACTGATGTAATTTGATTTCTTTGCCATTGAGTCCTTAGAGACTAAAGAATGATAAACTTCCTAAGAAGTGGTTTGAACCAGCCATGAAAACGTTTTTTAATCTGGAGTATTAACCGTATTTTCCCTTTTGCTCTTTCGTGAACTGATCCAGTCTGGCTGAATGGAAGTTCTTTTACACGTCTCAATTACATATGAGAGACAGCGATGCCAACTCTGGCACACCTACCCTTCGGGCATGGACTTTTGCCTGTAAGTGCCCCCGCCAGAGCCAGTCTCGCTGGATGAAGACAGATTGCTCGGGGAGTTGCGACATGGCTGGGATCTTGCTAAAGCCATGGATGAGACCGTCACATAGATGTCTGAACCAGGAGACAGCCTGTGTGTGCAAACCAAAAACGTGAAGTCAACAATTCAAAGGGAAAATCCCAAGGCAATGCATGATGGATAACATATGAATGGGACAAACGCAGCCACTTCGTGGAGATAATAAAAATAAAGCCAGCTGGAAGCCCACAAAAGAAATTTCCCCATAAAACTACTCCCTAAGGGGACAGCTGGAAAACTGCCTTGAAGGGGGTGGGGGCGTGAAAAAATAATAGGGGAAAAAAGGAAAACATGTATGTTTCCAAAAGCTGCCAGAATTCAAGGGCTGAACTGCTTATGCAATTTCGTAGTATGGCAGGGCGAAGTATAAATGAGCCCCAGTGACATTAACATAGCAATTAATCCCGATTTCCCCACTGGCTCTCTCAGAGTATATGACCACAGTGAGACCAGTACACTCTTTGTATGCTTCTTTGTTTTCCAATTTTATTACTCAAAGTCTGGAATGAATATTCAGAGATTGCTATTTAGTGTGTATACATTTGGTTGAGAGTAGCATCACCGTATAAAAACTTCCATGGAAACGTGCCTAGAACTGCAGTTGTTGAATTTCACTGAAATGACTGAGTTTATATAATAACACAGCAGAGATGTGCTCCACGTAGCCCACAATACACCTCTTTCTAAAATTAGGGATCCCTCACCCTGTGGACTGGCTCGACACAGAAACCAGAGCTTTGGAGTTCGGAGAGACGTGATTTGCTGGCCTCTACCTTCTCCACTCAAATAGGCATTGGGGCAACTGCTGGGATATTAACAAGTGAGCCTGAAGACTGTGACGAGACATCAGCTAAATCTCGATAACAATGATATTTTATTTCCAACGTGAATGCTGGCACAGATCACTGGCTCTTGTAGCAGGGCAGGTCATTTCCATTTTATAGCTGAGGGAGGGGAATCAAGGTCACTTTTTCAATAAGCCAGGCTTCTTGATTCTGAGTCCACTTTCCTCTGCCCCCCTACAGAAGGCTGGGTTTTCTGTGCTTAATAAGACGGTTTGCAAGGGGTCTGCAGGGTCAGGCGATTTTGCACATGAAGTCTTACACTGAAGCCAAAGTTTTGAAGCCTTGGGACTGAACCTGATTCACTGAAACATGGCAGTTTTTTACAGCGAACCTGCGTACCTTCTGAAGCAGGGCAGGATGGGGCTTCAGGTACAGAAACTGACAGAAGGCATAATAAAATTACGCCGAGAAGCTTTTCTATCAGAAAAAGATGCCCCCGCAAATCCGTCTGTGCCCACGTGGCAGATCTGACTTGGGAGCCCCGGTTCTTTCCTCAGCGACAAACCTGTTATCAGCTGTGATTCTGTTATCCCTTCTTTTCTATTAAAACATCTCCCAAACTTCTCACTGCTTATTCTGAAGTACTTGGAAGGGGACTGGAGTGGGGGAAGAATGGGAGGAGTAGGTTACAAAGAAAACGAGGTAAGGATTAAGGAATGGCATGAATCACTCCTTTCCGTTTTAAGAGTTTGGCTTTTAGATGCACCTAATACAGAGAAACTTCAAAAAACAGTTCATTTTGCAGCTGCTTTGATTTTCTTACTGCGAAGAGGAGGAGGTGTTACAGAAAGATGGAAAGAAAGGAGACGGCAGCAGAAATGTGAACAGGGTTGGGGCCAATGCCACGTCTGGGGGCCTGATGACTTTTTAGCTCTCTTTGGGGTAAACAAGTAATAGCCAGTGAATTATATTCACGGTGAATGTTAAAATGTTTTTGCATCTACGAAGAAGTGACAACATGATTCCACAGCCAAAGTCAAGATGTAACTTTTGTATTTATATTTAGAGCTTGCTTTTTTTACCCTGCTCTCCAAAACGTACATTAAGCTAAAATATCTCATGCTACTTCTCAGCCTCAGCTCTTTTATTTGGCAAATGTATCAGAAAATTCTATTTGGTTGCTGGAGTAATCCCAAAGTGAAAAAATAGCATTTCCAGAAGGCCAGCATTCATTCCAATGCCTTTTCTGAATTTATATAACTCAATAGTGGCTTTGTTTTCAGGCTGTCCACACACACAGAACACACATACAGCAACTGATGGAAATGCCACCCAAATGTTTTTATGACTCTAGATGTATGTATGGTAGGCAAAAAAAATTTCAGAATTAGCCCTTATTCTGATGACTTACTATTCTTTCCAAATACGCTGAATTTGATACCATCTCACAAATATTATTTGAGAACAGATCTAGGTCAGGGAGAGGGAGGTACCCACCTGCCTGGCACTGGCTGTCTACTTCTGCCAGAGGCTGCGGCTGATCATTTCTGCAAGTTGGGCTCGTTGCTGTCTTGCCACTTTGAAATAGAATAACCCCCGCATTGGCTCACGTGGGAAGCCAGCATGCTAACCTCTTGAATCTCTGACCTCCCCCCTACTCTACCTTAATGGATCACAAGTCTTTTCTTCTCTTTTGAGATAAACTCATATCCTTCTATGTTCTCTCAGTCTTAATGAGCCCGGGCATCTGGATGTTAATGCCCAAATAGGTTTATAGGACTAAGATGAATACATCTTTCACTCGCCGTGAGATCTTTCGATTCTGTGGAATATGAGAAGTAATCTTCTTCAAGAATGCTATGGTCACTGTCAGAAAGGAAATGTCTAAAAATCTTTTAGCCTTAATTTCAGTAGATTCTCTTCCCTCCATTTTTATCAATTGAGCTGAGAAATAACTAAATGTTTTTAAAGTAACCGATCTTAAATGTTCTCTAGGGCTATGACTTCCCTCTGCAGAAATAAAACACCAGGGCTTTTGGACTGTACAAAGAATGCAGCAATTGAAAAAGTCCTGATCATCAGCTCGACAGACAATACTCCCATAGTCTGCAGGACTGCACTCAAGTCAGCTTTCCATTTATATGCAGCACCTTTCACTGCAATGAAAACAAAGAGTTGAATGGGATGGATTAGGAAGAGATGGTCCAAGATCAATATCAGTTCTTTTTTCCAGAAGCCTCCTCACGTCAGGATAAAAGAGAGAAGAGAAGTGCCAAAAAACCCCCAGATTTCTGATAGAATAACCCCTGCCCCCCATCATACCCTTCCCATGACTCAACTCACAGAACTAACATTGATAGACTCTTATTATTGATCTCTTGAGACTGTGACATCCATTGATGGATAAGGAACTCTCAGCATGTGAGTAATTGATGCTTCATTTTTCTTTCCTGAGTATTTATGTATGGGTTTAATTATGCCTCTGTTTCCTGCTTTTCATTCCAAAGTGACAGCACTGCTTGGATGTGTCCAAGGAGATAAGGCCCTCTGTAAACTCAAGTGCAGACAGCGGAATGACGGCAAGAACGACCGAGAGGATTTCAAATAGCAGCAATGACTGACGAATGAGATATCCGAGTCCTTAGTTAAGCACAGCATTTCACCACAACTTAGCGATGAAAACACTATTCACCCAGGGAACAGGATCCAGTCAAAGTCTGTTTTTAGCAATGCCTATCAACCAGGATTCTTCCAGAATTGTTTTAAAAAACTTCTCTAAAATTCCTCAAGGTAATGTCATTCGGGTGCTGTATCCAGACTAGAGTTTGAACAAGTCGTATACAAATTCAATCACCCCACCCCCCTGTTGTTTCATCTCTTCCTAACTTTGTGAACCAGAGCCATTCCTGGCTTTCTGACCATACGATCCCTATCAGCTGTAACAACTGGACCATGGAAGTCCTGTTCCGACTGAACCATGGAAGTCCTATTCTGATGAACCTCCTGTGACAAGATCAATTTACAACAAAGAATAACCCTTGCATAGTTAGGGAAATACAGCAACTCATCACACCAAGATAACCGATCATCATCTCCCAGCTGCTGGCAAGCTGTTGGAGCTTCACAGCCTGGCACACATCATGGGTGCCTCTTGAGAAGAGTCAATTTTATATCTAAGGGTGACTCTACAGGACAGAACATAAAAATGGATTGCAGACAGGACCAGATACATCATTTGTGGGACTCAGTGCAACATGAAACTCTGGGTCTCCTTGTTCAAACGTATTACAAATTTCAAGCAGAACACTGAACCCTGCTAAGCGTGTGGCCCTGTGCAGCTACACACCTGAAGCTGGCCCTGATTGCAGCACACGTGGCTGGGCCCCCTCAGCACACAAACACGCATGCGTTCATCTGGCAAGTATTTCTTGAGCACCATCTGTAGATGGTGGTAGGCTTCATCCCTGCAGCATGGTGGCTAAGGTAGGGGCTCCGCAGTCTGGTGGCCTTGGTGCTAATTTCAGCTCCACCACTAACCAGCCAGGACTCTGCACAAACGATTTCATCTCTCAATCCCCAGGCATCCTTATCTGTAAAAGGGGGAAAGGGCCACCAACTTACTGGGCCTGTTGGGTGGATTAACTGAGAAAAACTCATATAAGGGACTCTGAACAGAGCCTGGCGTATGTGCCATTTAGCTGCCATCGTCATTTGTCATTTTCTAAATATAATGGGAAACTAGAAGAGTCAAACAAAAAGCCAGAGATTGGGAGACTCTAGGCTATTTAATCAGGCTGGATTCCGATTCTCCCCAGGAGTGGGGACTGGTGGGGAGACAGCAGTGAACTTGCTAGCAGGGCCGCAGTATATGAGTCAAACACCTCCCCTGCCATCCCTCCTTGTGTATTGGTGCTTGCTCCTTAAAAGGAGCCTGCAGATCCTAAAGAGGTGGGTTCAGAGAAAATGGTCCAGGGCCATCTTCATGTGGCCTGAAGCAGTGTCCAGCAAGCCCTCTGGTGGTACAAGTCACCAGCGGAGAGCCCAGTGGCCAGAGACACACATACACACTCAGGTGAAGAGATCAATTCAACTCTGCTGACCACGCCCAAGGACACTCTGCCAATCTCATTATTTCACAACAATCGTTCCTGCAGGTAAAAAGGAGACTAAACCCACTTTTCCCGGCAAGCACTTCAATGATAGGTGGATCCCAGACTGCCACTCTGTCACCGTACTGAGGGAGTTCCATGGGTGGAAGCAGACCTTGGTCAGACCAGTCACTGTCCCGGGCTCTGAACAAGAGGCTTATGGGGAGACTTCACACTGCTGACTGTGGGGGTGGGTCTAGGCAGCTCATCTGTCTCATTCTCACACGTTTACACATGTGTTGTGCGATCAACAAATCTTAAAGAAAAATGTCAGTGGTTTCAAATATAAGGCAGCGGGATATCCCTTTTTACCCCTGAGAATTATTTAAATTCCTAATGATAAACATGTCCGTATGGCCGATGTGCCCTCATCAGGCAAAGGGCCTAAGACTCCTGTTGCCTTCTCCATGCGGGGAGGGCTACAGCAGGACCCATAGTAGACCTGGCTTCTGGGAAGGTCTTCCCCGTGTCAGGTGTCTGGGGGTGGACAAGGGGGTGCTTTTGGAGGAAGCCCCAGGGCCACTGTGGGCCTTTAGACCCTTCCCATAAGGTGGGACCAGGCCAGGCCTCCCTGGGTGGTCCTAATGCAGCACTCCCTTAAAGAAAGGGCTAAGAGGGCAAGACCCTGCTGCTGGATGCAAGTAGGAGAACGGCTCCTTACTGACACACAGAACGGTGTGCCCAGCTGCCACCTCATTCTCTTCCCATAACACCTCCGCTTTCTACAAGATCACCTCAGTCTATCCTAATTCAGTGGATGGTTTTTGCAGTATTTCCTACACCTGCTCACCATGACTGTTCCCAGCACAGCAGCCCTCCTGAACTCAGCCTCTCCGTCTCACCGAGGGTAACCAGGACGCTGGCGCTGAAAACGGCACAACTTGCTCCTGGGAAACACACTGACTCACCACGTGCGTGACTGCAAACGGACTCACCAGTCCAGCCTGGCCAGCTCTACCCACAGCCCTAAGCGCCCAATTGCAACTAGCTCTCTTTGACTTCCATGTAGCTGTGTGTAGAAGAGCATCTCCAAAACGACACCAAAGACAAACAGGGACTACCATTTTCTAAGCCTCACTGTGTGCCAGGCCTGTCGTAAGAGCTCGGGTTGAACACAGAGTAACTGTATTACCTTAGTTAATCATCATGCTGACTCTGAGAGGTGGGGCTAGTGGCCCGTTTGGTTCCTGGTGATGATGAAGTGTGGACGGGATCAGGAACTTCCCACCATCACATCGCTCCCAAGGGGTGGGGCCGGGATGCAAGTCAAGGCCCCTGGACGGCAGAGCCTGCACTCCTGGCACATCTGGGAGTTTCTGGGCGGGTTACAGTAAAACACTGGTGGCTCTGCAAGGAGGAGCCCCCTGGAACACTTCCCTGGGTGGAGTGCAAAGCAGCTACTTTCAAGGCTCAAGGAACGATGAAGCAATTCAAGAGCCTAAGCTGGGGACCACATGGGAGCACCCTGGTCTCATTCCCTGGCTCACTCTAGAGTTTATAAAAGAAAGGAAACTGGGAGGTGTGCCAGGCTCAGGCCACTGTGCCCATTTCCTGAATGCTTGAAAAGGAAACACCTTTGTTCTCTAATCTAAAAGTGTGAACTTGCAAATTATCTAAACTCTGACCCCAATGTAGATGCCAGAGTACACTCACTCCTTTGAAGAGTTGGGGAAAAAGAGGCTTAAGAGCTCGGTGAGTTTTTTTTTTTTTTTTTAAGACATCATTATTGGGGTATAATTGCTTTACAATGGTGTGTTAGTTTCTGCTTTATAACAAAGTGAATCCGCTATACATATACATATGTTCCCATATGTCTTCCCTCTTGCGTCTCCCTCCCTCCCACTCTCCCCATCCCACCCCTCCAGGCGGTCACAAAGCAGCTCGGTGAGTTTAAGTTAAGTACAGCCCTCTGCTTTTCCACCTTAACTTGGCTGACAAATAAAATGCCGTAATTCAGTTCCAACCTAACTGAAACCAATTAGAGGAAATACAATCAAGAACAACTCACTTTTCACTTTGAAGTTTAGACAGCTTTACCCACAATATGCTTTTAAAATAGGAGTAATCTAAACTTAGTCAACAAAAAGCAAAGAATTCTACTTAAATCTAAGCTTCAATTCTATAGCTTTATCAGATTATAGCGTGTTTCACTTTTATGTGTCATTTAATTTTATAAAAATAAACTGATTTACCTGACTGTCCATTGATGGATGAATGGATAACAAAATGTGGTACATACATACAATGGAATACTATTCAGTCTTAAAAAAAGGGAAAGGGGGCTTCCCTGTTGGCGCAGTGGTTGAGAGTCCACCTGCCGATGCAGGGGACACGGGTTCGTGCCCCGGTCCGGGAAGATCCCACATGCCGCGGAGCGGCTCGGCCCGTGAGCCATGGCCGCTGAGCCTGCGCGTCCGGAGCCTGTGCTCCACGGCGGGAGAGGCCACAACAGTGAGAGGCCCGTGTACCGCAAAAAAAAAAAACAAACAAAAAAAGGTAAAGGTTATGGACTTAATGACTCCCCCCACTCCCAAATTCATATCTTGAAGTCCTAACCCCCATTGTAATGACATTAGGAGGTGGGGTCTTTGGGAAGTAATTAGGTTAAGATAAGGTCATAAGGGTGGAGCTCCCATGATGGGATTAGCACCCTTATAAGAGGAGGAAGAAACCAGAGCTCTCTGCCGTGTGAGGACACAGCAAGAAGGCCCTTTCTACAAGTCAGGAAGAGGGTCCTCACCAAGAACCAAACGTCCTGGAACCTTGATCTTGGAATTCCCAGACTCCAGAACTGTAAGAAGTAAACGTCCATTGTTTAAGTCACTGAATCTATGGTATTTTGTTATAGCAGCTTGAGCTAATAAGCAAGAAGGAAAACTGGACATATGCTACAACATGAATGAACCTTGAATACATTACACTGACATGAAATAAACTAGTCACAAAAGGACAAATATTGTATGATTCCACTAACATAAAGTTTCTATTTATGTGAGGTACCAAGAATAGTCAAATTCACAGAGACAGAAAGTAGCATGGTAACAGCCAGGAGCTGGGGAGAGGGGGAGTTATTGTTTAATGGACACAGAGTTTCAGTTCTGAAAATGGATGTTGGCGGTGGTTGCACAAGGATGGAAACATACATAATGCCACAGAACTGTGGTTCAAATGGTAAGTTTTACGTTATGTATATTTTACAACAGTAAAAAAAAGTTAAAAAAAAGAAAAAAAAAACCAACTGATTTATTTTCTCCCAAATTGATTTACTTCTGTTCCTACTTCTTTAAGTTTTTTTGCTTACTGGTTTAACTAATGAAGTTTTAAAAAAATTCACTGCAAGCCTATTAAAATGCCAGAATCAGTGGTTGGTCCTTGGGATACGATGATGAATAAGACAGGCTACCTTAAATTGGAAAAATGGACCAATAAGATCAAAATGAAGTATAATAAGTTCTGTGAAGGAAGAAGACAGGCAGCAATGTGAAAATTCCCAGGATGGGCAAATGAAGGCAGAGATGGGAGGAGACGTGTCAGAGAAGGTGAGGCTTGGGCTTGGTGTTACAATACCAGCAGCTGTTAAGCTGCTGAAGGATGGGGTAGAAGGCAGATCAAGCCGAGCTGCAGGTATAAAGGTTATCAAGAGAAAACCTGGCAGCAGAAAGTCACAAGCCTAGAGCCTGGGAAAGACAAAGCCACGTCAGTAAATCCACAGAGGGAGGTGGACTTGATACTGAAAGCTGTGCGGAAGGCTAAGATGAAAGGCAGGGCCTGAGGAGCAATTCCCTTTGTATTAGGCCGTCCCATGCAGTCTGCAGCACGGACAGGGAGAAAGTGAGAGGCTGTTGTGGCCAGAAAAATCTTAGTGTGAAACGAGAGCCCCTAAGGCAATGACAAGGAGGATGCTTACAGGAGGGACTCAACCGAAGGGTAGAACTTGATAACTAAATGGGTGTGGAGATGGGGATGAGGGTGCAGGAGGTTAATTATGAATTCTAGTTCTGCTCTGGCTACTTGGGCAGAATGCAAAGCCCTTCAGCAAGATGGGCAACACATGAGAGGGAAGAGGTGGAGGGCGGGCAGGAGTATGGCTGAAGTCAGTTTGGGCTGGTGAGTCTGGGACACTGGTGTGACATTCAAGTGCAGATATTCAGTAGGGAGACGGGCATATGAATATGAAAAGTAAAGAAGAGGTCAAGATCAAACGTGTACTATCCAGGAACTGCCCACATACAGATGACGGCTGAGGTTACTAAAACAAATAAACTATTCAGAGATACTGCACAGTAGGGGATTAAAAGAAAAATGAGGAAGGAGTCATGGGGGACACAGCATTTGGGGGGGATAAGACAAATGCAAAGAGCTGACCAAAAAAAAAAAAAAAAAAA